>NC_090267.1:289652611-289972611 GCF_040414725.1 Anabrus simplex
TGAAAAGAAGCGGAGATTATTATTATTATTATTATTATTATTATTATTATTATTATTATTATTATTATTATTATTATTATTATTTGTATCAATTTATGAAGGCTCGGCTTGTGCCGGTAACATAATGGGGTGACTCGGCCTAAGCAAGGAGTCACCCTCTTGATTATGTAACTACAGGTAGGCCTACATATATGTACAAATATTTACAACAGAAATTATATTATATTATATTATATTATATTATATTATATTATATTATATTATATTATATTATATTATATTATATTATATTATATTATATTATTGCCTCCGTGGTTCAGACGGCAGCACGTCGGCCTCTCACCGCTGGATACCGTGCTTCAAATCCCGGTCGTTCCATGTGAGATTTGTGCTGGACAAAGCGGAGGCGGGACAGGTTTTTCTCCGGGTACTCCGGTTTTCCCTGTCATCTTTCATTCCAGCAACCCTCTCCATTCTCATTTCATAGCATCTATCAGTCATTAATAAATCACTTTGGGAGTGGCGACCCCATCGTACTAAAAGCCTATATCTGTTTCATTCATTCCATCCCTGACCCGGTCAATGACTGGAAAACAGATTGTAGGTTTTCATTATTATTATTATTATTATTATTATTATTATTATTATTATTATTATTTCTGGCCTTTTCCACAATTTTTGGGACGTCACATGATGTAGATTTGATCCAGCTTTACGGCTAGATGCCCTTCCTGGCGTCAACCCTACGAGGAAGGGTGTATTCACTATTACGTGCTTCTGTGGCGGCTGGTAGTGTGGTGTGTTGTATGCAGATCAACAGAAGTGTATTAAGACGAACACAAACACCCAGTCCCCAAGCCAGAGGAATTAACCATACGCAGTTAAATAATAGGCCCATCCGGGAATCGAACCCATAACTCCCTCGACCAAAAGTCTGCACGCTTACCATTCAGCCAGGAAGTCGGATATTGCTATATAATTACTACTTCTGAATCATTCTTTAAACCTCATAGCTATCTGACCTCCCTGAGTCAACTCTTATTCTATTTTGACCCGGACGGTATTACGTGTGAAGGCTTAGGGTGTCCATGTTCACGCCTTTCGTGGCCCTGGTTTTTCATTGGCCCATACCTTTATTTTTTGAAGCATCGGACCACTTCACAGTTTTTCCTTCTGATTAGTGTTAATTGAGGACGATTGCCCAGGTGTACTTCCTCTTCAAACAATAATCACCACAACCACTTCATTTCGATTTTTCTTTTAATAATAATATTACTTTTTAATTCTGACTAACTTCGTTCTTACTTCCCTTAAACTTAGTTTTTAAGGTTTATGCAGACGTCGAGGTGCTAGAATTTCGTACTGCAGGAGGTTTCTTACCTGCCTGTAAACCTACAATTGTTGCAATTTCCTTCACAGTATCTGCTGTCACCAACGCCGAGTTTCCTGAGCTCATCCATACTAATATTATAAAGAGGAAATTTTTTTATGTTTGTTTGTAACGGATAGATTCAAAAACTACTCAACCGATTTTAAAAATTACTTCACCTATAGAAAGCTACATTGTCAGTGAGTAACATGGGCCGTATTTTATTTTCAAAATAATTCGAGGTGGGGGCACGGGGGAAAGGTATAAAAATAATAGGCTAATATAGGCAAAATATCGAATTCGTCGTATTAGGACGAGACAAAGCTCAAATTTAATCCTCTCGGCGCAAAGAACAAAACGAGGTAAGCCCTGCGGGCCTGAAAACCATGTTTTAAGACCCTAAAACCAACCATTACGGAGGTATTGGCACCACACTACCCCTGCTCTAGGAATCGGATAAAAGAAATGAACTGCCGTAACCATGGTAACGTCAGCTCCAGGATTCTAGAGCAGCGAGATTGTGCATGTACGTTTGGGCATAGCTGCCAGCCAAAATTGGTACACATACGACTTACTATCTGTAAAAAATATACTGTTGTGTAAGGCACTCATAGGACTCCTTTGAGCGGGGATAGAAAGGGGGTGAAGTATAAAAATCTTATCTTAATATATATAAAAATGGATGTATGTGTGTGTAAATGACACATCTCCTCTTAAACCACTGGAGCAATTTCAACCAAACTTGGTACACGTATTACTTACTATCGGGAGACGAGCACTCTGGGGGTAAGCCATCCCTACCGCCCTTAAAGAACGGGGGTCAGTTGGGTCAGTTATAAAAATAATCGATAATAGTGTCGAATTCATAGTTTTCGGGGTCGCTGAGTTGAAAAGTAATACTCCAGAATTTTTTTTAAGTCCAAGTTCAGCCCCCTTTTACGTGGGGAGCGTAGGGGCGGGGGTGAGCTATAGAAATAATTAAAAGCAGTTTCGAATCCATAGATTTCAGGGTCTCTGAGATGAATAGTAATACTCCGGATTTTTTACAAGTCCAAGTGGGGGGCGAAGGGGGTGCTATATAAAAATAATCGAAAAACTATATATAAAAGTCTTATTTTCATCTTCTTACTATATATAAAAATGGATCTATGTGTATGCGTGGGTGTGTGTGTGTGGGTGTGTAAATGACACATCTTCTCCTAAACCACTGGAGCAATTTCACCAAACTTGGTACACTTATCGATTAGTATGAGGAGACAAACCACGTGGGGGTAAGACACCCCTAGCACCCTTATGGGCAGGAGGCGAGAGGGGTGGTATAAAAATAATCTAGAATAGTATCGAATCCATAGTTTTCGTGGTCGCTGAAATGAATAGTGACACTCCGAATTTTTTAAAGTTCATGTTCAGCCTCCTTTGGGGCGAGGGTGAGGGGGGGAATGAGATATAAAAATAATGGAAAACAGTGTCGAATCTACAATTTTCGGGGTCGCTGAGATGAATGTTGACAATCCAGATGTTTTTATCTCTTATGGGTGGGGGACGAGAGGGGGACAGTCTCATCGACAGTTGAAATCCTGTACATCCTATCTACTATATAGTGCGACGGCTAAATACATATAGTTATCACTTATTCATTTTTGACAGGATCAGATACTTCCCAGTCGATTCGAATCTCCATAAGGATGAAGTTTTACTCAAATATTAAAGTAATCTTAAACTTGAAATCAAACATATTTAAATAATTCTAAAACGACATAACAGATCGTAGCATATCAATCTGCAAGTCAAAAAGGAATTCTGTAAAAGTCCACTTCACACATAACTAACTGGTAATGCAAATCTTAAAAGGTAAATATACAGAAACTATCCAGGCAACGCCGGATACTCCAGCTAGTATCATAATAATTATTATGTAATTCAACCGACTGAATCATGAGTTCCTTAACTGAATAACACACAAATCAAAAGCGCTATGTGACATTTAGAAAAACCCATGACGAGACAGCTGCAAAGGGCTATAGCTTACTAAGCCCCCGCTGCTCAGTCAGAAGGCTTGCAGATGATATGTCGTCGTGCTGACCACACGGTCGTTGTTCGTGGCTTTCTGTCCGGGGCCGCCATCTCACCGTCAGATAGCTCCTCAATTGTAATATCGTCGGCTGAGAGGACCTCGAAGCAGCCCTCAAATCCATGTAGGAATCTCTAAGCTGGCCTGGAATCGAACCCGGGGCCTCCTGGTAAGATACAGGCCTACACCGCCGGGACGGCATGTGACACATACAGTTTATCACAAATGTTGATGCGTCCAGTCTAAGAGTATCCAGGTCATCAACTAGATAATACAATTTGTTTTGTCCTATGAGACAACTCGTTAATAGTATCTACATTATGCAACAAGCCTATAATTGCAATAATTAAGACACGAGTGTGTTTATAAAACGAGCGAAGCGACTGTTTATGCACGACTATAATTTTAACTCTATTTTGCAAATATTCATAAATTTCTGTCGAGATGTCGCTTGACAGTTGAGTTTACTGAACAGAGCCCATGCGCGGGGTTATTGATTTTCCGTGAGTGGTTCAGAGACCTTGACAATGTCATATGTCAACAAATTAATCTAAAAAGCCACCTAATCGATACTTTATTTCTTTTGCCTTTGGCAAACTTAAAAATACATTAACAAACACAGTACATGTTTCGACCACTTAGTGGTCATCTTCAGCTGTATATAAAAAAATCTTAGATGATAACATTTAAAAGCAAGCACATTGGATCTTAAAACTATATCCCATGGGAATCCAAAAGCTATTGTTCTAGATGCTTTAGATGAATTGGAAGATGGGCGGGGGGTTGGAGGTTTAAACACAATTATAAACGATACTGTAATTTAAGTGTCATTCACATAAATCTCCTTACCCCCAACCCCCCTCCCCATCTTCCAATTCATTTGAAGCATCTAGAACAATACTTTTTGGATTCCCATGGGATATAGTTTTAAGATCCAATGTGCTTGCTTTTAAATGTTATCATCTAAGATTTTTTTATATACAGCTGAAGATGACCACTAAGCGGTCGAAACATGTACTGTGTTTGTTAATGTATTTTTAAGTTTGCCAAAGGCAAAATAAATAAAGTATCGATTAGGTGGCTTTTTAGATTAATTTGTTGATTAAACTCATCGATACGGCCATGAAGTGGACAGCTTGCAATGTCATATGTGTTCAAAGCTTTGATAGAAGGTTATCATAACCTAACTTTATTTCAAATACAAATTGTTAATTGTACAGTTGGTGAAGTGAATTTGCGGGAATGTGCCGTGCGGTTGTGGAATATTGGAAGTAGAAGGTGCATTGGTGTTAATATGTGTGTCCGACATGTTTGGTTTTGGAAACAAGTGCGAAGCTAGTGCGTTGAGCGCAGGTGCGATGCTATCCTTACCTAACTGGTCAAAAAGTTGTATCATAATGAAAATCTGAACTTGAACTGTAATGAGCCTCATTAAGATTCAGTTTTCTGGCATATAATATTTATATTTCGGCATCGTCGAGCATAAAAACATAATGCACATTTTGTGTATACAACAACTAGGTAGTCCTATTATAAATTTGTTCTCTACAGCAAGAATAGGATACTACCTTTTTCCTACCTATAAAGCGAGATGTTTCAAATTCGTTCTGTAGTGTATGAACAGCAAAAACAACGCATTCCATTGTTTATATATGCAAGAACATATTACAAATCCGTTCTTTACCATGAGAACACTATACATTTGTATAAACAATTTATTCTGGATATCGAATACAACATTTGCAAGTTTATTCTGAAAGAAAGAAATTTGTTCTGTACACCAAAAACAACGTTTACAAATGTATTCTGTACTTTAAGAACAATGTGTATTACACTTGTCTTTTATTGTAAGAACAACATATCAAACTTTTCTTCTCTCATATAGGAACAATATATTACTGAACAATTTATTCTGTACTGTAAGAACAAGTATTAAACACTTATTTAATACTGCAAGAACCATGTATTGAAATATTATTCTCTACTCTAAGAAGAAGATAATACAAATTGTCTTAACCATAAGATAATATATTACAAAATATGCTTTTTTTCGGCATCGTTCCGATCCAGAAAGGTCTTACCGTGACGATGGGTAGGATAGGACTAGGATTATGAAGGAAGTGATCGCCGCCTTAATTAAAGTACATTCCAAGCAATTGCGAAATTGGGAAACCATGGAAAATGCAATAAATATAATAATATAATCATTTTTAGGACTGCAGGCAGTGGTGGCACGAAATCATCATCCTCTGAATGCAAGCTACCAGTCACATGACATGAACTGCGCAGCCAGTTCACTCGGCTTACAATAAATATGTAATGTGTTGTAAAACAGGTGATTGTAACTTTCTTACATTTTAATCAATGAGCTATAAATACATATGTATTGTATGAACAAGATATTACAAATTAACACTATTTTCAGCATAAATTGCTCACAACTAGGATATGTGGCTTTTAAAAAAGCGATTTGAGGCCGGCAAAGTTCTTGGGTGCTTGTTCCGTCTTCAGTTATAAATTCATCAAATCAAAGCCAAATATTTTAAAATCAATATACATTACGGTATAGTTAATGAGATAATGAGAGTTAAAATAAATATATATAGGGGCTGCCTGGCCGAGGCGGTGAAGGCGTGCTCGGTTCGCCCGGAAGGACGTGGGTTCGAATCCCCGTCAGAAAGTCGTAAAATTTAAGAAACGAGATTTCCACTTCCGGAGGTGCACATGGCCCTGAGGTTCAGTCAGCCTACACCAAAAATGAGTACCAGGTTAATTCCTGGGGGCAAAGGCGGCCGGACGTACAGCTAACCACTCTACCCCATCACGTGCCGCGGTTAACAATGGTGGAAGCCTTTACCTTCCACTCCTCCAAGGGCCTTCATGGCCTGTACAGATTTGACTTTGTCTTTGTTAAAATAAATATATATAAGCCTATGGTAAAGGCTAGAGGCGAGTGCATGGTCAAACAAGACTGAAAATTAAAAATAATTTAAACTGTTTCCGTTCTGGATATCTCATGAGTCTATGAATTCAATGCTCTAATACAGACAGATGAGTATTCTCTAAAATCATTATTTTGCGAATAGCTCGCCAGATGCGCTCAAACAAAATCTGGTTCTGCTTCAGGCTCGACGATTCTGTCAGAGAAGGACGTTTCGACCACGAACATGTTATGCTGTAATACATGTGGATGCACCCGTAACCGGAATATCAGTGTTGAAGCCCTGGGGCTGTTCAGTGAGGTGTTGAGGAGGGGGAAGACCCCCCAAGTGGCGCCGTAATCTGAGAAGAACTCAACTGTCACCCAAATTAGCGCCAAATATCTACTTCCTACATGCTCAGGTGCACCATCTCAGCAAGTAGTCTAGATCTACAGTAGAACATATTATATGTGAGACTGACACCCATAAACAGGCACTGGTATGGATAGTATGAATTCTTGTTCACTGGATTGTGGTGACCCAACATTGTGACCAAATAATGACAATATTTCTATATTACTTACTTTCATTTACGAGTCAATGTGAAGCAGGAGAACAATAAATGCTACAGTATTTATTTTTTTCATTTTGTATTTTCAACTGCATTTTTAATGTAAATATGCATATATTCTGAAATTGTACAATTTTTTACAAAAGTTTATTCAAAGTTGTTTTTACTCTACATTTAATAAATACAAATTTCAGTTTTGTATCATGTATAAGCAGAATGGTGTTGGCAACAATTTGACAATGGTCATTAATGCCTTTATGTAAATTGATAAGTTTACTGTTTCCAGACTTAAATTTTAGATATTGTTTTAAAAATAATCTAAACATTTTCTAGATTGGAACTCAGTATCATCCATTCATATCTTTAGTGAGTTTTATGGTATGAGTTATAAATTCGATTTTATTCACCTGCTTTTGCTCCTCGACACTTTCTCTTGCCATCACAGAAAGGACATGCTAGGTACAGCCTGTAGAGCGATCTACAGGAAACATCTCTTACGTGCTGTTAATTAGAAATAATAAAAATGTTGAGATTTTCACATCGTTTTTATATTTATTATAATTTTTAGTTGCACAGTTTTGGGAAATTGTCAAACTTTTCTTGAACATGGTGAATGTTGTGGGAAGTTGATGATGATGATGATGATGATGATGATGATGCATGTTTTTAAAGGGACCTAACAGCTAGGTCATCGGCCCCTAATGGTACGAGTTGAACGAAATGAAAATTCACAATTCAAAATGTATCCACTGACTATAATCTAAAACGAATGTTGATGAAAGAAATGATCATGAAAAAAAAACAATCAATGGATCCAATTCAAAATGCCTTAATTACTGAGATGATACTAACCAAAGGGGTCCAAAATCCAGGTCACCGGCCCCTCATAATGGTACTAACCACTGGTAAAGCAGAACCATGGTGTTCCGCCTATAGTGGTACTAATCACAGGTAACGTAGGCTCATGATGTTTCTCGCATGGAGGTACTAATCATAGGTAATGTATACCCATGGTATGTCACACATAATGGCACCACTCACAGGTAACACAAACCTATGGTGTTTCGCACATAAGGGTACTACTCACAAGCAACGCAGACTCATGGTGTTCCTCTCATAGTGGACCAATCAAGGACGCCGGTATTCCCGTGATGTTCCTCACCTAGTGCAACTAATCACAGGTCACGTATTCTCATGGTGTTCCTCACATAATGGTAGTGGTAGCCTACTTACCACGGGCGCCAGCAAAACCTGTGGTGTTTCTCATAAAGTGGTACTACTCATACGTAACGCAGACCCATTCTGAATACAGCGAAACCAACTGGTGGAATGTACACTATGATATTTATTACAAGCAACGCCCAGATCACTAGTGTTCCTCACACAATGGTACTGTTCCTATGTAACGTAGACCATTGGTGGTACTAGTCAAAAATAACGTCGACCCATGGATTTTCGCACGTAATGGTACTAATCACAAGTATTCTCATGGTTCTAATGCCATCATCCCTTGGTCGCTCCTTTTAGTCGCTTCTTACGACAGGCAGGGGATATCGTGGATGTAGTCTACGTCTGCGTCCCCCACCCACAATAGGTTCTCTGGGAAGAAAGATATGTATAATTTACATTGTACACTCATGTTTATTACAAAATTTAAATCGTTCTACTAAACACGCAACTTTCTACTTCCAGTTTTCGCGGCTACGAGCTAACCACTCACACAAACCTCTGATCGCCATCTGCAGCGCTAACCTATTTTTACAAGAGGCCAACACTGCAGGCACAAGTTTGCGACGCTCCCTTAGACGTCTCATTCGTTCAGCAACGGTAATTTTGGTCTAGTTTGAAGCTTTATTGTGTCTACTTTCCTCATGCATATGTTTTCTATACATGCTTACTTGGTTTTGTGAAGTGGCCTATGCCAAAATACGTTAATTTCCAGTAATAAAAACTTCTAGGAAGGTTATCAAAAAACAATCTCATGTTGCGTACAATGATTCAAGAATCCAATCGATGGTTGGTCTTTCCTCATCCACACATTGGCCATACCTCAGCCGTTTTCATATTGCTTTGCCATGGATGACACTGAGGCAAAATACTGAAAGTAACAAATTTGTTCTAGTTCATACCACAAGACATAGCGCACTGTGCACTTTGGATCTTAGATGGAATTGAGCTGCGATTATATCATAGTTACAATTTATTAAAACTAGGAAATGTGCCTGTGCTTGGCTACGGTTTTTACATCGTAAACGGATTTCTACATAAATTACTTTACACGCGGTAATTGAGATTTTATTAAATTTATGAAAGTGCAAACCTCTAGTTCGAGATTCACTACTCCTGAACGGTACCACATATTAACAAACAGTTTTCACCATCTGACGCCCCCTTTATCCTTCTACGTGTTTGGTTCTAAAAGATTTTCTCATATCTCCCATATTTATGGGTTAAATTGAGTTCGAAACTTTGAATAGTGTGAAATTTGAGAACATTTTAACGCTTTACATTATTTTTTGCATACTTATGTATAAGCTAGAATAATGAAATTTGGTCCACGTATGGCCCTTGATTGTGCCAATGTGCGCACGAAACTTGATGACTGTATCGTTCCTATAAGTTTGTCAAACAATGAAATATGCATGTAAAAATTGCCAAATTTACGAACAATCCAGATATACAGACAATTCTAACGTATAAGGGAGAGAGATACGATAAAAAGTCACAGGGACAAAGTTGTAGATCACTCCAAATCTCAACCGATATTGTGCCATCCGTTTTAAGATACGACTTACCGTTTAGCCAACAAATAACTCGAAAGGAATGTCTGCACAGACATTAAAATTGCCTCCATATTTCGATATTTGTGGGGGGGGGGGGTAAAAAGTGAAAAATTTGAACATCTTGGAATTTTTCCGTCGGTTACAGGCTAAAAGCTATAATTTCGCAAAATTTCAATTTTCTAGCTCGTCTGGCAGATTGTGCCGCCATCTTGATTTAGGGGAAGGGGAATAAAAATCAGGAAATTCACGAATGTTTTTTAAGCCCATGAAACCTATAGGTTGTCGCTTTGGATAAATTATACGACTGCGTTCTTGTGCTTAGCCCAAAATTTGAAACCCCCAGCGTGCCCCCTTCGGGGAATTTTCAGAATTTTCGATTTTTTAGGGATGTTGGGGCCATCAGCTTCTCTGGTACCAAATTTCACATTTCTGAGATTTCTGGAAGTGCCTCATTAATTCACGCCTATTTTCATTTTTATACCTTTATATTATATAGATCGCTCCAGACCGACTTGCTTTTATATAAATAGATAAGAAACATTAGAGAATCATTGTTCACTGGATGAAATTATTAACTAACGATCTACAAGGATAACAATAGACTGCTTATTATTTTCAAAAGTTGGTAGACCGGGCGAGTTGGCCGTGCGGTTAGAGGCGCGTGGCTGTGAGCTTGCATCCGGGAGATAGTGAGTTCGAATCTCACTGTCGGTAGCCCTGAAGATGGTTTTACGTAGTTTCCCATTTTCACACCAGGCAAATGCTGGCGCTGTACCATACTTAAAGCCACGGCCGCTTCCTTCCAACTCCTAGGCCTTTCCTATCCCATCGTCGCCATAAGACCTATCTGTATCGGGGTGACATAAATCCACTAGCAAAAGTCGGTACGCCTATAATCATTGACCTGAACTTGATATTCTTGTAATTATTGGAAATATATTTTAAATCAAATTTTGCAGAAGATATTAAAGGATTTACAATACAACAATAGCTTGCTTTTGTTCTTCTTCCACTTGACACTTATAGTTGTCTTGAAGGCGATAAATTATATGTTTAACTGTTGTTATGGTCTAACTCGTACAACTTGTAAATGGACGAACTTACATAGGCCTACCCTTTAATAACAGCACACGGGAAGTCTAAAGGGTGACGACGATGATAAGCACACGGATATCATGTGAACGTGCCCGACTCTTTGACTGAACGGTCAGCGTACTGGCCTTCGGTTCAGAGGGTCCCGGGTTCGATTCCCGGCTGGGTCGTGGATTTTAACCTTAATTGTTTGATTCCAATGGCACGGGGGCTGGGTGTCTGTATTGTCTTCATCATCATTTCATCCTCATCACGACGCGCAGGTCGCCTACGGACGTCAAGTAAAAAGACCTGCACCTGGCGAGCCGAACCCGTCCTGGGATATCCCGGCACTAAAAGCCATACGACATTTCATTTTTCATGTGAACGTGATTGATAACGAGCGCTATCACAACACTCTTTAAAAAGCAGAACCAAATCAGAAACGAGAAAGGCATGATAGCCGAGTGATACTGTCTCTAGATTCTTACCAAGGCAACTGCGGTTCGAAACCCATTTAATGCAAGTGGAAATTGCGAAATGAGAAAATTACGTCACTGTCTGTCTGTCTGTCTGTTAGGTCATTAGCCCAGAGGCTGGTTGGATCCTCAAATAGCACCACCAAAGTTTATGCGGTTATAGCCTATGGAAACCCCCAAAACCAATGGCAGAGCCCAAATGAGGCATACTAGGCAAGACGAGGAGTGAGGTAGTTTGCCACTGCTTTCCTCACTGGGTCAGAAAGTACTATTGCAGCACGACTGACGCTATGAGCAGCACCTTTCATAACACTCAGCCATGCTCTGAATGTCATTACTCAGCACCACCCATACCCCAGCAGCTTCCATATTGTCACAGCCATGGATGTTGACTGGGACTTTGGTGGAAGCTACACTTTACTCTGGCCTGTGCCAAGAGATGGATGCAAAAGTACTGTATCCATCAAGAAATGACAGCATTACGTCACTACTGTTCGGATTATCCTTAAATGCTGAGTTCATGAGGCTATATTCATGAGTATTCACGAAAATACTACAAGCTTACTTGATTTGATCAGTTACAGCCTATTATAAATAATATGTGTGCAAGGCTTTCCTTTTCTTCAGAAATAATCAACGAATATGTTAAGGAACTGTATAAAGAAAGACCTAACTCAATCATTTGTCTTATGTTACGTTTTACGATGCAATACATATATAAAGTGTTTTGTCCGTCTCTTTCAGAAATTCGCTGTATTTCTGCAAGACTGGATTCACTCTACTAGACGCTTGGAAGGTGAAGCAGCTCACGCACGGCTTGCACTATCTCCTCTAATCCAATGTATCCATCAACATCAGAGAGATTTAAATGTAAGTACAGTTATGCAACATCGATAGTTGCCTTGCAAACACACACACACGCAGTGGCAAACCCATTAGTTGAGAAGTGTTTTCGACTGCCATTATAGCTTCTATATCCAAAACTCAGGCCCTATGTAATAATTACCCATGTAGCATAGACTACTTGATTTTTAATATTTCTGAACATAAAAAAGACAAAATGATAGGCTGCTCATTGTTGAAGTTTCTTGTTTATATCATAAATTCTAGACTTTTGTGGCTTCTGATTAATTTCAGGGCGGGCGAGTTGGCCGTGCGGTTAGGAGCGCGCAGCTGTGAGCTCGCATCCGGGAGATAGTGGGTTCGAATACCACTGTCGGCAGCCCTGAAGATGGTTTTCCGTGGTTTCCCATCTTCGCCACAAGGCAAATGCTGGGGCTGTACCTTAATTAAGTTCACGGCCGATTCTTTCCCATTCCTAGGCCTTTCCTGTCCCATCGTCACCATAAGACCTACCTGTGTCGGTGCGACGTAAAACAAAAAGAAAAAAAATAATTTCTGGAGTAATTTATTAAAATATATGATCCTCCTGTAATGGTCGAAGAACCTCATCTGGAAACGGAAATTGTGGTGTAACGATCTTGAGTGTACATTTCGCTGAAATCCACATCGTTTGCCTTCACTCAGCCGGTTCCAATGTTAACCGTCCTTGTTGAAAGTATTGCTCTTCTGACCGTGACTTGTTCGATTTGGAAGTACCTCAGTTCTGAACAAGAACTAGAAAATTGCAAATATTTCTGTGCAGGATGTCCTTGATAAAGGTTCCAATATTTACAGCAGAGACAGCACTCAATAAACGAAGGGTAAAAGGTCCTACAAATATTGGTCGGAAACCCAGTATCTTCGGAGTTATGGTCCATCAATGATGACAATGTCTTTGATCTACTCTTCAACATGTGCTGTTGCCGAATTGCGTCATAGGCAATCCTCAAGCGTTCTCGTAGTGTATCCACATCATTTATAGGGACCGCATACACTTGGTCTTTACATGTCCGCAAAGCCAAAAATTTAAAGGCTTAAGTTCAGGCGAACGCATAGGCCAAGATTTTGGCCCTCTCCGTCCAATCCATCGCTTATGGAAGACCCGTGTTAGGTTTCTCCTAACACTACGATGAAAATGGACCGGTGACCCGTCATTCATGCACCACATTTTGCGGTCGTTTACGACCAATGTTTAGCTAGGAACATAGTTCCGTCTTTCTTTGCATACGACCCTCCGTAAATAATTGGAACGTTGTGATCATTGATGGTAGTGGTACCGCACCATAACTCCGAACAAATATTTATAGGACCTTCCTTCCGTCGTTTCTTGCGTGCCGCCGCCTTTGTAAACATTGGAACCTTTCTCAAGGACATCCTGTCTAAAGCCTGGGCAAATGAAGGATTTATAATATGCTTCTTCATACGCACTCCTCTAAGAAGTGGGAGACTTGTAAAAATGCAGACTTCTTGACGATAACAGAGTGTTTTAATGTCGCACCAACTCAGTTGTATCTTTTGGTAACGATGCAATAGGAAGAGGCTAGGACTGTAAAATAAGCAGCCATGACCTTAATTAAGGCTCACCGGGCGAGTTGGCCATGCTCGTAGAGGCGCGCCGCTGTGAGCTTGCATCCGGGAGATAGTAGGTTCGAATCCCACTATCGGCAGCCCTGAAAATGGTTTTCCGTGGTTTCCCATTTTCACACCAGGCAAATGCTGGGGCTGTACCTTAATTAAGGCCACGGCCGCTTCCTTCCAACTCCTAGGCCTTTCCTATCCCATCGTCGCCATAAGACCTATCTGTGTCGGTGCGACGTAAAGCCCATAGCAAAAAAAAAAAAATAAGGTTCAGCCCCAGTATTTGCCTCGCATTAACATGGACAACGATGGAAATCCATCTTCAGGGCCGCCGGTGTTTGGGTTCGAATCCTATATCTCCCGATTGTAAGCTTATAGCTATCTAACCCAAACAGCGAAACCAATTCGTTCGATCTGATAAAAAGAAACTTCAGGTAGAAATTCAGTTCAAAAGTGAGTTTAATTTATTTTGTTAAACTCACTCTCATCGACTACATCTTCTTGTCTTCTGCCAGTTTGGCTTCAACTCTTCTTTCCAGGCTTCAGTAAATACAGTGTTACAATATTACGAATGTAGGATGGTACTGAACTATTGTAATATTAACACTTAGAGGCACCTGCCTTCTTCTATATGGGAATACGCATTCTTTTTAAAAACCAGGTAGCAAAATGTATACAATGTACTAATTTATTACGGTGAAGGGTAAGGAGTAATAGGTAAGCCTACCTCAGTGGTGTAGGCGGTTAGTCATTGTCTTTTCGTTTCGAATATAGTGGAGTGATGCCAGGTGAGGTCGATGTCATTTGACGGTGTTTAAGTGCGATAACTCCATGTTACTGGCTTTCGGTACATTTAAGAACTCATGCAGGAAAAAATGTTGATTCGTTGATTACACTAGAAATTTATAGCAATTGAAGGGACGTTAGAAAAAATGATATTTATCACTGAAGGAATAATAATAATAATAATAATAATAATAATAATAATAATAATAATAATAATAATAATAATAATAATAACGGCGTGTGCCAGGTCTTTCGAGTTGACACCGTATAGGGAACTGCGCGTCTGTTCGGAAGATGTCCTAGCTATGATGAATTCTAATGCTGACGACGGCCCCCGAGACATCGGAATTAACCAGTGAAGGTTAAAATCCCCAACCCGGTGAAAATCGAACCCGAGACCTTGGACTAAAGGCCAACACGCTAACTATTTAGCCATGGAACCGTACAAGGGATAAAATTATCAGCCACTCAATCCGTTAATAGGATTTGCTCCCGAATGCTCAGACTGCATTTTCCCGTGGCTATGATCGCCACAACATCAACTGTCACGCAAAAGTACACGTTTGCTTTAATTTAAATCTTAGAGATATATAGTAGCAAACAACTTGTTTGTCAGTTGTATCATAGCCCGCTGCGGGATGTGGTTGTATACGACAGTTCATTATGCAATACGGGCTTGTTTTCTACCTTTGCTACGCGAACCTGGATCGTATCGAATTATTTGAACAACTGATATGGGAGAGGTGTGGGAATCATGGAATATAATCGTGGAATTCCTAAGTCTGGCTAACAGACAATGAAGGCCTCATCGTTTCATGTGCTCTGAGGTTTCAAATAAATACTTCTTTTGCTAGTAGTTCTGACGTCATACTAACACTTACTTACCTGATAGGTAATGAGCAAGAGGTAGGACTGGCATAAGCCTGTTGTAAATTTGAGAAACTATAGAAAATAATATTTTGTACTGCCGATAGTGTTCCTCAATACAAGGCTACGGCTGTATGATGCTTACCGCGTAGCTAACTCATGTTAAGATACATGATAACCTGAAAATATATGGGGCTCTAACTGAGACTCTGACTGCTGAAAATATATGGGGCTCTAACTGAGACTATGACTGCTGAAAATATATGGGGCTCTAACTGAGACTATGACTGCTGAAAATATATGGGGCTCTAACTGAGACTCTGACTGCTGAAAATATATGGGGCTCTAACAGAGACTATGACTGCTGAAAATATATGGGGCTCTAACAGAGACTCTGACTGCTGAAAATATATGGGGCTCTAACCGAGACTATGACTGCTGAAAATATATGGGGCTCTAACAGAGACTATGACTGCTGAAAATATATGGGGCTCTAACAGAGACTATGACTGCTGAAAATATATGGGGCTCTAACTGAGACTATGACTGCTGAAAATATATGGGGCTCTAACTGAGACTATGACTGCTGAAAATATATGGGGCTCTAACTGAGACTATGACTGCTGAAAATATATGGGGCTCTAACTGAGACTATGACTGCTGAAAATATATGGGACTCTGAGACTATGATTGCTGAAAATGTATGGGGCTCTAACTGGGACTATGACTGCTGAAAATATATGGGGCTCTAACTGAGACTATGACTGCTGAAAATATATGGGGCTCTAACTGAGTTTATGACTGCTGAAAATGTATGGGGCTCTAGCTGAGACTATGACTGCTGAAAATGTATGGGGCTCTAACTGAGACTATGACTGTGAAGTAAACAGTTAGTGGTGTGTAATATGTTGGAGGTGGCGATTATTGCTTTACGAGCAAGTACCATCCTCTCTTAAAACAAATATATATATTTGCTATTTGCTTTACGTCGCACCAACACAGATAGCTCTTATGGCGACAATGGGACAGGAAATGCCTAGGAATGGGAAGGAAGCGGCCGTGGCCTTAATTAAGGTACAGCCTTGCCTGGTGTGAAAATGGGAAACCACGGAAAACCATCTTCACGGCTGCCGACATTGGGGTTCGAACCCATTATCTCCCGGATGCGATCTCACAGCTGCGCACCTCTAACCGCACGGCCAACTCGCTCGGTCTTTAAAACTAATGAGATGATACAAGGAAAAGTTCCGATCCTGTGAAATATGAGGGTGGCGGTAAAAGAACGGTAAG
Organism: Anabrus simplex; assembly: GCF_040414725.1. Taxonomy (NCBI): domain Eukaryota; kingdom Metazoa; phylum Arthropoda; class Insecta; order Orthoptera; family Tettigoniidae; genus Anabrus; species Anabrus simplex. The sequence continues at coordinate 289,669,280 of NC_090267.1, forward strand.
GGTCACGAAGGGCATGAAAATGAAAGACACCCAAGGCCTCTTAAACTCAATACCATTGGGGTCGGAAGAGAACAAGAGATGGCCAAGTAAGATCCGACGGGGAAAATAAAAATGAGAAGCCTAACACAAGTAAGTCTGTATGAAACGTATCATTGAGGCCTTTACCTGAAGCGGTAGTGATGATTCCGCGGAAAAGTATGTTTAGAGCAACCGTGAGTGATATTCTAACCTCTTCTCTTTAGTAACTATGAGTACCGCAGTTTGAGACCCTCAAATGTCTCAAATTCGAGGCCGAGTCGGGAATCGAACTAGATTGAACATGCAAAAAAACTCCAACAAAGCTACCTGACTTTATATTGTGTATATAGTAAAAGGCATCTTCAGTTTTAAGTGGATTCTGAACTACGAGAACTACGCTTTTCGTTGCCAAAACCCTACAATCATTTATTGGTATCCGAACCATGGACAACTCAGAGAGAGTGATGTCTATCAGCTGGCACTCCCCTTTACTAAACTACAGTACAACGGGCTACTCTGCACAAATCAGTTACAATATTAATTCCTATTTTGCATATGAAGATACTTTCGGTGTGGCCTGCTTGCACGCGCCACAGTAGGACGGGTCGTGAGACCGCTAGGCCGTAGGCGTGAGAATCACAGCTCGCCACCACTACTGCTGACTCAGGGATATCACCGCTAGCTACCCGCTCGAATTCCGTTGAATACATGCATTATTCATCTTTATAAAGTTAACTCTGTGATTTGAGCAGTGCCACTAAACAGCTCGTTGTGTTGAGCATGTCATTTGAACATTTCCACCGCTGCGGGTTTGATTCCTATCATACATACGGGTCGGTCTAGAAATGAATGTTCGTGTACTGCCTCCCCTACCCTCAATAAAATAACCTGGTCTACCTAGATTGTGTCTTTCCCTTACAAGCCTGGAAATAAAATCATATTTTGAACGTAATATATCCCTGGATTTTATTTTCATCCACGTATTAAGGATACGTGGCATTCATTTGCCAGTTATGACTGCTGATATAAAATAAATATTTTAGTCTTTTTACTGAATCTTGCAATGAGATGTCATTTGATTGGTTGTAGGCCTACGGCTCACTAACTACGGCTTATCGAGGCACCGAAGTGCCAGAATTTTGCCGCAGTTCATCTACATGCCGGCAAATCTATCTACACAAGACTGGCACATTAGCACTACTCCAAATATCACGGAATTGAGCGGAGATCGAACCAACCACCTTGGGCGCAGAAAGCCATCTCTTTACCTTCTGAGCCACTCAGCTCGACAGTACTGTAAGCACGAATTTAACATGGTGATGATTAAGGGGCCTAATATGTAGGTAATGACCCAGTCCACGAATATAAGACTGATTTCAGGAACTGGATTGGAAATTACTCCACCTTGTTACACGAGAAATGTTGTTGAATCCTCATCTCAAAGGGGCTGGTGGGATCCTCGATAGTGGCATAAAGAAGTATTTTGTATAATAATAATAATAATAATAATAATAATAATAATAATAATAATAATAATAATAATAATAATGTGTTAGGTAAACGATGCCGCAGATGCACTTCGGCACTAGAAACCATCGATCTATAACTGGCGACTGTCCCATTGTGCATAGAAAACTTGCAGCAGCAAGTGGACTTCTAGAATCGAGCGTGACGTACCGCAACTACCAGCCGTCCAACATGCTTGAAAACATTTTTGCTAGTGGCTTTACGTCGCACCGACACAGATAGGTCTTATGGCGACGATGGGATAGGAAAGGCCTAGGAATTGGAAGGAAGCGGCCGTGGCCTTAATTAAGGTACAACCCCGGGATTTGCCTGGTGTGAAAACGGGAAACCACGGAAAACCATATTCAGGGCTGCCGACAGCGTGATTCGAACCTACTATTGCTTGAAAACTAGAAGCACAAAATATACTGGGACAGATCTATTTGAACTGAACGGACAAACATGGCATCTAGCCTGATATTTTCCTTCTCATTAAGGGTGCCAAAGTGGCCCATTTGATAGACATTACCGTACCACTGAACCACGATATGCAAACCACCCAGTCAGAGAAAGTAAGTGCACGCCACTGGGAGAGGAGATGAAGACGCAGTGGTAACTAAACCTCACGAGAGTGTTACTCACGGTGCTGTCAGTGAAAGGTATCCTTCCGAAAGCGCTGGTAACAGCACAAGTCTGGAAGAACTAAGTATGAACCATCTAATTGCAAGAATGCAGAGAACAGTGTAGTTGGCCACGTGCTGTAGAGTAAGATTGTTTTCTCACAACGATGATTTATATCTACGAGATACTTGGTTGTACACCGAATTTCACTATGTTTATACATTGTATACCGGTATATATAAGCAAACTAATAATAATAATAATAATAATAATAATAATAATAATAATAATAATAATAACTGACTTCTGTGGAAGTAGGGGGGAAGAAACGGCAGGGCCTAGGCTACTGTACCAAGGGCCACACAAAAATTGGAATTTTAAATATATTTGCCAAATGATCTTTTATTTTGTTTAGTTTCTATTATTATTATTTTTAAAGCAAAAACAACAATATTAACAATCAATATATTGCAAGGTAAGCTTTAGAGCTCAATAATTAACAGGGGAGAAGGAACTTCCTTTTACAAAGACTAGGTAGCCCTTGATACATTTTTGACCGAGCTCGATAGCTGCAGTCGCTTAAGTGCGGCCAATATCCAGTAATCGGGAGATAGTGGGATAGTGCTACTGTGACCGGGCGAGTTGGCGGTGCGTTAGGGGCGCGCGACTGTGTGCTTGCATCCGGGAAATAGTGGGTTCGAATCCCACTGTCGGCAGCCCTGAAGATGGTTTCCCTTGGTTTCCCGTTTTCACACCAGGCAAATGCCGGGGTTGTACCTTAATTAAGGCCACGGCCGCTTCCTTCCAATTCCTAGGCCTTTCCTATCCCATCGTCGCCATAAGACATATCTGTGTTTGCGACGTAAAGCAAATAGCAAAAAAAGATACATTTTTGGTAAGAATATATTTGGTTTGATATTACACCCTACCGGGCGTCGAATGGATGACCCACGCATAAGAATGCCTCCACGTAACGGGGTAAACACCCACGGATGAGATTGGATCGAAGAGCGGGTCGAATTGCTTAACGAGCTTCGGACCGCTCCCCTTCCTACTTTCTGTGCCGGCCCGGCAGCCTGAGCACTTGGGGAAGTGGTACGTTCAAAGAAAAACAAAAACAACAAACACTTAAGATGGAGTCTTATGTCTATAATATGAAAGTAGGATCTCTGGGTTCAAATGCCTAGTGGATACTGCTTAGCACTGCCACAAATGACAAGACTCATAAATAGGGGTTACGAATATGAATTTATTCAAAACATGACAATTTAAAGAAGTTGATACAGCTCTCTATACAATGACTCTCCACATATGGGAGGAAAAGAAAATAATAATCCCTTTAAAATGCGAATCGCCCATGGGCGTCGTCTGCGTAACGGTATGATTGAGGTTTTGCGACTTGCTATCGTTCATTTGTCCTCATTAATTCATACCGTTCATGAAATTTGTACATTATTCTGTCTATCACACCGTGGGATGACCTGATGTCCTTATTCACAAATATTACTAGCTGTTCTAAGCACGAACATAACCGGGGCCTACACTACATAATATCATATTAAAAGACACATTTGCATAATGCACAAACAAACACAAATACCATTTTTGCTAAACCCCGGACTACTCATCTATCACCAAGACCACACAACGTGCACATAGGTTCTGTTTGAACTCAAAAATATGTGCACATAATTACGAAACATACACAGATATATGGATATATACACTTCATGCACACAGGAGGGCCATTCCTAGAAAAGAAACAGCATGGTTATCACTGTCTCCGGCCCACAGCGCAAGCTTGGAGCAGCTCGCCCAAGGGCGCCACCATAATCCGGGGTCGAACTGGCAGACTCCCGACCGAGAGGTACTGTGGGTTTCTGTAGATCCCGAGAATAGCTACTCTCATATCGCCGGATATCGGGGGGATCCCTACTCATTTATTAAATACCTTTAAAAGAAGTTACCGTGATATTATCATTATACAAGTATTCTTAGCTAGGCCATTTAAACCAACCGAGGGGAGCGCGAGGTTGACCCAGGGCTCCAAGTTAGTCTTAACACAATGGTTTAAAGGGATCCCTCTGTCACGAGGGCGAGAGCCTGACATTCACAACAAAAAAAAACAAGGAAGGGAGGGCGGTCATTCACTTCGCACGGCCGTTCTGATTCTTCTCTCGCTCACACGTCTACCCTCTCATCTCGGGGACACACACATCCATGGCTCGCTTCGTTTGCTTATTCATATCATTATGGAATTCCCATGAAATACTCTTTTTATTCACTCCCTTCTCATTATTATCACTGAGACTGGGGCACGATCACTTCTCAATCATCTCATCGTAAATTCATATTCGGCCTTCTCACTACGTCTCATATCGCGTATCTTCTTCCCTTGGGCCTATGGCTCTCATGGCTCCTCGTTCATACCCTATCAATACACTTATATCTGAACCTTCTGACCAAAGATTAAGGGACTCCTGCCCTGGGTCTCGCCCCGGCTATAGATAACAAAAAAAACACTCAAACCATTATGGCCAATTAATCAAAAATCACGGGAGACTTGCACATGGTTCCTCACACTTATCTAAATCACACAATATGTACCTCTCCCGGTCGGGATCTTCTTCTTTCTTGCAGTCCATGCACTGATTATATCTGTAAGCTAGGCATGCATTGTCTGACTGACCCATGAGTTTCCCTGGCATATTTGACAACCTCGTGGGACAGTGACTACCAATATTTCGACATGTTTCCCTGCTTGCCAGCACTATTTTTCCAACCGCCCCTACGGGAAACTCAAATATTCTCCTAACCTTGTTCCCATATTTGCTAGGACATTCTACATGTTACTAAAAATATAACCCTCACGATAAGCTAATCATTAAGAAAGAAATATGAGTCGTCCGGGAATTTAGCCCCCTTGAATTTACTTCAACATTATAAAAATCAATAAAATTTCCATATAGGACATGCATTAACTTACAACATTTTAATATTTACAAAAGAACGCTAATCCTATCCCCGGGTTATGTCATGCTTAGAAATTAAATTTGGACATCACTCATCTGTTTGGTGGCCGTTGTTTATCCTTCCACGGGAGACCCATGGTGAAGTTCTTAGTACTCCATGACCACTCGGTAGGTGGCGGGCGTGCAGTCCTTCATCCCTGGTCCATACAAGTCCGGCATCCTGGGGAACTCGTCACAGCTGAAATCTTACAGTAATCCAAGTGGGTAACACTTTTACACTCGTCACACGTCCTCTATTTCAGAGTTTACACCCACGAATAAGACGGCCTTTCAAACCACGGCGAGCGCGTTCACAGTAAGAATCGGGTGGCTCACGAGACTCGAGCCCCTGATTCAAAGTAACACTTTGGGTGATACCTAATTATGAATTTCACTGACTCATTAAACCGGCAGTTTCTCAGCCGAATTCTAATACTTGTTCGAAAATTATGCTCGCGGTTTTTACTAGTTTGACACGCAGCACAGAAACAATACCTAGGCTCGTTTGGCCTCCCGTTCACTACACAAAAGCTTTTGTACACAATAACACTTCTTTGTACGCGGTCAGGGGTTTCTGACTGTAACTAGAGCACCGCGGGACACGGTGTCCGTCTCACGACCCGTGAAAGAACAACTGTCTCTGCAAGGGCCTGCTCGGGCTATATTATCTTGCTCGCCGGAAGCTTGGGGGTGTAAACCTTCACGGTTCATTAAGAACCAGAGCTCCTTTCACACCAAGAATTGAAGATATTTAAATATTGCATCTTGTAGCCCTCTGTCTCCTCTTTCATTTGAGCCAGGCGTGCTGGACCTACGATCAGCAGTTTTTATCTAATTTGCTTCCCGCCTTTGATTAATTCATTAGCGTCCCTCGGGAGGCGGAGTCAATTTTGAGCGCGACTCTTGGCTTGGGTGACGCCGCTGCATCCACATGTGTTAGCGATATGTTACATCTTGACAGCTGGTGACCTCATTCCTTCCCCTGCATAAGTTATTACATATTTTTAGTCTGGGGAACGCAGAAAATTCCGCTCTATTCAATGGTGTGTCTCACATAATTTTCCTATGTCTGGATTAAAATATCATTCCATTGTTTACGCGCCAAAGTCCGATGTTGGCACCCGTGACACGTGCATAAAAAACCGGAAGTTCCTTATGTTCGTTGGGAACTCTGGGAAGCTAAGCTCCACCTCGGGGCGTATCTGACTACTCCAGCATCGCGTCCCCTTCTATCTCTCTCTGCAAGTTGAGAGCGTAATTCCGCGGGGCTTGGCTGTTGCTTTGTCCTCCCTTTGTTCGCAGGCGCTCTTTTCGCGGGTTCCGTTCTGGCAGGACGCCGCTCGATCCCCTTCGCCCATACTGCTACCTATGACGCGACCTTTAGGAGTAATTTTAATGGAGTATAAAGGCCCATATCATTCCCATGGAGCTGTACAGGACACTGTACGGTTTCATTCTCCTCCTACTTCATCAAAGAATAATCACGAACTCGGGATTTTTCTTTCCCTTTTAACTGTCTCGGAAAGTAGTCATTGGTGATGGTCGCGTAACTGGTGGACCTTCTCGGTCAACTCTGTATTCTCCAGTTGTATCTGGTAGCATAGATTAATTAACGCGTTCCTAAGACCGGTCCTCTCAGAACATTCTGGACAATCTTCACAGGTCGATGCCTCGGACTCGCTCCCTTCTTCCAAAACAATGTGATTCACGGCATCATCTTCTTCATCGGCTTCCATTTCTTCCATTGGATCCGGGTTGTCCTCGTCATCCTCGGCTTCTCCTGGTTCTTCTTCCTCCGGACCTTCTTCAGGGTGTTGTCCTGGTGCGTGGTACAGTTTGAGATTTGCAGCATTGTAAGTGGCCTCTGTTCTCCCATCCATTGACTGTACTTTGTAGGCATTATTCTCTAAGTTCTGGATTATCCTATACGGCCCGATGTAAAGTTCTGCAAACTTGTGGTAGTACTTCCTCGGAGGGTCGGACATGGCTGGTCGTTTGACTAAAACTAGTTCTCCCACACGAAGTGGCCGATGAAATCTCCGGTTTCGATGACGTCTGAGCCTCTTCTCTGCCTGGGCTTTGAGATGGTCCAAAGCTATCCTCACACGAAGTTCAGCCGAAGGCCTGGGATCTTCTGGGCACTGTAGCACGCGGTGCCACGGTCTCTCTGGTTTCTGATCAAAATGTACCGCTATCGGGATCTGCCCCGTAGATTCATGAATCGTCCCGTTGATGCACTCCATGATGATTGGAAGAACATCAACCCATCGCCAATGCTGTCTGGCGCAATAAACCCTGCAAAATTTTGCTATTTCGCGCATGATCCTTTCTGATGGATTGGACTCGGGATGCCTAATAGAACTGAAGATATGCTGGATTTGGAGTTGCTCGATCTCGCGTTTGAACATGGCGGACGTGAACTGAGACCCATGGTCACTCAATATCTTATCTGGCTTCCCCATAGATGGAATGATCTTATTTCGGATCTGTGTCAGTACCGACCTGGAGTTTGCCTTCTGTACTGGGCACAGCATCACATACTTCGAGAAAACATCTACGCAGACCAAAATGAATTGTAACCCTCTAATTGCCTTGGGTAAGGGCCCGTAAAAGTCTATCGCAAATAGCTCTCGTGGCTTCTCTGGCAACAGCGGCTTAGGTGGTTGCCGCAGGAGATAGGTATTTGGTTTGATTCGTTGACAAGTATCGCATGTTGTCAACACGGTCCTAATCATCCGCCTCATTCTCGACCAGACAAAGGTCTCCTGTAGTGTCGAGGTAACTTTATCGATTCCCGCATGACCAATGGAATGATGTGCGAGCCAAATCAGTTCCACTTGCAGCACGGGCGGAACAACAATACGGTACTTCGTATGATCTTCATCGATGAACTGGTGAAGGATCCCGTTGAAATAGTTATATTTTGGTGCCTGCCTCTCACTCTCCTGGTATTCAGGCGTTCCTGCTGGTATCCTCTTCCTGAAGAAATCGATCAATCGTCGGGTCGCGGGCCAATTCTCTTGCTCTTCTCCGATGCGTTGCAGCCTGTCCAACGTCTCACGGTCACCCCCGCTCAACTCTATGTGATGAAGAACTTGGGCTTCCGGTTCGGGGTTTCGGCTTAATGCGTCGGCAATCACGTTGTCCTTTCCTGCACAATGTTCGATCTCTAAGTCGAATTGTTGGATGAATAACGTCCAGCGGTTTACTCTCTCAGATGCCATCGTCGACTTCAAAGCAAAGGTCAAAGCTTTATGGTCTGTCCGCAGCACGACCGGGAATCCGTATATATACTTCCTCCAGTGACTGAGGGCTGTAACAATTGCCAACATCTCTAATTCCGTGACGGTATATTGGCACTCATGGGCCCGAAGTCTACGACTCATGAACGCGATGTAGTTTCTGCGTTTTTCCTGATCCGGCGTCTCCTGGTACAATACCGCCCCTACACCTATCATGGATGCATCGGTTTGGACTACGAATTTGCTCGAAAAGTCGGGGTACCCAAGCTTGATGCTGTTGGCAAGTAGTTCTTTTGTCCTTCGGAAAGCTTCGTCACAGTTTGAATCCCATTTCCATCTATTATTCTTCTTCAGGAGGTCCTGAAGAGGAGCTACCGCCTCAGTGTAACTGGGGCAATGATCGGCGAAAAACCCGCAGATTCCCAAAAACTGCCTGATGTGTTTGACTCGTGTTGGTTTGGGGAAATTTTGAATAGCTTGAATCTTAACCGGGTTCGGAGTGACACCCTCCGAATCTATGACGTGTCCCAGGAACAAAATGCTTTTCTGGCAAAAGTTTGACTTATCCAAATTGATTTTGAAGTTGTTTTTATTCAATTCTGCTAACAACAGGTTCAAGTGTTCCAAATGCTCCTCCAGAGTCTCGCTCGCAATCAAAATGTCGTCTACATAACGCACCGTAAGGTTCTTCACCTGCCCGCTCAAATTCCTATCAAGTGCCCTTATCAAGGCCGATCCTGCGTTCTTGACGCCGAACGGCAAACGGTTGTAGACGTACGTCTGTCCGTCAAACATGAATCCCGTCAGTACCTTGGATTCCCCTGACAACTCAATGTGGTGGTAGGACGATCTCAAGTCGACCCCAGAAAAATAATTTTTGTGACTAAATTTCTTCAAAATATCCTTAATGTTTGGTGCCCTATCGTACTCTGGTACCAAGCGCTCGTTAATGGCACGTGCGTCTAGGCACACCCTCAGCGAACCGTTCGTCTTCTCCACGATGACTAAAGGGTTTAAAAATGGCGTCGGAGATTTGGAAATTAACTGGTTTTCTTCCATATCCTTGATGATAGGTCGTACCTTGGCATAATGTTTCTCGGGAATCGGGTACGGATTCCGTCGGAAAGGTTCCCAACTTGTGACGACAAAATTGTATTTGAAATTCGAAATTTTTCCCGGTTGTGACCCAAATGCATCGCGGTGGCGTTCCAAGATTTCTTTCAGTCTAGCTCTTCCCTCTTCACCTATCATTGCTTTATTAATTTTTGATAGCACTGCCTCCTCAAATGTCGGTTCTTCCTCTTCCTGTTCCAAGTTTGCAACCATTCTCTCGAGTCCGATTATTATCTCTTCTTCCTGATGTTTCCCATCCAGAGTCTGATCCGGACGGACTTCCTCGTCGTAGGTCACTTGAGTAGTCCAAATCCTCTCATCGACTACGCAGTCTCCAATTTCGTTTAGTTTCACCCCTTCGGAATGCATGTTGATCTCTAGCCTGATTTCATTGCGGTGCATGTCGATAACTGCCTTATAGTCCCTCCAGAAGTCGGCGCCTAATATAATGTTGTATTCCATCTTCTCGAGGATGATAAATGGGTGCGAAGTAATGGCCTCTCCGATCTGCAATTCTAAATAAACCTGAGCCTTGCACACTGTGGTGCGATCTGGGATGATTCCTCGTACCTTCATGTTAGAGACCGGTAATAATGGGATCTGCTCCTTCGATTGGATTTCCCGTATAAGCGTTCTAGATACGACGCTTACGCTGGCTCCCGTGTCTACAAGAGAGCGCACGCGCAATCCATTAGCTCTTATGTACACCACTGGTAATTCCCTGATAATCCTCTTATTCGGTCGGTGTGCGTCTTCGATCAAATCCTCGGGTTGGATCACCCACGCAGCTATGGTAACTGACGTCCTCTGTGAATCGAAAGAATGGTTGCTCCCCGAACCGCAGGCTATCTCCTCACTAGTTAGGCGAAATTTTTTTTTTGCGCTCCGGAGCTACTGGCATACTCCGGAGCATGGGGGTTCAACTCTCTTCCACGTCCTTCCTTCTTGTGGGCTTGCAGTTGCAGGCTTTCTGCCCCTTCGCACATTCCCGCGGCGGCCATACCCTGTATGGGTCTCTGCCACTTGTCAATACCGGGCGGCGTGTTTCGCAGTTGTTCCACATACTGTCGCGATTCATTCCTGCGATCTCGTATGTACTCTTCCCTTCTTCCTGGTCGTTGCCCTGTCGACCGTTGTCCGCTCGGTCCCCAATTCTGGTACGGCCTCCTCCGCTGTCCATACTGGCGATACCGAAGCCTTGGCCCCTGATTCATCCTCTCACGGGGTCCTGGTTCGCGGGTGTTCCAGCCCTCCTGGTATTCCCGTTTCGGTCCATTCCATGTCTGGGGACCCCAATCACTCCTAATTCTCGAGGGGTACATCTCCCGAACTTCATTCGTACTAGTCCCCTGGTTCTTCCTTTTAGGTGGGCTTTCATCTTGAGCTAGGTCGACAACATGGACCGCCTCGCTATGGCGATGTCGCGCCTGCATTCCACTCGTTTGATCGAGCTGCCTCAATATTTGTTCAGCATCGACCGCATTTCGGACATTCGCCGCTATGAGCACCTTCTGTACTTCCGGTGGGAGCTGTTTACCGATGGCGGAAATCAACTCTAGCTCTGTGGGAGGACTATCCAGTTCTTTAAACTTCAACAACTGGCCCACGAAGTACTCGCAGAAACGGGTCTGCCCTGCACCCGAATACCTTCGCGAATACAATTCTAGCCTCAAATTCTGTTGCGTCTCGATCCCCCAATACTTCTCGAGGAAGCGCCGCCGGAACTCCTCATACCCATCGAAACAATATTTGAACGCCCGGTACCAGACCAACGGCTGATCCGTTAGGTACCGTTCGACTACTCTCAGTTTTCGGTCCGCTGGGACTCGATGATCAATGAAGTATTGGTCTACCTCAGCAAGGAAACCTTTCGGGGTAAGATGAGTGTTTGACCCGAATTTCTTCGGCTCGTCATTCGTCATCCGAAGGAGATTATATACCGGAATTGCTCCACTCTCTTGCGGGGTCGATTGTCCCCGAGGTGCATTATGCACTTGTGCATTTTCATTTCCCTGCGAAATGTCAACGTTGGCCTCGTGACCAATACTACTGGGCGGACTCACTCTGTCAACGCTATCCTGCTTCTTGAGGATCGATCGCATCACGATCTCACCTCTCGCCTCTTGGAACTTTAACAACTCGACCTCCTCCCGGATCTCCTTAATAAGCTCCGTGTGGACTTCTACTTGGACGGCAGCCTTGTGGGTCTTGTTGCCCCACTCTTCCATCTGTCGGTTCAGGCCTTGGATTTTCCCTCGAACTTCTTCTTGTTCCGCTTCCATCTCTTCGGTCACTTCCTTCCGGAGCTCCATAACTTCTCCATGGGCCTCAGTCTGGACTTCCTTGAGCTTGGCGGTCGCAATATCCTGCACTTGGGTCAGACGGTCACTGACCTCTTTTGCCACCTTGTCGAGGGCCTCCGTCGTCTGTGTCCTTAGTTCTCGGACTTCCGCCTTGGCCTCCTGCATGTCTCTTGCAACATCCTCTACGCGGGTGCTCACCTTCTCCATCTCTTCCTCGCACGCGCTTACCCTAGTGTCCGTTACGTCGATCCTATTGGTCACCCTAATCTCTACTTGCTTTAATTGCTGGATGACGTCTTCTAACTTCCCTTCTAACGCCTCAGTCATCTTTGCCTCCAGCCTCGCGGCGTTCTCGTCGCTACGTTCACGACCTAATCTCATATCCTCTGCGAGCTCGTCTAACGAAGCCTTATTCGTAGCCGCCTGAGCCTGGCAAAGCTCTGCCTGCGTGTCTAATTGTTCTTTCAAAAGTTCCCCCTGCTTCTCGAACTGCGCTTTAACATCCGCTGCCTGCTGATTTGCACGTTCCGTCATTCTGTCTAATCGTTCTTCGAAATGTTCCTTTAAGCCTTCCTCGTGTTTTGCCAATAATTGGCACATCATTTCCCTCATGGCCTCCATGTCCATATTAAATTCAATCTTGGAGAAAGCGGATCTCCCGTGGGCAGAAAATGAACACCGGTGATCGACAGAAAGCATAGATACATTCAAATGTTTTTTTTTTTTAATATAAATTTCAGCGTGACCTAACTTTACTCGAAATTCCGACAAATCAATCCAAACTGGGCCTACAAACGGCTTATGTCACGCCCCCTACCATATTAATGTCATAATTCATTGTATAGGAAATTTCGTCATATCATTTGACAATAATAATAACAATAATAATACTGATTCTACGTTAGCCCTGTTATCCTGGAATAAGTTTTCCAACCTCGCGCGCGGCCTACCGTGGGCTCGATTTTACGTATGCCGGAAACATGGCATACCCCAGTCACTAATGGATGTTATCACCTTGAGATTGGTAAGACGACGTTAGCAGACAATTACCCGTCTCAAACTGGCAACATCGCATCTGTCACTGCGCAAAAATTAGAGCCTGGGTTGAGGTACCCTGCTCTATCCGCGGCGTCTAAAGCCCTCTCGAAAAAAAATATTTATATCTGCCAAATGTTGTTACCTCAGCGCACAATCTTTGGCCGATACCCGTAACTGGCGAAATTTGAAGAATTCTGCCGGCCGTTTTAACCTCACACTGAAAGAACCATAACGTTGTCTCCCAAAGAAATGACAGCTTCATAGTCTGTCCCGGGTATCCATTTTGAATTAATGAGCGACACTCATGCGGATTTCCACTTAAACTGGACACATGATTTTTCTGTTCTTGTCATTTTCCTATCCTATTCCTTATTCACGTCGCTCCCTTTCATGGCTGATCTTGTGTGAGTTATCATCACGAGTTGTGACTTACGCACACCCGTACGATGACCATGACCGTCCTGCTGAGTCTCACACAATCTGAACAACCCTTGCACTATCCAATCTATAATTATGAATCTTAGCACTTCGGACATGTGCTTAACGTCTCCATCCGTTCGGTTACGTGGCGGGTACTCCATTCCAAATAATTGCCAACCCGTTCGATACCAAATGTAATCAGATTGTGGCACGAACCTGGCAATTTGACTCCATCATAGCACACTATCCTCCCTGTGGGCGGCCTATCTATTACTCAAAATGCTCCAGCGTACACTATAAACAATGCCCGGCCACGAAGGGCGCCAAGTATACACCCTACCGGGCGTCGAATGGATGACCCACGCATAAGAATGCCTCCACGTAACGGGGTAAACACCCACGGATGAGATTGGATCGAAGAGCGGGTCGAATTGCTTAACGAGCTTCGGACCGCTCCCCTTCCTACTTTCTGTGCCGGCCCGGCAGCCTGAGCACTTGGGGAAGTGGTACGTTCAAAGAAAAACAAAAACAACAAATACTTAAGATGGAGTCTTATGTCTATAATATGAAAGTAGGATCTCTGGGTTCAAATGCCTAGTGGATACTGCTTAGCACTGCCACAAATGACAAGACTCATAAATAGGGGTTACGAATATGAATTTATTCAAAACATGACAATTTAAAGAAGTTGATACAGCTCTCTATACAATGACTCTCCACATATGGGAGGAAAAGAAAATAATAATCCCTTTAAAATGCGAATCGCCCATGGGCGTCGTCTGCGTAACGGTATGATTGAGGTTTTGCGACTTGCTATCGTTCATTTGTCCTCATTAATTCATACCGTTCATGAAATTTGTACATTATTCTGTCTATCACACCGTGGGATGACCTGATGTCCTTATTCACAAATATTACTAGCTGTTCTAAGCACGAACATAACCGGGGCCTACACTACATAATATCATATTAAAAGACACATTTGCATAATGCACAAACAAACACAAATACCATTTTTGCTAAACCCCGGACTACTCATCTATCACCAAGACCACACAACGTGCACATAGGTTCTGTTTGAACTCAAAAATATGTGCACATAATTACGAAACATACACAGATATATGGATATATACACTTCATGCACACAGGAGGGCCATTCCTAGAAAAGAAACAGCATGGTTATCACTGTCTCCGGCCCACAGCGCAAGCTTGGAGCAGCTCGCCCAAGGGCGCCACCATAATCCGGGGTCGAACTGGCAGACTCCCGACCGAGAGGTACTGTGGGTTTCTGTAGATCCCGAGAATAGCTACTCTCATATCGCCGGATATCGGGGGGATCCCTACTCATTTATTAAATACCTTTAAAAGAAGTTACCGTGATATTATCATTATACAAGTATTCTTAGCTAGGCCATTTAAACCAACCGAGGGGAGCGCGAGGTTGACCCAGGGCTCCAAGTTAGTCTTAACACAATGGTTTAAAGGGATCCCTCTGTCACGAGGGCGAGAGCCTGACATTCACAACAAAAAAAACAAGGAAGGGAGGGCGGTCATTCACTTCGCACGGCCGTTCTGATTCTTCTCTCGCTCACACGTCTACCCTCTCATCTCGGGGACACACACATCCATGGCTCGCTTCGTTTGCTTATTCATATCATTATGGAATTCCCATGAAATACTCTTTTTATTCACTCCCTTCTCATTATTATCACTGAGACTGGGGCACGATCACTTCTCAATCATCTCATCGTAAATTCATATTCGGCCTTCTCACTACGTCTCATATCGCGTATCTTCTTCCCTTGGGCCTATGGCTCTCATGGCTCCTCGTTCATACCATATCAATACACTTATATCTGAACCTTCTGACCAAAGATTAAGGGACTCCTGCCCTGGGTCTCGCCCCGGCTATAGATAACAAAAAAAACACTCAAACCATTATGGCCAATTAATCAAAAATCACGGGAGACTTGCACATGGTTCCTCACACTTATCTAAATCACACAATATGTACCTCTCCCGGTCGGGATCTTCTTCTTTCTTGCAGTCCATGCACTGATTATATCTGTAAGCTAGGCATGCATTGTCTGACTGACCCATGAGTTTCCCTGGCATATTTGACAACCTCGTGGGACAGTGACTACCAATATTTCGACATGTTTCCCTGCTTGCCAGCACTATTTTTCCAACCGCCCCTACGGGAAACTCAAATATTCTCCTAACCTTGTTCCCATATTTGCTAGGACATTCTACATGTTACTAAAAATATAACCCTCACGATAAGCTAATCATTAAGAAAGAAATATGAGTCGTCCGGGAATTTAGCCCCCTTGAATTTACTTCAACATTATAAAAATCAATAAAATTTCCATATAGGACATGCATTAACTTACAACATTTTAATATTTACAAAAGAACGCTAATCCTATCCCCGGGTTATGTCATGCTTAGAAATTAAATTTGGACATCACTCATCTGTTTGGTGGCCGTTGTTTATCCTTCCACGGGAGACCCATGGTGAAGTTCTTAGTACTCCATGACCACTCGGTAGGTGGCGGGCGTGCAGTCCTTCATCCCTGGTCCATACAAGTCCGGCATCCTGGGGAACTCGTCACAGCTGAAATCTTACAGTAATCCAAGTGGGTAACACTTTTACACTCGTCACACGTCCTCTATTTCAGAGTTTACACCCACGAATAAGACGGCCTTTCAAACCACGGCGAGCGCGTTCACAGTAAGAATCGGGTGGCTCACGAGACTCGAGCCCCTGATTCAAAGTAACACTTTGGGTGATACCTAATTATGAATTTCACTGACTCATTAAACCGGCAGTTTCTCAGCCGAATTCTAATACTTGTTCGAAAATTATGCTCGCGGTTTTTACTAGTTTGACACGCAGCACAGAAACAATACCTAGGCTCGTTTGGCCTCCCGTTCACTACACAAAAGCTTTTGTACACAATAACACTTCTTTGTACGCGGTCAGGGGTTTCTGACTGTAACTAGAGCACCGCGGGACACGGTGTCCGTCTCACGACCCGTGAAAGAACAACTGTCTCTGCAAGGGCCTGCTCGGGCTATATTATCTTGCTCGCCGGAAGCTTGGGGGTGTAAACCTTCACGGTTCATTAAGAACCAGAGCTCCTTTCACACCAAGAATTGAAGATATTTAAATATTGCATCTTGTAGCCCTCTGTCTCCTCTTTCATTTGAGCCAGGCGTGCTGGACCTACGATCAGCAGTTTTTATGTAATTTGCTTCCCGCCTTTGATTAATTCATTAGCGTCCCTCGGGAGGCGGAGTCAATTTTGAGCGCGACTCTTGGCTTGGGTGACGCCGCTGCATCCACATGTGTTAGCGATATGTTACATCTTGACAGCTGGTGACCTCATTCCTTCCCCTGCATAAGTTATTACATATTTTTAGTCTGGGGAACGCAGAAAATTCCGCTCTATTCAATGGTGTGTCTCACATAATTTTCCTATGTCTGGATTAAAATATCATTCCATTGTTTACGCGCCAAAGTCCGATGTTGGCACCCGTGACACGTGCATAAAAAACCGGAAGTTCCTTATGTTCGTTGGGAACTCTGGGAAGCTAAGCTCCACCTCGGGGCGTATCTGACTACTCCAGCATCGCGTCCCCTTCTATCTCTCTCTGCAAGTTGAGAGCGTAATTCCGCGGGGCTTGGCTGTTGCTTTGTCCTCCCTTTGTTCGCAGGCGCTCTTTTCGCGGGTTCCGTTCTGGCAGGACGCCGCTCGATCCCCTTCGCCCATACTGCTACCTATGACGCGACCTTTAGGAGTAATTTTAATGGAGTATAAAGGCCCATATCATTCCCATGGAGCTGTACAGGACACTGTACGGTTTCAATATGAATATGAATGAAAGACTCTAGAGCTTTCAAGACAAAAGTTACACATCAAATGGAAATCGGGCCCTGAAATTCAACTCCAACTTTCAATGTCCGAACGGCCCACGAATCCACATCAGGATACCTCGTATTATACTTAAAAGCTTAGCAGGTTATACACAACGTGACACTCACTGTTATTATTTCTGGAGGAAGCAACAACACCAAATTTGGTATCGGAAGGATCCAGAAAAGGAGGAGCAGAAGGTCATACTACACGGCCGAAAAATGATAACAACAAAGGGTTAATAGAAAAGGCCAAAATAGAATGGGATGCTAAACCCTCTCAAACATTCCCGTGACATGGCTTGCCATAAAACCTAATGAGGCAGACGGCCCGGTGACACGGAGGATAAACCATACTACGTAGGTGACTTAAACAGGGAGGAATATTAAATAACGGAAAAGCGAGGTAGAGCAATTTAGAAGTTAGAACAACTTAGTCACCTGAAAGCAAAGTGAACAAGTGAAACTAGGGTCCACACTCGTACTTTCTTATTACATTACATGATACCCAAGGGAGATGGAAAATTATTTTTCTAGAGTGTCCGAAGACGAGGCCTTAATATATATTCATTCTGGGTCATTATATGCCAGAAGTCCGACTCGTTGGCTGAATGGTCAGCGTACTGGCCTTCGGTTCAGAGGGTCCCGGGTTCGATTCCCGGCCGGGTCGGGGATTTTAATCGCTTCTGATTAATTCTTCTGGCTCGGGGACTGGGTGTATATGTCCGTCCCAACACTCTCCTCATCATATTCAGACAACACACTACACTACCAACCACCACAGAAACACGCAATAGTGCTTACATCCCTCCATAGAGGGTTGGCGTCAGGAAGGGCATCCGGCCGTAAAACAGGGCCAAATCCACATGTGCGACGCAGTTCGCACCCGCGACCCCACAGGTGTGGGAAAAAGCGGCAGGAAAAGAAGAAAAGAAGATATGCCAGAAAAATGTTGAGTTTTATTTGTCCTTTTTGCCTATGTAGGCGTTTTCTGGCTTATAAGTCCTTTTCAGCCTTTTTACGTCTTAACAGCCTTTTTTTTGCAACTTCACCTTTTTTCGACTACATTTTTACTGTCCATTCTCAATTCGAATCATTATTTCATCCATCACCTTAAACATCTTTTATCTGGTAAATACATATATTTGAACTATAGCTAAAAATAAAGAAAGACAATGAAATGAAATGAAATGAAATGAAAAGATGAAACTAGTGCTTGAAAAAGCCAGGGGTATCAAATTATATGCAAGATAAGCGACACATTGAAAGGAGAAAATTTTGATGAGTGTGTTTAAAGAGGAAGATCTCACTTGATTCAAGTACGAACCCTTAATATCCGTTGATGTGGAGTGAAGATTCTCGATGTTTCGCAACGTTCTGTCAGAAAACCGACGATCGTTTACACCTAAGAACTTGGAGATGATTATTGTGATATACTGCAAAGGCAACTGCGGCAAGGTTTCCGAATTCCAATTATTGTAACCCTAGGGTGGTTAAGCCAAGTATGATTCCAGTTATACTAATATGAATTTCTTTGTCCAGGATATCAATTGCGAGTTCTCTGAATTTATTCCAGTTCAACAATCAAAGAAATATTTGTTATCCACCTAATCGATACTTTATTTGCCTTGGGCAATTTTTTATAAAATTATTAACAGTACATGTTTCGACTGCTTAACAATCATCATCAGCTGTATTTGCATAAGCTTAGGTATAAAGAAGGTAAAAATAAGCACATTATATGTTCTCGTAATAGACTTGATACTTTACATGGGAAACTTAAATTTTTCTATATTGGGGGAGGATGGTAGTAGGGGGTGGGAGGGTGAGGAAGAGTGCTTAAAAGTAGATTAATAACCAATTCTTAACTAAAATATTGTTAAATCTTCTTCTTGTAATAAGAAGGTAAAACGTCTTTAAGTGTCTTTTATTGCTTCTCTTCGGAAGCGTATTTGAAAAATGTGATTGGCTTTTCACCAACTAACTACTTAAGATGTTATTGAATTATAATTCAAACATATTCTTAACTAAAATATTCATGAAAACATACGTCGGCTTCCAGTCGATGAGAGTTAAAATCTTCTTTTTGGAGTCCCATTCATATTGTGCTTGAAGGGTTGTCGAAAAAGCTGATTAGCTCTAAGGAATGGAGACCATAATAATGTAGCGAAAAATCTTAAGAAAGGACAAGGAATAACAGAAAATTAATGTTCGAAATACCGCTTTACGTATCAGTAGATCCCCTACTATACAAATTGTCAAAGGCAAATAAAGTATCATTTAGGTGGATAACAAATATTTCTTTGATTGTTAGATTGTCATATCGATACGGACATGAAGTGGATAGGTTGTAATTCATTCCAGTTGGAAAAAGATATGTCATTGTAAGTTCTGCTAGTAATTTTTGAAACAAACGCGGAATTCCTTTTTTAAATTATGTAATTCTAAAATATATACTGTCTGAAATAAGAAATATTTCACTCATATTTTTGCACTGAATGTTGCATACCACCAGAAGTCTGCATTTTAAAACACTTACATAGCTTAGGCGTTACATCTGAGAAGAAATCCTCTTACCAATATTTCTCATTTATATGGTTATTCAGGGTTCATATTTTCCGAAAAGTGTCGATAAATTCAGATATTAATATTGAATTTCATTCTCTCCTCTGGAAGTATTCCGTGGACCTTTAATTTCGGCCGTTTAGGCCAACAGAAGCCAGTCACTGGTTTAGTACTACCTACAGTAATGCAGGAGGAGAGGTGCGGTAACTGTTATGTAACAGGCGTATATTAATATTCCAGAATGTTTATTTCCTCGACATGAAGCTATTTCAAGAAACGTAATTTTCTCAGTATGATCAACAGCACAAGGAGAGTTATTATTTTCAAATGGACGTGATAAATTGTACGTTGAATTGTTGGTCATTTTTAGGAAGTATTGTGTTTCAAGCAGCACACATCAACTGATACGTAAAGCGGCATTTCGAGCATTAATTTTCTGTTATTCCTTGTCCTTTCTTAAGATTTATCGCTACATTATTATGGCCTCCGTTCCCTAGCGCTTTAATTTCGCTTGATAACAGCATTCTGAATGACGTTTAAGCGGGTAACTTAAAACTCGCTTTATAAATGACACACAATAACACTCATTCACGATTTGTTATGGCCTGCTGG
Organism: Anabrus simplex; assembly: GCF_040414725.1. NCBI lineage: Eukaryota > Metazoa > Arthropoda > Insecta > Orthoptera > Tettigoniidae > Anabrus > Anabrus simplex. Next base: position 289,689,651 of record NC_090267.1, read on the forward strand.
ACTTCGTTACGAAACAAAATGCCTAAGACTACTTTAAGTCGTATAAGCGATAAACGACAACAATTTTCACCGTTTATAATTTCCTCTGCCTAGGACGCACTTACTCTCTCATTTGTTATTTAGTTTCTTAACATTCTCTCGCCTGCAGCAGCAACTCGCTTCACAGGAATGACCAAGTAAGAATGGCTTTGATATCAATATGTGTGATTTGGTGATGGATTCCATTTTGGAGTGATGCTCAATTGTCAGTAAAACATGATATTATGAGAGCAACATCATTGCCTTTCAGAAGTTTGTAACCTGTATTCAAAGACATTTAGGTTATCTTTTTTCCACACGAGGAGTTGAACAATTTTAAATTTCTCCCCTGAGTTGCGCGTAATAGTGGTAATGGTGTATTATCCAGCTTATTTGCGAAACATATGTCTGGAAACGGCAAGCGTAGAGCAGGTGTTTTCATCCTTACCAGCCCTAGAGCTAGGTCTTCATGACTGACTGTCCGCTAGTTTTTCTGCTTCTCTAAGGCAGCGGTTCTCAAACCCATCAGTACTGCGAACCCCCATTCCATGGATCTGCTTTCTTTTTCTTTTTTTTTTCTTTTTTTTTTCTTTTTTTTTTTTTTTTCTTTTGCGAGCCCTCTCAAAGTAATTTTGGTTAAAGTAGGTTGTGGGGTGAATGTTAAGTGAATATGAGTAGTCACGGTTGTTATATTTCACACAATTGAATCCATATATATTTAAAGCTTAAAATGCTGAACTAGAATAATAACCCGTCAGACATAAAAGGGCTTAACACTCTCCCGATGCAGTTTTTCTACAAAACTTCTTGTTTGTTTAGTGTCCTCACTTTTCATTTTTTTAAATCAACTGACTTACTAGAATGATCCCAATGTGTGTTTTAACATGCTTACGAAGTTCGGTTGGTTTTGTACATTCGTTTGAGAACATATGTCACTCTGAAGTTGCTGTTGCTTATGGAAGTCACAAATCTGTATTGTAGATGTTCATTACAACATTTATTTGATTTATTTCTTAACTGGAACGCTTCAAGAAGCAATGGCCGATCCCAGGTGTAGGGGTAGCGTGACTATCTCTTAGCCTGAGGCTCCGGGTTCGATTCCTGACCAAGTCATCTGGATCTGAAGGCTGATTAGAGGTCCACTCAGCCTACATACGTAATTACAATTGAGGAGCTTTCTGACGATGAGATAGCGTATCCGGTCTATAAAGCCAAGATAACGGCCGAGAGAATTCGTCGTGGCAACAACACGACACCTCGTAATCTGCAGGTCTTCGGATTGAGCATTGGTCACTCGGTAGGCCATGTCCTTACAGACTGTTATTGAGCCATTGTGTTGGTTGTGTGTGTGTGTGGGGGGGGGGGTCTGCGAGTGCGAGAAGCGCATCCCAACAGTTTATTAGTGTTAGCTTGTTTATCTTCATTGTGCATTATCATGCTGTTTGAGCCAACAAAATGTGTTACATATTTGATTATTGAGTTTAAATTTATAGTCTCACACTGATCAGTAACTTATGAAGGCTGTCGACAGTAATCAAAGGAATGCATAAGTTGGTTGTAACAACAACAAAAATCGAACGAATTAATTTCTGCATATACAGGTTGTTTCAAAAATGGGGGGCATAATTTCAGGTATGTATTTATTGTATGTAGACAATCAAAATAGTTAATTACAACATGTGTCCGGAAAAGCTTCATTTCCGAGTTATGGCCTTCACAACACTGAACTTCAGCGGAACGTTTTCCGTCCGCAGGTCATTGTCATTACAGAAGATGTTAAAAATGTCCTCCTCCTGCTTGAATACAGACCTCACATCGATGTCGCATTGACTTGGATCGAATGTTTCCTGATCGATGGACAGGTAGAGGTGGCCCGATTGCTTGGTTTCCACGCTCACCTGATCTGAATCCTCTCGTTTTCTACTTTTTAGATGGTTTAGAACCATAGATGTATTCGTCTCCGGTGCCTGATGTGGAAACCCTTCGGAATCGAATTGTGGCATCGTGTGAGGACACACGCAATACTCCTGGAGTTTGGAATTGTGTTCGCCGGTCAATGAGACATCGTTAAGAGGTCTGTATTTAAGCAGGAGGTAGACATTTCGAACTTCTTCTGTAATGACAATGCCCTGCGGAAAAAAAAAAAAACACGTTCCGGTGAAGTTCAGTGTTGTGAATGCCATAACTCGGAAATGAAGCATTTCCGGAGACATGTTGTAATGCACTATTTTGATTGTCTACATGTAACCAATACATACCTGAAATTATGCCCGCAATTTCTGAAACACCCTGTATTTATTACATGGCAAAAATTCGTCTACTTTGAGATTTCCTAAAGTACAAAGTATACTTTTTACAATTAAGTGTGTATAATGAACAGATAAAAACAACCTATTGTATTTTAAAGTTCATCAAAATACTTATTGACGATTTTATGAACGAAAGTGCAATGCCACTCAACAATGAGTTTAATAGGAGGAATTTCTTGAAGAATGCAGCGAATTTTTCCGGTATTGTACATCTACTCCCGATCAGCAAGCCTATGACTTCAATCGTTTTTATATTGTATGCTTGCTTGCCATATAAAAATCCTTCTGAAGGAAAACAATAATTTCCCTGAACAGAATATTCATTCATGGACCCCCAGAAAGAGCTTCGGGGACCCCTGGAGGTATGCAGACAGAACTCTGGGAACCACTGCTCTAAGGTATAGCGTTGTTTTCGCTGAAAATAATAGATGAATTTAGGAGCCAGAAAAAAAGTGGGGGCGGAGACTGTACCGCTGTGCAAGAAATGTCGATCGAGAATTGTGATTAGAAATAATGAACAAGTTGAAATGTTCACACCGTTCTATTTGTTCATTTAAAATTTCATTTGTACAATTTTTAGGAATTATCAAATTTACTGAAACATGGTGAATGATATGAGAAGTAAGAGATGTATTATTTACAATATCGTTTGCTTTGTCATTTGTTATTACAAGAGTCCAGCACGGCAACTTTCTTTTATTTTATTTTATTTTTTATCTGCTTTACGTCGCACTAATGGGATAGGAAATGGCTAGCATCGGAAATGCAGCGGCCTTGGCCTTCATTAAGATACAGACCCAGCATTTTCCTGGTGTGAAAATGGGAAATAACGGAAATCCATCTTCAGGTCTGCCGACAGTGGGGTTCGAAACCACTGTCTCCCGAACAGCACTGCAGCCTCAAGTTTGCGACGCTCTCGTAGCCGTTCGTTCTGCAGTTAAAATTTTCGTCATATTAGTTCCCTTATTGTGCTAGTTTGATCCTATATACGTTTTGTATAGATTTTTACCGACTTGTTACTCGTACAGTACAGGCTATTTGGACACTTTTGTAAAGTATGCCAAATTTATTAAATTATCACTTAAATCAATAAATCATGATTGATGATGATCATGATGCTTTTTGTTTAACGGGGCCTAACATCTAGGCCATCGGCCCCATTCCTAATCAATCAATCAATCAATCAATCAATCAATCAATCAATCAATCAATCAATCAATCAATCAATTAATGTCCGCCTCCGTAGCGTAGCGGTTAACGCTATTAGCAGCCGTCCTCAGCATCGAAGTGGAAGGCGAACTGCGGGAGAAAATCAAATCAAATAACTATATGGGCTCGAGGGGTAAGGAATGCATTTAATTGTATTTAATAAATTTCTCCAAGCAATAAAGGCTAGAACCAGACGCAACAAATAAATAATGACTGTACAAAAGATCACAGTAGTACTCTTAAAGAAAGAAATCACACACGTAGGCTTATCGCATAAGTCTCACTTAACACAAGACAATTACGCACTGATTTAAAGCCTAGAAACACACACGCAACAAATAAATAATGTAGATGACTTCACTAGAGAAGTGAGCTGCCGGTATTTCACAGAGTGAGGGACTACACGAGGCTTGTACAGATCAGCACAGAAGAAGGAAAATGAAGGAACGAAACGAAGCGATGGCTGTTCCAGCCATTGTGCTTCCTCCCTACAAATGTATTTGTGAAAAAGGAAAAGTTATGTAGTAATTTTAATAACTCACGGGCAAAAAATACTCATCCTTTTTATCTACCTTCCATAATACATTACAAAGTAGCCTACAGTATGATATCCCTTAATCACGAGGAATTATGGCTGTCTCAGAGGGGGTGTGTTCACTTCTTGTAGAACTACTGTATAAGAGCAACACTGTTTTCTTAACGTGAAATGAGCTATACCTGTGTCGGTGCGAGGTTAAAAAAATAACAAGAGAATACAGTATTTGCCTCAGTTTGTCCTCTTGTTTCCAACCGTACCTTCATATGATGATCTTTCTTAACTTTAAAAGATTCTATCAAGCTTATTCGCCTACTATTATACTTCCGCGCCGTATCTCCACTAACAGCTTGGAATATGCCGTTTAGTCGAGCAGTTCGTCACCAAAATTTGCAATATTTTCGTATTTGTCAACATAAATTATTTCCATTGCCTTTAATAATTCACTTTTAATCCCGTAATGTCCGACTCATTGGCTGAACGGTCAGCGTACTGGCCTTCGGTTCAGAGGGTCCCGGGTTCGATTCCCGGCCGGGTCGGGGATTTTAACCTTAATTGGTTAATTCCAATGGCCCGCGGGCTGGGTGTATGTGTTGTCTTCATCATCATTTCATCCTCATCACGACGCGCAGGTCGCCTACAGGAGGCAAATAGAAAGACCTACAACTGGCGAGCCGAACCCGTCCTGGGATATCCCGGCACTAAAAGCCATACGACATTTCATTTCAATCCCGTAATCCCACACTACAGCGAACATGCTTTTCCTCTTTCTCTAGATATACGAAAGCTAAACATTAACATAACTGTCGATTCTTCTCGTATCATTTGTCACCTAATGGGCGCATACCGAAAATCTGATCCTGACAAACCCTCTGTGGTCTGAAACCACACTGGTTCTGATCGGACATAATCTCAACAAGTGATCGCAAACCCCTCCCCCTCCCCCTTTCCAAATATCCAGTGAAAACCTTGCCTGTTCCCTTGCTTATAGATAGGAGCAAAAACTGATTTCGTCCAAACAGAAGGTACATTACTAAATTCCATCCTAATCTTATCACTCTATGAAGCCATTTCATCCCTGCCTTCCCACTAAATTTCACTATTTCAGGCCTAATTGCATGTACTCCAGGTCCTCTATGACGATGGGAATTTTTTCATAATATTTCCACTTCCTCAAGCGAAATTTCACTGAAATAATTGTCCTCCTCCCCATGAGATCGGTTGTTCGCGATGTCAGCAAAAATATTTTACGTTAAGAAGATTTCCAAAATATTGGTATCTACTATGAGTTCACCTTCACTTGATTTACCCTAAACGCTTTTCATTTTTTACCCTACCTTTCTAAGATTCTTTATTACTGTCCAGAAAGTTTTCCCTGCCACTCGACCTAGACTTTCCAACTAATTACCGAAATAATAATTTCTTCTTGGATTCAACAATTATTTGTTTCGCTCTGTTGCCTTAATCTAGGAACAATTCCTTGTCTGCATCAGTCCTTATTTAGATGCATTTTTGATACGCCTTCCTTTTACAAGCTGATCCTACTTCATCATTCCTTCTGGAAGGTCTCTTTCCCCAAAATTTACACTCAGCTGTTTCTAGATATTCCCTAGCTGTTTCTACTACATCATTTCGGTATATCAGCCGTTCTCTTCTTATATCCTGAACCTGCTTACTGTCTATTGTTTGGAGCTTTTCCCTGATTATTTCTGTGTTCTAGATATTTCTACCCTTATTCTTCTGCAAACAGAGTTTACTTTCTAAAACCAAGACCTAGTGATACTTAGTTGCCTACAGATCAAATATTTATCTGTACCATCGAAAAAAGAGGAATATTCGCACATACCTAACAGATTTCCTGAATTAGAAGACGATTACGATCTATTGCATTTTGGATCTGGTGCCCCTATCCACCCATCTCTACTTTCCACAGATCCAAAAACACAGAAAAATGCATATAATGACATTGAGAATTACAAAATACTTTGAAGAACTACATAACTGCGATCTACCTAAAGAGACCTTAAGCAATTTAAAATTGATACTATAATCCCGATACCAACAAACTCGAAGCCACCAACAGTAAAAGAAATAGAAGAAATCATAAAATAACTTAAAAGTATCAAAGCACCTACAGAAGACAATATTATAGTTGCAGAATTATGGAAATATTCAAGTGAAAATACGATACTATGTTTAACAGAAATCATCAATGCAATTTGGGAAACAAACAGTTTACCATCAGAATGGACATCTGCGTTAATACATACACTACATGAAAAAGAGAAGGAAACAGATCCTAACAACTATAGGGGAATCTCCCTCCTGCTTGTGACCTACAAGATCTTGTCCAAGGCACTTTTAAAAAGAGCAGAAGAAATACTCGACCCATAACTAGGAGAGTATCAGGCAGGATTCAGAAAGGGACGGTCATGTGCAGAACAAATATTAAACTTAAAGAATATAATAGAAATGAGGAAAATCAGGAACTCGAAATATGTGGTTACTTTTCTTGATTTTAAGAAATCCCATGGCTCAACTGACAGAAATACACTAATTGACATTATAAAGGAATTATGTCATGGTAATAAAACAACCGAAATAATTAAAACAACATTAACAAACACAACATGCAAAGTAAAATTTAGGGGGGGAGATCTCAAAACCTTTCGAAATAAAGTCAGGTGTAAGACAGGAAGATGGTTTGTCGCCACTACTTTTCAACTGTGCATTAGAGAAGGTAGTTCGAGAATGAAGGAAAGCAATCGATAGCAAAGGTATTCAACTAGGAAGAAATCCAAATAAAATAGGTATATATTTTCTAACTTTTGCGGATGACATAGCATTAATTAATGACTCACTGGAAAAATGCTCAAGAACAAAGTAGAGAATTGCAAAAACAAGCATCAAAAGTAGGATTACAAATTTCATTTAAAAAACGAAGTTCATGACAAACAGCAGTTACGCCCCCCAACATATCACAATTCGTAACAACACAATATGTAAAACAAATTGCTTTAAATATCTAGGAGAAACGATAACGAACAACAAAAACGAAAAAGACAGTCATAGATACCAGAGTACACAAAATGGAAAGGGTGTTTCATATGACAAAAATGTATATAACAGAAAAACCTTATCGTGGAACACGAAATTAAGACACTACCAAACAGTGGTCAGACCTGAAAGTCTATATGCAGCAGATACACTTAAACTAACTAGAAGTGGAGATCTCAAAAAAAACTAGAGAAAGTTTGAAAGAAGAAACTTGAGAAAATACTAGGAGTTAAAAGAAATAATAATTCAGAATACAGGTTAAGGGTAAATAGAGGGCTATATTTGAAAATTGAGAAAGTAACTGATGTAATTAGGAAGAGAAGATTACAGTTTTTGGACACATTTATAGAATGAAAAGCAACAGACTAACTAAACAGATCTTCAATCTATTGAACAGTTACAAATCCAAACCCACGTGGTTTGTTGAAATGAAAAATATATGAAAAACGTTGGAATTAAAACACGCACAATAGAAAACAAAACCTTTTACTAACTCTAAAGGCAGGATTTCAGGAGGGAAGTAAACCGAAAACTAGAATAAAGTGGACTCAAGAAGAGAAAGAAGGACACTCTTGTGGAAGGAAGGAAATTTGGAAGTAAAGGAAATCTAATACGACGAAAAATATCCAAAGTTGATTTAAAATACCCTCCAAATGGGTTATTCGAAAGAATAATAACACTAGCACAGAAGTCTTGAAAACACTTCATTTATCCATCACCTTCTCATATCCTTGAGTTCTATTTTCAACTCTTGCATTGAAATTGCCCATTAGCACTGTCCTGTCCTTGCTGTTGAACCTATGTAACTTAGTGCTTCATAAAACTTGTCAACTTTATCCTCATCTGCTCCTCGCATGATGAATACACTGAGACAGTTCTCGTCCTAATCCTCAACTGCTAAATCTGTCCGTGTCACTCGCTCATTTACGTGCCTATCAGAAACTGTGTAGGGTGCAATTCCTGATAAACAGACCTACCCTCTTTTTAACACCTGTAAAGATCACTTTATATTCTCCAATCTCTTCCTCGTTATCTCCCCTTACCCGGATACCGTTAACTCCTAACACATCCAGACGCATCCTCTTTGCTGACTCAGCCATTCAGTTCTACTTTCTTCCGTAATATAATAATAATAATAATAATAATAATAATAATAATAATAATAATAATAATAATAATAATAATAATAATAATAATAATAATATAATATTATTAATATTGATAGCTCCCCATCGAGTTGTTTCCGAGGATTCCTTCGCCTGTCCAATGGGGGACTCCGTTTCTCCCATAGGTCCAAGGCTTGCTTAAAACATTCTGAGCGTCCTCGGTGAAAAATCTGTGAAACAGAATGCACACTACTTACACATAGTCCCAGTGAGAATCTCTCCTCTAACGGGTTATTGTTAACTGTGGATTGTATTGTCCTAGCCGCCTGGGCACAAGGAGGGTCTTGACTCAGAATATATCCGAGATACCCACTCCTATTCCATAGCAACTGGTATCCGGACTCTCAGACCACTTTCTAGGCCATTAAGCCGTTGCCCATGGAACATAAACCAGGACGGGACTACAAAAACACACACGACGAACCACGAGAAACATTAGAAAGAAAACTCTGCTGAATATGTATTAGTGGAAGTATGCACATTGGTCTAGAAGATTTTATTTTTTTGCTATTGGCTTTACGTCGCACCGACACAGATAGGTCTTATGGCGACGACGGGACAGGTAAGGTCTAGGAGTTGGAAGGAATTGGCCGTGGCCTTAATTAAAGTACATCCCCAGCATTTGCTTGGTGTGAAAATGGGAAACAACGGAAAACCATCTTCAGGGCTGCCGACAGTGGGATTCGAACCCACTATCTCCCGGATGCAAGCTCAAAGTCGCGCGCCTTTAACCGCACAGCCAACTCACCCGGTGTTCTAGGAGTTTAAATAGACACCAGTCTGTTAACGATGAATAACAATACGGACTCGATGCTTGCTGAAAGGAACACAATTATTGCCACAACTATCACCTATAGTATACGATTCAGCAATACATTAATGTTCTAAATACTGTAATTTATTATTCTTTTAACCGGATATCCTCAAAATAGGAACATGAATTAGTTAATACAATCCTCATTAAAACTTACTCAGCGGAGGAGTCAAGTTGTATTCAGGCGCACCTACACGTGAGAAATAAATCTCCTAGTGCATTAATGCTTTCAAAGGCAAGCAATCTGCGCGGTAAGACGTCTCTTAATGCAGTTGTTGTTTTTTTCAAGTTGCTTTACGTCGCACCCTGACACAGACACAGATAGGTCTTACGGCGACGATGGGACAGGAAGGAGCTAGGAGTGGGAAGGAAGCGGCCGTGGCCTTAATTAGATACCAAGCTCGGTTTAATGCAGATTATTATTATTATTATTATTATTATTATTATTATTATTATTATTATTATTATTATTATTACAAAAAACACTCAAGAGCACACAGAACGTAATATGTATAAATAAATTGTTGTAAAGAAGTTACACGTACGCTAGCTACGATTTCTAGCAATCGAATATCACTGTGCATATTTATAATTTTGTAAGTTTGCGCAAGCCTTTTGCTAATGAATCGATCGTCCAGCGTGCATCTAAAGTACTAGGTCTAATTTACATCGGCCCCGCAAGAGTATCGTGAACTCGTCATCCTCAGTCATAATATAGAGTAATTTATATTTCAGTATATTAATATCAGGCTTTAAGAACTTAAGAATAAAACTAAATTCTGTGATTTTGTAAGGCTGGGTATTATGAAATACCCGTTATATCTGAGAAGGAAGCGGCTATAATCGATTTAATAATATTTGGCCTCGGCAGAGAATTAACTTAAGTTTCTCTTCACCGTAAAGCTTTGAATGTGTGATTTAAAGTTTCGTGTGTAGCTAATAATTTAACAGCAAAACATATTTATAAGTAATTTTAAAAGGATACATTTATTCACTTGTAGGTGAAGTCAGCTGGAGATTAATATTAACATGATTAGATGAGACTAGGTTGGTAAGAAACTTACGTAAAATGTTATCCGAAACAAAATGTAGATGTTAAAATGTGAAATAACTCTCAAACACGTTCCGCACTCAGTAATATCCTTTCTAACTTAAAATATTACCACAGCAAGATTTATTTTCCATTATTTCATAATCTGACATTCAGACACAATGCCTCCTTTCGTACGTCTAATTTTCCCATGACTGTAGAATTTTCGCAAAATTTCTCGGTGGTCGGGTATGACTCTTCTTGACGTTTATAAGTATTATATAAGCTCAAATCTTTGTCCATTTTCTTTGTTTTATATAAAATTCAAAGTGTCGATCCAAATTTTCAAATGCGAAACCAATGTCCGTATAGACACGAAGGCTCTAGGAGGAGTAGAATTTAAAGACTCCTACTGTCCGTAATCTCAGCACTGAGTGGGATGGAATGGTTAGCTCTAAGCCCGGCTGCCTCCTTCTCCAGGAATTAACATGGTATCCATTTTTGGTTTGAGCTGAATGTATTTCATGGTCATACGTCTCTCCAGAAGTGTAAAAACTCGTTTCTAAATGTTTCATGTTCCTGACGGAGAACCGAATCCGTGTCCTTCTTGTTGGGCCCAGAACGCATTTACCTCTTCGGTTAGGCAGGCACGTGGTGTAGGGGTAGCGTGCCTGCCACTTACCCGGAGGCCCCGGTTCGATTACCGGCCAGGTCAGGGATTTTTTTACCTGCATCTCAGGGCTGGTTCGATGTCCACTCTGCCTACGTGATTACAGTTGAGGAGCTATCCGACGGTGAGATGGCGGCCCCGGTCTAGAAAGCGAAGAGTTACGGCCGAGAGGGTCCTTCATGCTGACCACACGACACCTCGTAATCTGCAGGCTTTCGGGCTGAGCAGCGGTCGCTTGGTAGGCCATGGTCCTGCGGGGCTGTTGTGCCATGGGGTTTGGTTTGGTTAGGCAATCCCTAGATATTTACATCAAACACAATTTGTATCATGCGTCGAAATAGTATTAATGATATTTTCATTTATTCCTGTTGAAACTTCCATAATCTGATGAATTGATGAATGCCGGGCTGAGTAGTTCGGTCGGTAGAGCTCTGGTCTTCTGAGCCCAGGTTCGATCCTGATTCTGTCCGATGTTTTTTGAAGGTGTTCAAACACGTCAGCTTTGTGTCGCTAGATTTATTGGCACACAAAATAACTTCGGTACAATATTCCGACACGTCAGAGTCTCCGAAAACCGTAAAAGTAGTAGTGAGGCATAAAAACCCGATAATATTCTTCTTCTGCTGCGCGAATGGGCCACTTAGGACAACACAGAATCAATACTTGTTAGACTTTCCTCATTGCCCAATAGTTATTCATTTTCATCGATTTTTGTAATTTCTGCTCCTTTGACGGGGTGCATCGTGATGCTTTTTTTTTCTCATCTTCCTCAAATCCCCCTGTTTGAACAATTTTCCTGATTAAATTTCTATCCTGCAGATATGATGATCCTAATTCACCAATAACATTATTATTAAGCGATGTAGTATCCTCCACCCGGGTTGGACCTAGGCGTAGTAGGTAATGTGTAAAATATTTACACGTTGCCGATATTTATCTGGCTGATTAGAAACGATGACCGGTCCAAATGGGGCTGAGGGGGAGGAGCTGCACGGTGTTGCACTTCTGAAAACATACATAGGCCTTCTCTTCCAAATATATGTCATTATGAAACCTCAGCCAAAGTACATAAAGTAACTCCAGCTCTACTCTAAGTATTAGACAGGTTTGCAACCCGCTCAGTCTGACTGCAACCAGCCGCTACTGCTGAAGAGACTAGTTACCTTGACCTAAATGCCAGGTCCCTTAGAGCAGCAGCTTACCCTATCTCATCAGAAGTCGCCTTCACGATGAATTCTGTATCCGAATCGTCGGAAACCTATAAGCCGGATGACGGATGTGTATCTAAACTATTTTATTGGATATTACAATTAAACATTGACGTCTTAACCCTATGGCGCCACTATGATTGTGGGTGAAGCATTAGATACTCAGTCAACGTAGCGAAGGAAGAACACCCAACACAGAGTATGCCCAGTAAACTCATTAGACAACATTGCCAGCAGATGGAGTTTGATAGGGGCCTCTTTAGAGATTCCATGAGACCAGGTAATCGTAGCGAGGAAATGTCAGGCGTGTGGGTTGTTCAGAAGCCACCGGTCAGACGTTGGGACTGATGGGTATGCAAGTGCATCCTCACAAGTTATGAACGTTCTGATCGATCACACCTAAGGAGTATCGCCTTATTGTACCCCTATATATTAAGCACTTACATGGCATCAGTGGCTGCCGTACAGATACAGTTATTGGTCACTCTACAACGCCCTGTGTCATCCTACACCATGCCTCGAGGGCTGGTAACAGGTGGTGGTGGTGGTGATTATTGTTTTAAGAGGAAGTACAACTAGGCAACCATCCTCTATATAACACTAATCAGAGAGAAAAAATGGAAGGGAACCGACACTTCGAAAAATGAAGATATCGGCCAAAGAAAGAAAAGGGGCACGGAGGGCGTGAAAATGAAGGACTCCCTAGCCCTCGCAAACCTAATAGCGTCGGGGTCGGAATAGAACAAGAGTTGACCAAGGGAGGTCGGATAGGATAGATGACAGTGAGGAGCCAAGCACAAGTAAGTGGAAGTAATGCCAGGACTCAGCTGAGGGCCCCGTGGTCGCCAACCCACGCTCCAAAGTTCAAAGCCCCTGGGGCCCCTTTTAGTCGCCTCTTACGATAGGCAGGGGATACCGCGGGTGTTATTCTACCGCCCCCACCCACAGGGGGAGTTGGTAACAGCTGGACGAGAGTTTTGCAACCCCGTGCATATGCTGCCATTAATGTTAGAACAAAGATGATTGCGTTTCGTTTCGTGTGGTGCGTGATCGGGAACCATTGATTGATGAAACGTGACGTCGCATCATGTTCAGGGATGAATCTCGTTCTGCATTAGCATCGTGTGGACGTACGGCGGCGTTGGGGGTTTAGAGGACACTTCCTACCTTGTTGCAGACACACACTGGTTTACTCCTGGATTCACGGTATGGAAATCACGTCACCTGTGGTAGTGGTTCGGGGGACCGTGTCGCAACAGCAGTTAGTCAGTGCCATCCTGCGTCCTCATGATATATTACTCTCTTATAGTCCTTCTACAGGACAACACACGTTGTCCAAACACAGTGCACGTGTCTATGAACTACAGTACTTCACTTCATGTTTTAGTGCTACTGTGACCGGGCGAGTTGGCGGTGCGGTTAGGGGCGCGCGGCTGTGTGCTTGCATCCGGGAGATAGTGGGTTTGAATTCCATTGTCGGCAGCCCTGAAGATGGTTTTCCGTAGTTTCCCATTTTCACACCAGGCAAATGCTGGGGTTGTACCTTAATTAAGGCCACGGCCGCTTCCTTCCAACTCCTAGGCCTTTCCTATGCCATTGTCGCCATAAGACCTATCTGTGTCGGTGCGACGTAAAGCCACTACCAGAAAAAGTACTACTGTGGTAAGCAAAGTCCCCCGAATTCTCCCCCAGCAGAACATGTTTGGGGTCAGTTTAGATGTCCACTGTGACTCGTGCTGTTCTGCAGGATATCCAGGTACATTTAAAACAGATACTGGTAGATTGTTTCAGGAGAGGAGAGGATATGTTACATGGGTTGTACGACCCCCTTCCGAACCTTATCAACACAAGTATCTACCGAGTATACCCGAGCGGGAGCTACATTCTACTGACATGGGACCAACAGTATTTCCATCCTGTCAACGGTCAATGGTTTTCTGATCCGATGTTGTAATTATCACAATGAACTTCCATGATATTTCCATACGTGCAGTTTCACTTCATTCCCACCTCCACTTCTAAACGAGTATTTTTTTGTCACTGTGCCGGGCTGAGTGGCTCAGACGGTAGAACTCTGACTTTTTGAATTTAAGTTGGCGGGTTCGATTCCTGCTCAGTTCAGTAATGTTTGAACGTGTTGAAGTACACCAGTCTCAAACCTGTCGACTTATCGGCTCTTAAAAGACCTCCTTTGAGACGAAACAAAATTCCGTAAAATCAGAATGTCCAATAACCATAAAAATAGTTAGTCTAACATAAAATATAAAATTAATTATTAAACAAAAGAATAATCCAAAATCTGCCACTTGAATTCAGATGTGTCTGATCCTACATCAGCAAACATATTTCAGACAGTCGAGCCACTTGGCTACAGGTTAAGAGTTTCGTAGCTGTAAACTTGTATTCGGGAGATGGTGGTTCGAAATCCACCGCTGCCATCCTGGTTTCCCGTTTTTGCGCCCTAGGCGAATGCTGCGGCTGTACCATAATTAAAGCCGCCGCTTATAACCAGTTCTAATACTTTTCCATTCCAGGGTCGCTGAGAACTTTACAGCTCAGACAGAAGAGTATTGGTCTTCTAGCCCAAATTGGCGGATTTGATCACAACTCAGTCCGATGGTATGTTAAGGTGTCCAAAATAGCCTACGTCAGCCTTGTGACGGTAGATTTAGCGGTAAAGAAATTCTGCTGGACAAAACTCCAGCACCTCGGCATCTCCGTAAACCGTAAAAGAGGTTTATGGGCGTAATACAAATGATATTATTATTATCATAATCCACTGCAAAAACCGAGCGAGTTGGCCGTGCGGTTAGGGGCGTGCAGCTGTGAGTTCGCATCCGGAAGATAGTGGGTTCGAATCCCACTGTCGGCAGCCCTGAAGATGGTTTTCCGTGGTTTCACATTTTCACACCAGGCAAATGCCGGGGCTGTCCTTTAATTAAGGCCACGACCGCTTCTTTCCCATTCCTAGGCTGTTCCTGTCCCTTCGTCGCCATAAGACCTATCTGTGTCGGTGCGACGTAAAGCAATAAAAAACCACTGCAAAATAGAAGTTTCAGAGAAACATGCAAACTATTAAATAGATTATGAATGTATTGTTCTTCGAGTTTCTGTTTAATACAGGTTTCTGTAAGTTACGAGGAATTATCTATATATCTTAGGCCTAAATGAAATCCAAACGACCGTGTGTCTGTACATTGATTATTTTGGCGAAATTTCCGTACAGTTATTCGTTTCAGGTGTAATAATGACCATCTGCATAATTTTTAGCTTCGGTGTCTGTTTGTCTGTCCTTCTATAACTTAAAAACTACTGGATATATTTCCACCAAACTTCATATTTAGAATCCACCTGTCCTTGGGTAGGTTTTAGCGCAAATATTGTTTCTAAATCCCTGAACTGAGTGGGGACATTTACGAAACCGAAACCGTGATTTTGCACTCTCTCAAAGTATACAGAGCTGAACTTAATGGAAATCTACCTGCGTTAATGAAAATTAATTTCTAAACCTTTTTTCTCATGTGCATCATTTCGATACCATGATTAATAATGGAGATATCATTAACGGACCCTTTTTCTGTACAAGTCCCACCGGACTTAACACAAGAACGGGTGCGTGTAAAGCGTATTTCTTACAACTTGAAAACTAATGAAGATATTTGAACCAAACTTTATATATAACATCCATCTGTCCAAAGGTTGTTTTCTTTGGTGTCTATTAGTTTGTTTGTTTGTTTGTATGTTTGTCTTTCTATAACTTGAAAACTACTGGATATATTTCCACCAAACTACATATTTAGAATCTAAAATCCCTGAACTGATTGGGGGTTTATACGAAACCGAAGCCGTGATTTTGCACTCCCTCAAAATATACACAGCCGAACTTAATGGAAATCGACCTGCCTTAATGGAAATTCATTTCTAAACATTTTTTTCTTAGGTGCATAATTTCGATAACAGGATTAATAAGGGAGATATAATTAACGGACCGTTTTTCCGTACAAGTCCCACCGGACTTAACGGAAGAGCGGGTGCGAGTAAAGCGTATTTCTTACAACTTGAAAACTACTGTAGATATTCGAACCAAATTTTATATTTTGCATCCACCTGTCCAGGGGTAGGTTTTAAGATCAATACCATTTCAAATTCGCGGAATGGATTGGGGTTTTATAGGAGACCGAAATGGTGATTTTACTCTCCCACAACATATAAAGTACAAGACCAACCTGACTGAAAATCGATCAAACCTTTTCGAAATCCAATTCTAATTCGTTTTTCTCATGTGCATTATTCATCAGGAGGATTAATAAGGGAGATAACATGAAAGGTCGGTTTCTCAGGCTAAGTCTAGCGGACATAGCCCAAAAGGAGTTAAACATGGAGCAGATTCCTTATCTATCTACAGTACATAAATCATATCGTAACGACCGTGTGTCTGTGCATTGACTATTTTGGCGAAAGTTTCGTACAGCTTTCTGTTTAAGGGGTAAAAATGACCATCTGGATATTTTTTAGCTATAGTTTCCTGGAAGTCCTACATTTTACCCCCCTCGCCCAAAATCAAGATTGCCTCACAATCTGCCAACGAGCTGAAAAATTGAAATTAAGCAAAATTATAAGTTTTAGCCGGTAACCTACGGAAAACTTTAAATATTTCACTTTTAATGCCAAATAATATCGAAATATAGGCAATATAATGACCGTGCAGACCTTCGTTTCGAGGTATTTCGCGGCTAAACGGCAAGTCCTATCACAAAACGGATGGCACAATTCCATTCAATTTTGTGTGATCTACAACTTTGGTCCTGTGATATTTTATCGTCTCTCTCTCTCTCTCTCTCCCTTATAGGGTAGATTTGGATGTAATTTCGATTGTTCGTAAATTTTGTGCTTTTACACGTTTGTTTAGATTAACACACATATAAGAAAGATAGAGTCATCCAATTTGGCACGCACATTGACACGACCACTGGCTATATGCGAGCTAAATTTCATGATTCTAGCTTGCACGTAAGTATGTGAAAAATAATGTAGAATGATAAAAATGTACCCAAATTTCACCCCATATAAATATGGTAACTCAATCGAACCCATAAATATGTGAAATACGAGAAAATGTTTTAACACCAAACATGTAGAGCGATAAAAGGGACGTCTAAGGGTGCAAACCGTTATTTGGTATGATGTACCGTTTAGGAGCAATAAATCTCGAAATGAAGGTTTGCACTTACAAACGTGCCCCTGCGTATCGGTCATCTAGCTTATATAAATATAATCGTAACGACCGTCTGTCTGTACATTCACTATTTTGGCGGAATTTCCGTACAGTTATCCGTTTCGGTTGTAATAATGACCATCTGCATGTTTCTTAGCTTTGGTGTCTGTTTGTCGGTTTGATTGTATGAGTTTTTATAACTTGAAAGCTACTGAATATATTTCTACCAAACTTGATATTTAGAATCTGCTTGTCCTTGTGTAGGTTTTAGGGCCAAAATTATTTCTGAACACCTAAACTTACTGGGGGTTTATCCGAAACCGGAACCATGATTTTGCATTTCCTCAAAATATGCACATCCGAAATTAAGTGAAATCTACAATCCTTAATGGAAATCCATTTCTAAAACTTCTCATGTGAATTTTTCGACAGGAGGATTCATAAGTGAGATATCGTGAACGGTTCGTTTTGCAGGTTAAGTCCAGGAGACGTAGCCAAAAGGTGTTGTACGTGGATCAGATTCCTTTTCTAGCTATATAAATAAAATCGTAACGACTGTGTGTGCCTGTACACTGACTATTTTGGTGAAAATTTCGTACAGCTACCCATTTGAGGGGCATATTTTTTGGTTTAATTTCCTGAAAGTCCTAATAATTCCCCCCTCACCCAAAATCCAGATTGCAGCTTAATCTGCCAGACGAGCAAGAAAATTGAAATCAGGCAAAATTATACGTTTCAGCCTATAACGAACAAAAAACTTCAAAGATCTTTAAATTTTTCATTTTTTAATCCCCGAAGAATATCGAAATATGAGCTGCCTCTGTGGATCAGCGGTAGAGTGTCGGCCTCCGGATCCCAAGATAGCGGGTTCAAACCTGGCAGAGGTAGTCGGATTTTTGAAGGGCGGAAAAAATTCCATTCGACACTCCATGTCGTACGATGTCGGCATGTAAAAGATCTCCGGTGACACATTTTGTGTTTACCCGACAAAATTCATTAAATCTCAGCCATAGACGCCCAAGAGAGTTTCGGTTTACTCGGTCTGCCATCTAGTGGGGGCCTAGCGTAAAACGGAACGTCGAAATTGACGAGCAGACAGCCAGATGGCGTCAAATTGAAATGTCTGCACACGGTAGCTGAGGCCATACGATTATTATTATTATTATTATTATTATCGAAATATGGAGGCAATTTTAATGATGGTGCAGACCTTCGTTTCGAGGTATTTCGTGGGATAAACGGGAAGTTCTATCACATAATGGATGGCACAATCTTCGTTGAATTAGGAGTGATCTTCAACCTTGGTCTTACGACTTTTTGTCGTATCTGTAGATTCGTCTCTATTTCTCGATTTTAAGTAAATTTGGACTTTCTACCTGCATAATTCATACTTTCAATCACTTACAGGAAAGATAGTATCACCAAACCCTACACGAACATTGACCCACTCAGTACCCATATGTGAGCCAAATGCTATGTCACATAATTATCCGAAAAGTAATGCAGTGTAAGATAATCTTGCACAAATTTCAACCTATTCAACGTTTCTGACTCAATCTGACGCATGAATAGATGAGATGCGAGAAAATATCATATCATTTAGATCGCTAAATACTGCGCCTTACGGTACAATCCTTTGTTGATATGACATACCGTTTAGCAGCGGTTAATCTGTAAATGAAGGTCTGCAATATTGTAAACATGCGTATACTTTCGTATGTCCATCTGTATATATTCATTGGTGTCGATTTGTAGCGATCGAGAAATGTTGTATCTGCTATTGTAATCGGTACTCTCTACACCAACTTTGACTAGTAGTAGGAATAGGGTCCTTCTCCAACTCCTGTGTAACTGGCATTAGTAAGGAGAGCCTACCATTGTAATGAATAATTCATTTCTCGATTTGTCTTGCAGAAGGCAAGGGAGCATGCAGTTTTGTTCACAAGTACCCTACCATATTGTGTTTGGCTCTAGGGCAGGGTGCCTGCCATTATAAACAAATGTTCCAATCTAAAATATGGCTAGCATTAGGCATAGTGGCCTGCTATTTTCATGGAAACTCACTAATTCTGTGTGACTGGCAGTAAGCTGGCTGGCAGCAGTAAAATGGGCCTGTCATTATAATGATAACTGCACAACTCAATTTTGACTGGTAGTAGGAGAATTGCCTGCTATTATAATAAAAACTCCTCAACTGTAGTATGTCTGAAAGTAGGAAAGGGGCCTGCCATTGTAACTAAAACTCCCCAAATCGATTGTGACCGCACAGTAGGCAATGGGGCCTGCAATTATAATGTAAACTTGCCAACTCGATTGTGAATGGCGGTAGGCAAGTGAGCCTGCCGTTATCATCACAACTCCGCAGCCCACACTTTACATTGAAAACAACGTATGTGGACCTCCCCATGCTATTTCTCGGATAAGGCTAAGAGACGTGTAATTTAAATCAATCTTATTTACTGAACGCACAGTATTTGCTTCGATATCCGTATACAATGTAGAATACCGTAGCGAAGCACGGGTACATTTGCTGGTTATTATTATTATTATTATTATTATTATTATTATTATTATTATTATTATTATTATTATTATTATTATAGATAAAGGTTTTTCATTACAGTATAGTTAATTATGCATGCCCCGTGGTGTAGGGGTAGCGTGCCTTCCTCTTACCCGGAGGCCCCGGGTTCGATTCCCGGCCAGGTCAGGGATTTTTACTTCGACCTGACGGCTGGTTTGAGGTCTACTCAGACTACGTGATTAGAATTGAGGAGCTTTCTGACTGTGAGATAGTGGCCGCGGACTCGAAAACCAATAATAACTGAGGGGAGGATTCGTCGTGCTGACCACACGACACCTCGTAATCTGCAGGCCTTCGGGCTGAGCAGCGGTCGCTTGGTAGGCCAAGGCCCTTCAAGGGCTGTAGTGCCATGGGGTTTGGGGGGTTATAGTTCATTATGTCCTTGTATTTCTTGTTCACAAATACACTTTTCTAGGGCCAGCCCCGTGGTGTAGGGGTAGCGTGCCTGTCTGTTACCTCGGGGCCCCGGTTTCGATTCCCGGCCAGGTCACGGTTTTTTACCTGGATCTGAGGGCTAGTTCAAGGTTCACTCAGGCTACGTGATTACAGTTGAGGAGCTATCTGACGGTGAGATTGCGGCCCCGGTCTAGAAAGCCAAGAATAACGGCCGAGAAGATTCTTCGTGCTGACCACACGATACCTCATAATCTGTAGGCCTTCGGGCTGAGCAGTAGTCGCCATAGTAGGCATGGTCCTTGGGGGTTGTTGCACCATGGGTTATACTTTTCTAGGATGTTTGCTTTCTTGGGCATGTTTTGGAAATTGACTACGCTACTTAGACGACATATCACCCTTATTTTTTTAAAAGTAAAAATGTATGGGCATGGGAAGAAACATTCTAAACAAAAGTAATGGAATGCAGTCGAATAATGCCAGGAAATGAAGTCAAGAAAGGAAGTAGATGAACGGTGATACTTTCGTACTAGAATAACTATGGATGATGGAAGTAAGGTGAATTAAAAATGCAGACTAACACAAGCATGAAAAGCCCTTCGAAAGGAAATGAATGTACTCACCTAAACCGTAGCTGTTCATAGGCCTACTAGAAATATACTTAAGACCTTTGTGTAGACCGTGACAACGTGCGGAGGTGAAACGTGGACAGTAACTAGCGTAGAAAGCCTTTGAAATGTGGTGTTACCGTTGAATGCTGAAAGAAAGAAGTGTAGATCAGATCACGAGTTAAGATGTACTCGATCGAGTTGATGAGAAGAAAATGATTTGGCAAAACTTGACCAAAAGAAATGATAGAGTGGAAGGAGATTACTTGAGACACCCAAGACTTGTTCAGCTTTCTGAGGGAGATAAAGGGAATGATTATTGTGATGCTTGTTATTTAAAGACGCCTAACATCTAAGATCATCATCGCCTCATGATTATTGTACTGGTAGGCAAGGCAGAAAACGGGGGATGTAGGATACACCAAACCTAATTGTTCAGAAATGAAACGTTTATCACAAGATGGGGTGATATGGAGAGATGCATCAAACAAGTTTATGGACTGATGACAAAAGAAAATCGGAAGAACTGCGGCACCATGCACAACCCTAAAAATTATTCCCTTGGCGGTATCTCAATAGTTCGTGCTATACGCATGAAGACACCCGCCAAGGGAAAGCCAGCATATGTTAAAGAGATCGAATCGAATAATTCAACTGAGTCTGTGTAAACAAAACTGTGCTTGCCCTTGGCCACGCGAGGTGACGCTACATGGCCGGAACGCGATCTGGCCAGCACGGAACTCGCAGTCAATATTAGTACTGGGGAGCCCCTGTAGCTACAAACACATTAGCAAAAACTGAGAGTAATTTACTCGCAAGCTAATGGGGATGGTAGGATTTGATAAGCTATAGGGACACACTCATTGGAATACAGCTTTTGAGGTCATGTCAGAACGGCTGATTAAACGAATATCTTTATGGTGAAAACTTTTCCGACCAGCGGGATTGGAATTGGCTAATCACAGTGTCAGACCATATACAGGACGGTCGAGAACAACGTGAACTAGATATATGAGCACTGGAGGGTTGGTCATGCTGATATCTGCTGCTGAAGTTAGCCAATCAGATTCCTTCGCGGGCGAATTCAAATGAGATTTGCGAAGCGTTATTGCTAAATCTGCATTTGGGTGTGAAATGATGTTGAAAATAGTAAATTTGTGTGGCTATTTCTAGCAGAGTGCAGCCCTTGTAAAGCAGACCCTCCGATGAGTGTGGGCAGCATGTGCCATGTGTAGGTCACTGTGTGTTATTGTGGTGGAGGGTAGTGTTATGTGTGGTGTGTGAGTTGCAGGGATGTGGGGGACAGCACAAACACCCAGCCCCCGGGCCATCGGAATTAACCAATGAAAGTTAAAATCCCCGAGCCGGCCGGGAATCGAACTCTGGATCCTCTGAAATGAAGGCCAGTACGTTGATCATTCAGCCAACGAGTCGAACATGATGATGATGATGATGATGATGATGATGATGATGATGATGTAGGAAGAGGGTGAAACCCGGTGTCGGCACATAGCATCTCCTGTCGATATCACCAAGGGGTCTGTTCAAGGCCCGATGTCCCCATTCGACGGACGTATCGCCATCGACAGCGGCATATGTCCTCACTCCATATGAGCACTGCGGACAGGTTTGGAACTGAATCCAGGCTTTTCGTACGCAATCAATTGCTTATAACTTTTATACCAGCACCTCTGCTACCCTGCCGGACAACGTTTTGATAGTGATTTTTTTTGTTTCACAAACGGGACTCGAACAGGCTAACTGCAGTGTCAGATCATACAGACTTGACGCCGTAACAATGATGGCCACAAGGTAGTTTAGACGCCAGTAATAGACTATACATTTATCTATCATTAGTTTGAATACAATTTTGCGTTTTGTACGAGTAGCGAAGTGCCTGGGTAGAGCTAGTTTCTAATACACTGCTGTAGCACGTCCATATCTCAGTCAAGAGATCTACTCTATAAAGTATAAGCCTAGCTATTGGTGTAATATTTTCCTTTTGCATTGTATTTGTGTGTAGGTGTAAAACACTGCGCATGTTAAATATGTATTTATTTACTTATTATTTTATTGGTTATAGAACGTCCCAGTGAGCTAGTGGCTCAAGGAGGGACTGCCCTTTACAATCACAGCTTGGTAGCTTTCAGTTTCAGTTAACAGATAATATATATACCAAGGAATGTTTTACAAATATTGATTTACATCATAATATCATTATTTTACATGTAAAAAAGAAGATATTCAAAATAAAATAAAAGGTGGAAAAATAGGTACACAGTGGTTATGGATTTATTCTCCAACATACTGTTTAAGGAAGTACCTGCGTACTTCTTATTTAAATCTGTGTTACTTATTGATTTGCTTTAATTTGGAAGAAATGCTTTTAACACCATATTTGGTAGTGTTAGTGTAATCTTTGTAAAACTGGTTTGCTGATCTTGTGTTATGGGTCTGAATATCTTTGCTGTATCATCGTTCTGTATTGACAGGAGTCATATTATTTTTATACCTGAACATAAATAAAGCTCGAGAGTATTTAATCTGGCATTGTACTGGTAAAATGTTTGTTTCCTGAAAAACTTCCACAGATGGTTTTAGAAAATAATATGCATACATCATTGTAAAGCTCTCTTTTCGAGTATTTCTAGTTCCTTTACAGCTTCTTGCGTACAATTTCCCCATATTATATTCATATACATAAGGTGTGAATTATCAGGGAAATAGATATGTTTCTCAAGTGTTTGTTGTTTACTCCATAGCCCTTCAATCTTTTTAGTACTCCGAATACACTAATATTTTTTTCTTTACATTTGAGATATGCTCATTCCAACTTAAGTCATTGTCTAAAGCCAGGCCTAAATATGAAAATTGCTTTACTCTTTCAGTGGCTTCATTGCCATTTCTTATTACATTTCAGGTATTGATAATTTGTATTGGTTTATGGAGTATCATGTATTCTGTTTTTGAGGTGATTATTACTAGATTGTTTTTGTTCAGCCATTTTGTTAGTATGTCCAGATTTTTTGCATATAATCCATAACCTTTTGTTCACAGCTGCTGTCATAAAATATAAATATATCACCTGCAAACAGATTATCTTACCAGTAAACTCAAGATACTATACATCATTAATAAATATTAGAAACAGTAATGGTCCCAGCACTGACCCTTGTGGGACACCATGTTTATCATTGTAGATGGGCCCTTTAGTTTCATTGGTATTAACATATTGTTTCCTATCAGTTATGTAATTTTTAAACCACTCAAAGGTTATTCCGATAATTCCTGCATTTGCTAGTTTATTAAGTAGTAGGATATGGTTAACTGTGTCAAATACCTTTGCAAGATCTATGAAAAGTCCAGAGTATATTTTATTATTATCTAATGCATTCTATATAAGGGACATTATGTCAAAATCAAATTAAAGTGTACTATGTTTGGGTAGGAAGCCATACTGAAATTTGAAGAAAAAATGTGTTTTTATTAGGAAATTCAAGACTTGTTTTTTTTTTTTACTACTTCAAGTTATTTTGCTAGTGAAGATACTATACACAGTGGCCTGTAATTACTGGGGTCAGATTGTGTTCCTTTATTAAGAACTGGTACCTCTTGCAATTTTACATTTATCTGGTATTACTCCTGTTTGCAGTGACAAATTAATTATCTCGGTGAGCAAGGGGGCCAGATGATTTACACACCTCTTGTGGTGTATGTTATTTATTCCTCCATCTGTGTAGTTATTCTTGTTGGGTAGTGCTTCTATGACTTGTGTAACTTAATATCTTGTCTGTTAATTACCATGCCTTTTACACTTATTGTATCGCTGCCATACGCTAAATATTAATCACTTATATTTATTCCTGAAGCATTCAGAATTCCCTGAGAACGATTTTGAAGGAAATTCGGAGTTTGAGAAGAGTGAGTTGGTGCTTTAAGATCCCATATGGGCTTCCTTAACATCTCAGCAAATTATTATCGGAGAGCTTAGGGGAGAGGGGGGAGACTGTCGTCTACTGAGCAACTTTAGATTGAGTTATCTGCCTCAACGAGGTTCGGGTATTAATCAGGCAAGTGCCAAAGTCTCGCAAGATTGTTTGATTATGTGCTTACAGCCGTGATCAGCTGTATAAAGCTTGCATGCTGATGGCTCGAGATATTGTAGAGACAGATACGCCGTAATAATGTTGTCTTAAGAACTGGAATATAGGCTACAGAATGGAGCAAAGGGAATGGCTGAATACCGAGAGAAAGGGCAGTTTATGCTGTCTGAAACCTGGGCAGGCATCGAGTAAAGAGCATCCATAGGGGCAAGAAGGAGAGGCCGGCTCTATGGTCTAGGGGTAGCAAGTCTGCCACCGGGCGAGTTGGCCGTGCGGTTAGGGGCGCGGAGTTGTGAACTTGCATGCGGGAGGTAGTAGGTTCGAGCCCCACTGTCAGCAGTCCTGAAGATGGTTTGCGTGGTATCCCATTTTCATACCAGGCCTTAATGAACGCCACGGCTGCTTTCTTCCCATTCCTAGGCCTTTCTTATCCCATCGTCGCCATAAGACCTATCTGTGTCGGTGCGACGTAAAGCAAATGTAAAAAAACGGAAGTCTGTCAGTCACCCGGAGGCCCTGGGTCCTATTCCCGTCCAGGACAGGGATTTTTACCTGGATCTGAGGCTGGTTCCAAGTCTACTCTTACCTGTGGGTGTACCATAATGTGTGATACACCGTGGATCTTCATTGCCTATGATTAGTACCATTATGTGAGCAATAGCATAAGTATACGTGGCCTGTGATTAGTTCCACCAAGTGAGGAACACCACGGGGATACCGGAGTTTGAGATTAGTCCCATTAAGTTAGGAACACCCTAGGTCTGCGTTGCCCGTGAGTTGTACCCTTATGGGAAGAACACGTTGGGTTTTTGTTACCTATGAGTGCTGCCATTATGTGTGACATACAATGAGTCTACATTACCTGTGATTAGTAGCCTACCACCATGGTTCTGCGTTACCTGTGATTAGTACCACTGTAGGAGGAGCACCATGGTTCTGCTTTATGAGTGATTAGCTTCAGTACAGTTATGAGGGGCCGGTGACGTGGATTTTGGACCCCTTTGGACAACAAGCATCTTCTCAGAATAAAAGTGTTTTTTTTTTTTTTTTTTTTTTTTTGCTATTTGCTTTACGTCGCACCGACACAGATAGGTCTTATGGCGACGATGGGATAGGAAAGGCCTAGGAGTGGGAAGGAAGCGGCCGTGGCCTTAATTAAGGTACATCCCCAGAATTTGCCTGGTGTGAAAATGGGAAACCACGGAAAACCATCTCCCGGGTGCACAGAATAAAAGGCGCTGTGAATCGGATGTACTGATTGTTTTGAATTTTTGGTCATTTTTCTCGTCATCGCTCGTTTTAGATTTTAGTCAGTGGATACATTTAGAAGTTTTAATTATCGTTACATTTCGTTACAATTACGGACCGATGACCTAGCTTAGGCCCATTTAAAGAATAAACAAAAACAATATCATCAACGAACTCCACTCAGTCTACATGAGAACTTTTGAGTAGCTCTAGAAAGCCAAGACTAACGCCCGAGATAATTCGTCGCATTCAGGCTTTGGGGCTGAGCAGTGGCCGCTTGGTAGGTCAAGTTCCATCAGGCGCGATGATATTTGGTTTCCAATGCGAATTCATAAAAGAAAGGTTAATTATTCTTAATATCTGAACACTGCAAGCCATAAAATCTAACACTTCTACGTCTTACCACAATAGTAGACTATTTATCAGTCTTCCCGCCGGAGTTCTCCATACTCTATCCACCTATTTTCATCCTTCCCGACCGAGCTTGGTTCCGGCCGCGTAGCTGTTAGCTTGTATTCGGGATATGATGGGTTGGAAACTTACTGTTGAGACCGCATCCTACCGGGTTACAAGGGTGGGTAGTCCCCTATTATAAGGAGAAAAATAGAGATTTAATTTTTGTTAGTTCGAGGAATCGAATCGAGTTTGTTTAAACGAAGTTATATATTGATTAAAATGGCTTTAAAAATCAATTTTCATATTTTGATCTTATTTGAAAGACAAAATTTTAACATTGTAGGCTATATGATATTTAATAACTTGTTAAGCTAAAAAGTGTCCGAATCGTTGGCTGAATGGTCAACGTACTGGCCTTCGGTTCAGAGGGTCCCGGGTTCGATTTGCGGCCGGGTCGGGGATTTTAACCTTCATTGGTTAATTCCAATGGCCCGAGGGCTGGGTGTTTGTGCTGTCCCCAACATCCCTGCAACTCACACACCACACATAACACTATCCTCCACCACAATAACACGCACCCTCATCGGAGGGTCTGCCTTAAAAGGGCTGCACTCGGCTAGAAATAGCCACATAAATTTAAAAATGTAAAAAGTATCGAAGAATCATGATAATGTCTCATTTAAAACGTGTTGCGTATCTGAAAATTTAAGAATCGAGTAAACAAGTCTCGCCA
Organism: Anabrus simplex; assembly: GCF_040414725.1. NCBI lineage: Eukaryota > Metazoa > Arthropoda > Insecta > Orthoptera > Tettigoniidae > Anabrus > Anabrus simplex. Next base: position 289,716,947 of record NC_090267.1, read on the forward strand.
GTCGATATGCTCAGAACTTAACTTTTAACAATTATCTGCCCTTTTCAGCTTATGTTAACAACAATAGTCTTATATCTTAACTGCATGCCATGTGGTACCCATGTACAATTTTAGTCTGGGAATATTGTAAGAAGTGTAGCTTCCGTAATATTAGTATCATTACAGTGATTTTTTGAGCAAAATATTGACGTTGTTCATAGTTTACGTAGATCGCTTATCGGAAGGTATAAAATGGCAGAAAATGGTAGAAATACCTAGGACTGGGTCTTAACACTCCAAAGCTAGTCTTTTCCGTTTGCCTTTAACTCCCAACCTGGGTCAATTTGACCCAAGCTATAAAATGTTGGTGTAATGATTTTATTGTTAATAATATCATTTTTAAATTTAGAAAACTGTTATTTACGAGTAATAGCAGTAATATTTATTCGAGATCAAGCCATATGGGCTTCAATGAGTAGCTTCTTCATAAATTACAATCACAGCCATACAAGTATAACAGAAATACTATAAAAAATCAGCAAATGCTGAATTTACATCTATGAATTGGAGAGAAGAAAGAAAATGATTACGAAGAGAGGGAGGGAGATTTACTCGTGTCTTTTTCAATTTCAATATATCACTGTATCGTTCGTTATAGTCCTACATACACATGTATATTAATTTGTTGTGCTTTCCATTTCCTCGCATTCGTTTGCTGGAAGCACGAAATCATCATCTGATTCATCCGAACTTACATTTCCTCCACCAGATTCTCCCTACAAAATATTTGTTAATTCTTGAAGGATTTCATCTTCACGCAAGCGTTTGACGAGACATATTTACAACAAGCTCTCAAGAGAAGCAGGCAATGATCACATCATACCAAACAACAACAAATAAATAGAAGCATTGTTGCGTTCCATGCATCCGTTGCCATTGTTGACACAGTACATGCGCTGACGCTAAGTAGTTCACAATCAGAGATGCCAACAGTAAATCACTTAAAAAGACGTGGATCAAAATGACCCATGCTGGGCGTTCTAGGTAAACTGCTATTTTTTTTTCGAAAATTTAAGAATTTATAAACTTAAGATTCTGTAATAATGAAATATTCGCCAAATGAGTAAGAGTGAAGAAATGAAACTCTCGTAGTTCACTTCAAAAGTTAAAAATAAACTCTTCAACTTCAGCTCGGTCAAATTGACCCTGGTTGGGTGTTCTAATGTTAACGGCAGACTGTGCTAAAAGTCTGCAATCTAATATCTGGGACCTTGAAAATAGGTCCAGTGAGTGTGATATGAAAATTGGCGTATCCGAGCCTAAAGTGATGTCAGGCAAGCAGAATGTATGAAAAGTACAGTATGGGCAAAATAAAACTGCCCAGGAAAATATTTATAAGACTGACGCGGAATTTACCCCTGTTAATGAGCAGGAGGACTAACCATCAGAGGAAATGCTGGAAACCGTGGTTTCGATGCACTGATCGGTTGCTGTCATATGTATGCGCATCTGCCGCATGTTCTGTCCCGAACGTCGCTTTGTGATTACGTGTGAATGAGTGAGAGCAGCAGACGTGATTAGTGGCCAGTTTATTACTCACTATAAAAAAGAGCGTGCTCATTGTCGGGTGGAAAAACTGTGCAGAACAGTTTGTGCAAGATTTTAAGACTGGAATTGTTCTGGCGAAACCTCCAGTAAAGTCTGCAATTCAAGACATGCGCTAAATGTGCCCTGTATGAATAAAACACGTAACTATCTGAAAATAGTTCGAACAGCAGAAATAATAATAATAATAATAATAATAATAATAATAATAATAATAATAATAATAATAATGTTATTTGCCTTTCGTCCCACTAACTACTTTTGACGGTTTTTGGAGACGCAGAGGTGCCGGAATGTTGTCCCGCAGGAGTTCTTTTAGTGCCAGTGAATCTCCTGACACGAGGCTGTCGTATTTGAACACATTCAAATACCACCGGACTGAGCCAGAATCGAACCTGCCAAGTTGGGGTCAGAAGGCCAGCGCCTCAACCGTCTGAGCCACTCAGCCAGGCACCAGAAATCATTGCTCGAATGAAGGAAAGCCTGGAACGAAGTCCGAGGAAATCTCAACACCGTTTATTTGTGCAAGTGGGAATTAGGAGATTGTCGCGTTGAAACATTAGACTATCAAAAAGGACCTGCACCTGTATCCTTATAAATTTACTGTTGTATTTGAGTTAAAGCGTCCAGACGAACCTTTGCTTAATCCGAAGCTTCGACGTAAAAGTGAATTATCTTTTGTGTTTTAAATCTCTGAACATTATCAATAGAACATATTGATGGGATTGTAAATAAAGATGCTGAAGATGGTCACTGTTGACGTCCTGTTGTAAATGTTGTCCTGGTCAGTTTTATTTTGTCCATCCGGTATAAGAGTTATGGCAATTAAATTGCACGTGCTAGTTACTGAGAGAAAGGACATGAAGTTAAGAAAGTGAACATTATTGGCCTACGCCACTGCAACTTCTCTTAAGTCAGAAAGTTACAACCCAAACCAATCATTTTATGTTATTTCTGTACAGTAGTGAAAGAAAATTAGCTACTGTCGTTTTGTTACGGGTATGTTTGACAGAGCGAATGATCGTTCGAAAGTCCCAGGTTCGAGATACGTGGGGCTTCTCAGTGGTAGTAACCTGAGCCAAGGCTTGCGGTCGTGCGCCCGCCGGGACCAGTTTAGTCGCATTACGGTATACAGTGACATGATGGGAAAGCTGAGTCTAGTGTGACAAATTATCCCACAGCCCGCTCAGGTGTGGCCAGTCTGCCTTTCACTTCCATCAGCACCTAAATTACCTCGTACGATTATGAAGAAGGCTAATGCTTCCTTGGACGAACTAAAATGATGTAGAAGATTATACTGCATTTTTGAACTGTCAGTAAAGTTTCGTGAAGAACCGACAGTACATTAATACTATTTTGTGGCGAATATAGGGAGTCAAGCTCCACAGTAATGAACATTTGGTAAAGAACAATAAGCTATTATACTTTCCAGCGGATAGGGCTAGTAATCAAGAGGTAAATTAATTTCGAGTGCAACCCTTGTAAGGGAGACCCTCCTATGAGAGTGGGCGGCATCTGGCATGTGTAGGTAACTGCGTGTTATTGTGGTGGAGGATAGTGTTATGTGTGGTGTGTGAGTTGCAGGGATGTTGGGGACAGCACAAACAGCCAGCCCCCGGGCCATTGTAATTAACCAATGAAGGTTAAAATCCCCGACCCGGCCGGGAATCGAACACGGGACCCTCTGATCCGAAGGCCAGCACGCTGACCATTCACCCAATGATTCGGACTTGAGGTTAAGTTCAGCTTACTTTGGTGAAGATACATCTGTGGTTCTATTCTAATTTCCAGTAATATTCTGGTTGAAAAGTATGAATACTCTATTTGAGACGGCTATTAAATAACAATCTATAATAATAATAATAATAATAATAATAATAATAATAATAATAATAATAATAATAATAATAATAATAGGAACCTCCGTGGCTCAGGTAGCAGCGCGCCGACCTCTCACCGCTGGATACCGTGGTTCAAATGCCGGTCACTCCATGCGAGATTTGTGCTAGAAAAATCGGTGGCGGGACAGGTTTTTCTCCGGGTACTCCGGTTTTACCGGTCATCCTTCAATTCCAGCAACACACTCCACTATCATTTTATTTCATCTGTCAGTCATAAATTATTACCCCAGAGAAGTGCGACAGGCCTCGGCAGTCAGCACAATTCTTATCCTCATCGCCAGTTGCGGGCTTCCTTCATCCCATCCCTGACACCGTGTCCTCAATAATAATAATAATAATAATAATAATAATAATAATAATAATATGGTTTATGTACCTCTCACAACTTTTGTTTTGGAAATGCGCCGAAGTGTCTGTAATTTGTCCCCCAGGAGTTCTCATTCGCGCAGGAATATCTGTAGACATGAGGCTGGTGTATTTCAAATACTGTTGTACTGCCCAGGGAACAAACTACCAACTTCGAGTCGGAAAATATTTCTCTATCCTTATGAGCCAGTCAGCGCAGCAGCAATAATGGATTAACGTCTATATTCAATTAGAAAATAAATATATTTTATACTCATGTGTACTAACATTCTTTTAAAGTGCAAACTGTGAGGAATATAATAATATTAACATTAATTAGTAGTAGTACTGTATTATTTTACATCCCTTCGATATATATTAAGAGACGCCATGGAGTCAAATTTTGTCTCACATGAGTCCTTCAGTATGCTGGAAGCCAGTGATAGGGTTGGTCACATCAGCTGAATTCGAGCCCACTCTTTCAGGAACAAGAAGATAGTAACGAATGAATTGCCCGACATGAGGATGGATGTGAAGAATGAGATCTACTTCCATCACTTCCAAGTTTCGTAACGTAACATATGATATGATATACATTTTATGAGAGAACTGGCTGTTGTACCCGTCCTTGACGGGTTAGTTTTTGTACAATTATGGCACTAATGCCATCTAGTGCAGATGAGACGCAGCAGAAAGAAGGGAGCAAGCCTTAAATACTAACAGTAACTTTTATCATGATCAGTTTTAGGGACTTCGGATATTGTAGGCCATCACATTTTGTGTTCTTACGGCTCAGCGATATTACAGCATCTGAGACCGTTAAGGTTGGCGCTGTAGAAAAGACTTCCATGGCATTGATCTCCAGAATTAAAATCCTTGGACTGACCGGGAACAGAACCTGCGACACCATTGAAGTGATACATACTTAGTCTACATACATACATATATACATGCACTGAGTGGCTCAACGTAATGAGAAGACAATGAATGTGATGTTAATAACGAGTTACTCCTCCGCGAGCCCCTAAAATGGCAGCAGTACGGCGAGGTATCGACTCTACAAGGTGTTGGAATCGATGTGGAGGGATCCGGACCGACGCATCTTGCACTGCTACCCACAGTTGGTCTTGGTGTGTACACCAGCATTGACATCATCCCACAAATGCTCGTTTGGATGAAGATCGGCGAATCTGGAGGGCCAATCCATGGTCGTAACTTTAATGGAGTGCTCCTCCAACCACCTGCGTGCCGCCAGAGAGCGGTGATATGGCGCATTGTTCTCTTGAAAAATGGCATGTCTATCAGGGTACTCTAGGACCACATAACGTGCACCTGTCAGCGCTCCCTGCAGCCGGACAGTGCGGCCTAATTGCGATCATGAGAACGCCGACCAGACCAGAACTGAGCCACCTCTCGCCTGGACACAACCTTGTTGACACGCAGGATCCATAGCTTCATATAGCATACGCCACACTCTCACGCGCCCATAAACTCTATATAACTGTAAACGGGAGTCATCGGACCATACCACACGCCACCATTGTTCCATGTTTCATTGCCGATGTCCGCGGACCCATGCACTCATGCGGACCATGAGCTCTGTGTCAAGGTGTCAGCAAAGGGACACGAGTTGGTCGTCGGCTGGTGAAGCCTATGTGGTTCAGTTGCCTCCTTACAGTCCTGCTAGCAATGGGTTACTGACTCTCAACGTTCAACTGGGCGGTGATCTGACTCACAGTGGCCCGTCGAACGCCCAGTATGGTTTTGCGGAGGCTATGTGATATCCGTTCGTTAAAAACCTGTGGTCTTCCCATATTGCGGTTTACGCGGGGGGTAACATTCTCTCTGCGATACTGAAGACCCACCCTCGACACCTTTGACCTCAGGAACCCGAATTCACGGATAATCACAATGGTATGACCCATGCGCCGTGCGCCAATGATCATCCCACGTTCAAAGTCGTTTAACTAGCGACGTGTAGCAATCTTCACTAGTGTCTGTGACAGACTGTTCAGCTACGCCGCAAGGGTCATACACGGCACATTTTCTAATGGGACACCCCTTTCCGTGACTTTTGGCCACTCAGCGTACATACATACATACATACATACATACATACATACAGGGCGAGTTGGCTGTGCTGTTAAGGGCTGGCAGCTATGAGCTTGCATCCAGGAGATAGTGGGTTCGAACCCCATTGTCGGGATTTTCCATTTTAACACCAGGCGAATGCTGGGGCTGTACCTTAATTATGGCTACGCCGCTTCCTCCCCACTCCTATGCCTTTCCTATCCCATCAGACGTATCTGTGTGGGTGTGACGTAAAACAGATTGTTAAAAAAAAAGGAAAAAGAAAGTACGTACGATGTAGATAGGAACTGAATCGTAAATCTCTAATGTCTTCATATGACATGGAAAAACTTTTCTTTTTGCTGAAACAGAATGATCATTTTCATAAATGCAGACATTTTCTTTATAGATATGTAGCAAAATATAAAAACTATGAAGTATTTAACTTATTAAGCCCTATTTGCCAACATTTCAAAACATTTCTTCACTGAATTGCATATGAAAACTGCAATGATTCTTATTTTCGTAGCTCTAGAATACAAAGGGGGAAGTGATACAGGAGCAAAGTCGTGAATGGAAACAACAACAGCAGAAGTAGTAATAATAACAGGCTGCATACTATTACATTTAGCCACAACTACGACTCCTATATAATCCAATAAATTGCTTCTGGAATTGCTAGATCGATTACTCAATCGATTTGTGTCGATTCTTCTTTGTTGAGGCCGCTACGCTGATCATTATGTGGTGGCGGAGTGGACTTAGCCTGTAATAGCCGCTCATCATTCCTACTCCCTACAGGAATGCAGACTCACATCGATTCCCAGGTTTTGTTTAAATTACCACCGCACCGCAGTATTCGCTCGCTTCAGGCACCTCACCACGTTTATTCCCAATCAAATGATCCCGGAATACGAGTTGTGACCCCTGTATTATTAGAGACCCGCTAATTGTAATTCTTTCTCAACTTGTGGAGGTAGTTCTGCCAGAAAAGGCAATCTCGGCTTGTATCAGCGTGGGAGGGAGAAGAGGAAGTGTATGTACAACTACAGTCAGAGTTCTCAAATAGTAAGAAGGATGTTGAAATAATGGACATGGGACTTAAACCTCTGGTCATCCTAAAGTAACATTGCGTGAGTTCAACTACTTGACCTAACTTTGTCTTCCAGGCGAACTTCGATATCTCGATGTATTTACGGAGACTGAAAACACGTCGAGTAATCGAAGATTCGAGATTCGGCCTCTCACAAAAAGAAAATTTATCAGCTACTTCCTAATTTTTGACACCAATGCCCCTCTTTTCCTAGGTCTGCACGTATAATATCGTATTATTAGACATTTCAATATGCCTCAATATGGGGCATTATCATTTCTAGATACTTCCAAAGTTTTTCCGTTTTCTCTCTAACACTGTACCGAGGGTTACAGCTGCTGTGGTATGTGCTTGCTCGACGTTACGAAGTGCAGTATCAAACACCACGCTCTGACTAAAACGTAGAGATGTAAAGAATGCTTATTCTTGTTTAACGAAACGACTTAATTTCAGGATTCTCCTTTTTTTATTTTAAATAATACGCGATCAGGACCCACGTTCCACGCGCCACTGCAAGTCTCCTCCTCCATCGTGTTCTATCCCTCGCTGCCAATCGCCATCCGTCTATACCTATAGCTGACTGTTGCAGGTCCTCATGGAGGCCATCACTCCACCCCCACCCTGGGGTCTCCTTCATGTGGAGATGAAATCCAGGAATGTCCATGGCCATCCGTGGCCTTCCATCCTAGGCACATGTCCAGCCCACTGCAGTCGCTTGCTTCTGACACTAAAAGGGACATCCTCCTGGACCTGTTCGGGCCGTGTAGCTGTAAGCGTGCATGCGGATGATAGTGAGTTCGAGTCCCACCGTCGACAGTCCTAAATATGATTTTCCTTGTTTTCCGATTTCCACACTAGGTAAATACCAAGGCTGTACCTCAATTGAATCCACGGCCGCTTCCTTCACTGTCCGAGCCCTTTTCTATATCATTATTGAGGAAAAGCAAAATGTGTTAAAGTGACGTTAAACCCCTAGACACCGGGCGAGTTGGCCGTGTGGTTAGGGGCGCGCAGCTGTAAGCTTGCATCCGGGAGATGGTGGGTTCGAACCTCACTGTCGGTAGCCCTGAGGTTTTCCGTGGTTTCCCATTTTCACACCAGGCAAATGCTGGGGCTGTGCCTTAATTAAGGCCACGGCAACTTCCTTTCCACTCCTAGGTCTTTCCTATACCATCGTTGCCATACAGCCTATCTGTGTCGGTGCGACATAAAACCAATAGAAAAAAGCCCCTAGACGTCTCTCTGTCTAGCTCTCCGCATTTATGGGTTACTTACTTGTGCCCCTCTCTTCACTTTATAGCGGCCCACGACATATATTTTAGGGCCCTTAAAATAGCAACCACCACCACCACCACCACCACCACCACCATCATCATCATCATGATCATCGTCTCTTCATCCCTGCGATTGAATGGAAAGAGAATCTGGCTTAGCAGGAGAATTGAAAACATGGAACTTGAGGAAGGAACGTGATGCTAGTGGGATTCTGATTATGCACATCATACAAACCGTAACAAGTACCGTATATTGTACAATTCCTGGTACAAAAACTGAACGTCGAATTCTTATGCCCCGTCAGGTGCTATGGTCTTTCGTAATAAAATATATCTTGTTTTAATCATTAATATACCTCTCATTTGTCCGTCCAAATCGTGTTGGGAATGTGATCAGCGCACACCTACGGACGAATCAGGCATATAGGCTATTTCTTTCTGCCTTCATATTTCCCACCAGACAATTCAAATCTGCACCACCCATTTGTGCAGGTTCTGCTCTCTCTCTCTCTCTCTCTCCGTTGCATCTCATCAATTTTCCAATAATCGCCAAGGAGCTGCGGCACTTTGTTATGTAAGGTTGATGTATTTTTGTCCATTTTAAGCGTTGCAAAGGGTTTCAGAAATCTTCATGAAGCAAGGTAGAGTGAGCAGTTTATAGCAGTTAACTGTTAAAGATGTTTATAATTAGCGTGTGTTTGAGTCTTCAGATGAATGCAAACTGATTAAGAATGATGAAGTGAAGTAAATTTCTATCACCCTTAAAAGTGAAGGAATTTCTGGTGGAATAAAGGACTTGAAGGCGTCTCCGAAGACCGTAAAAGTTGTTAGTGGGACGTAAAGCAATTAACATTATTGAAGGACTTGAAATAATGCGGAAGCGTGTGTTAGCCTGCTATAGACGGTACAAGCGAAGTCGTTGCCCACTTCTGAGACGGGGATATGAAGAGATATACTTGGCAACAAAAGAAGTGTACAGAGATTTAATAATAAAACAGAAACTCGATAGTTGGAAAGAATTCTGCTCAGTTCCAACGAAAACAAATCCATGGAGGCTTATTTATAGGCTATCTTAGAAACCTATAAATTTAAGGAATAACCTCTTCTCCATGGAGGCTGAAAATGATTTCACCAATTCTTTTCTGATACTGCCTCTGCGTTAATCAACGCTATCTTCTCGGAAGAAGCGGACTTACAAAGAACAGTTAGAACTTCCTCTGAGGATGCTTCAAATTCAGAAGATGATGAACCATTCTCACAACAGGAAGTTTAGCGTATTATCCCTCTACAAAATGACAGGAAAGCTCCAGGTTGGGACGGTATACCAGCCAATATTATCAAAAACATTCACCTTTGTTTCCTATACTTGCTTGTCGTTCCTTTCAACAAATGCCTGTCCCTGCATTTCTTCCCTTCCACCTGGAAACTTGCAGTTGTTAAAATAATACCCAAGAAAAATTCCTTCAAATTCACCATTAAATCCTTCAGACCTCTTTGCCTATTGCCAGTACTAGGGAATATATTGGAGAAGTTACTAATTGATCGAGTGATGTACCATCTGAAACACCCGTGGTCACCTGAGCCAAAAGCAATATGGCTTTACGCTTCAATCGCAAACCGAAGATGCTGTCCTTCCCGTAGTTTCGTGGATTCAGCAAGTTTTCAGAACGAAAAAAGTAGCTGTATTGATATCTCTTGATATAACAGGTGCATTTGACAATGCCTGGTGGCCTAAAATTCTAACCCAGCTAAAGGGGGAGCAATGTCCTAAAAACGTATGCAGAATAAGATAAGCATACTTCTATAATCGAAAAGTTTCACTCAAATTTGGAAATGCAGCCACTACTAAATAATGTCAACAAGGGATGTCCACAGGGATCAAGCTGTAGCCCGGGATGTTGGAATATCCTTTACGATGATCTCCTACAATTGCCTCTTCCGACCAGTTTGGACTCGGAAAGTCGCCTGAGTCACTCAACTCGAAATTATGTACAGTAAATAAATTCCCATTCATGTCCGCTGAGGCATTGCATTTTAGGAATTTGTAAGGCAATCATTTATCTTTCATTGAATCAATCAATGCTATTGTATTTCAAAATTCATAAATACTAAAAAACTAGAAGAAGATGGGAAAGATACCCTCTGTTACGATGAAGAACTCTTGAAGAACTGAGCGAGACATACAATACGGCCTATCGTTTCTGAATTTTAATGAGCAAACTGTTTTCTCCCCCCATCTTTTAAGGAGCTTTTCATCCTGACTGCTATTTGCGCTGTTCAATTTTCCATTATGAGGGCGTGTAATTGGAGTGGGCAACGTTGGACCACAGGAAGCGGTCAGCAGACGGTGTGGCCTCCCTGTAAGAGGGCTGTCTTCCTCGCCAGAACCATTAGAAGTGCATTGGGGATGATGGTCTTGTGGTTACGCCGTCACGATTCCAATCGCTTTCTCATCAGCTACCGGACACAGCTAAGAGAACAATACCGACTGCGGGAAGCAGCACGTCTCTAGTAGATATATGGCCTCACAAATCAAGACACTGGAGTATTATACAGGTTGCTGAAGACGAGAGCACTCAATATTTACAGCAGCTTTAAGAGCCCCTCTTACTTCATCAGATAAAATGCCTAATCTGATTTAGGCATTAAGTAGGAAAAGGCTGTCAGACTGAGTGGCTAAGACAGTTGAGCGCTGACTTCCTGAACCCAAGCTTGTGGATATCATTCTTTATCAGACTGGAAGAATTTGAAGGCGGTCAGATATGTTAGCCTCGTTTCGGTAGATTTACCGGCACGAAAAACAACTACTCCTGAACAAAATCCTAGCACTTCGGCGTCTCTGAAAACCGTAAAAGTAGTTATTATTATTATTATTATTATTATTATTATTATTATTATTATTATTATTATTATTATTATTATTATTATTATTATTATTATTATTAATTACTTATGAATTTATTTATCTACTACATGGAAAAGTTACGTACAAATATTTACAACTAGGCCTATTTACCTTGTCTCATGACAAGGAGTACTTATAACCTCAGATCTTGGCTAATGCCTTAAATGCATTCTAGACCTACAGGTGTTGTCAGCTGAAAATCAGACAAGTCTGTATCTGAAGGTTCTTGTCAGAGCCCCATGGCAAGGAAGCTTGGGGATTATTATTATTATTATTATTATTATTATTATTATTATTATTATTATTATTATTTACGGCCCCGTGGTGTAGGGTGTAGCGTGCCTGCCTCTTACCCGGAGGCCCCGGATTCGATTCCCGGCCAGGTCAGGGATTTTTACCTGGACCTGAGGGCTGGTTCGAGGTCCGCTCAGCCTACGTGATTAGAATTGAGGAGTTATCTGACGGTGAGATGGCGGCCCCGGTCTAGAAAGCTAAGAATAACGACCGAGAGGATTCGTCGTGCTGACCGCATGACACCTCGTAATCTGCAGGCCTTCGGGCTGAAGAGCGGTCGCTTGGTAGGCCAAGGCCCTTCAAGGGCTGTAGTGCCAAGGGGTTTGGTTTGGTTTATTATTATTATTATTATTATTATTATTATTATTATTATTATTATTATTAGGAAAGACTCATCGATCTCAGTACCGCAGTCAGTTAGTCGTTGTCCTTCTGTTCACAAGATAGTAGATTCAATCTCAGATGAGGTCGGTGGGATTTGATTATGTTGTTCAAATGCGGACACTACTCCTACAGTATAAAATTTCGACACTTGGCACATCGGTAACTATTAAAATGTGAAGCAATTAAATGAATAAATGCATACGGTGATGACTAGCTATTGTTAGGAACAGGCTCGCCCTTGCCTAAAACCGGGTGAGCTAAATGTGAGGTGGAAAATCCAAACGTGAACAGTTAGATCCTGACCACTGTCATTTGGTGGAGATCCTAAAGTTTTCCTGTCAATATGTTTTAAAACCCTCTAGTGAACTTGGAAGGCTGAAAGGATCAGAATGTTTTTTCAGTAAATTTTTCTGAGTTTTCTGAGCACAAGTGTATCTATTTGTAATGTGTTAGATTTGCATTTAGTTCTTAAAAATGTATTTTAGAAGGACTGCATGTTGTTAAGCTGTAATACTAATTTTGATCTTTAAATCACTTTCAGTGTATAGGCCTACTTTTTCTTAAACATTCCTTTCAGTGACTGTCAGACATAGAAATCTCAAATTTGAACCATAAATTTCAGTGGAACTATTAAACACTGATAAGTAATATTATTTACTTAGTTCTAAACGACCGAGCTCGATAGCTGCAGTCGCTTAATTGCGGCCAGTATCCAGTATTCGGGAGATAGTGGGTTCGAACCCCACTGTCGGCAGCCCTGAAGATGGTTTTCCGTGGTTTCCCATTTTCACACCAGGCAAATGCTGGGGCTGTACCTTAATTAAGGCCACGGACGCTTTCTTCCCACTTCCTAGCCCTTTCCTGTCCCATCGTCGCCATGAGACCTATCTGTGTCGGTGCGACTAAAGCAACTTGCAAGTTCCAAACGATTCTAATATAATATAATTTTTATGCGTTTTCTGTACTTAAATCTCAGTTAGAAGTTGACTTAGTTTATCAGCTTGAAGTAAATGTGATCGAAAATGTCATAGAACCTCTGGCCTATATTTTTTTAAACTTTTCTCAGAAACAGTACCGAAAATTTCGAAAGAATTTGAAATTTTAATCCTTTATTTATTTATTTTAGAACTTTTCAGCTAGATTAATGTAATTGTGGAGAAACAAACCAGGCATTGGTAGATTACTGTTTTTCTAATTTTCAACCTTTGTATCTCTTTGCAAATATCTTTGTTATCTCACGTAATCATCAGTATTTTGCTAGTATTAGTCGATCTCTACTTGGACATTATCCTTATATCCACTTTGAATACCGCTGACTAAATACTTCTACCTTCTGTAAATTCGATCATATACACTCCTCTTGATCATTTATAATTTCCGGAATGTTCTGCCTGGAACCCACAGTATACATCCCCTTACATTTGTCACTAAAACTCACATGAGTACCAATCATGTTTGCCATTGTGTTATCTTTAGCAGACTTATCGCTAAATTTAATTTCTTGGTAAGTTCCTTCAATTTCTCCTTACTTCCACACAATCCTTCCTAACTCTAATGCTTTCCAGCCTGCACTACCTCCTCAATCTCGTTACTTTATTTCTCTGTTATAATACAGTGGATCATTGCCGTTTCTGATCACCGTTAAAGGTACAGGCATGCGTTTATTGACTGATTGGTTGATTGATTTATTGATTGATTTAGTGATTGATTGATTGTTTGATTTATTTATTTATTTATTTATTTATTTATTTATTTATTTATTTATTTATTTATTTATTTAGGTTGCACGAATAATCCACATGCTAATAATTGTGACTTTACTGTGATCGTAAAAGTATTCTCTCATGTTTCATCTAGAACAGACTGTGGCTCCACTGAGCGGCATTTCGTCACAGTATATCACTAGAACAAGGCAGTCCGGGAGGTGTTTGTCGGTCGTTTGTGGCCCACATTGTTTCCTTTCAAGATGATGGATGCTCATTGGCCTGTGCTAATAGCCTGCTAATAGTCAATAAAAGTCTGCACAGCACGCCGATAATTTACAGCCCTTGAGGGGAACCACTTCCATAACTCATGTCTTCAGATGAGCAGGTAGCGCCCACTTTCTCTCTACCTGCGACATCGCCGAGCTCTGCCATTGTAGGAGTCTCCAGCCTCATAGGAACCCTCCGTGGTTCGGATTCTGTTGAGATGAAGCGTGATCCCTTTTCAACAGTCGAAAACGTCTTCAATATTCCCAAGTACAACGGTTAGTGGTAGAATTCTTTTTCTTTCATGTTCAGTGTGAAATCGCATCAGCATATCTCTTATGAACATATTATAACTTAACATCTCAGTATGATACTTTAATATACTGGTATATCTCTCCTTAATATCAAGGCTTTCGCCATCCGTAACCTTGGCCCTATGTGAGGTAGAGTGGATAGCTGTATGAACGGTCGCCTTTGCCCTCAGGAATTACAGTGGTATTCATTTTTGGTGTAAGGTCAGACAATGTGCCGCTTCACAAATGGAAATTTCGTTTCTAAATTTTTCGACTTGCTTGTTGGATATCGAACCAACATCCTTCTGGGTGAACCGAATACGCCTTTACCTCCTTAATAGGCAACCCCTACTTTAATCTATCACAATGCCATTTTTCTACTTTTTTTTTTTTTTTTTTTTGCTATTGGCTTTACGTCGCACCGACATAGATAGGTCTTATGGCGACGATGGGACAGGAAAGGGCCAGGACTGGGAAGGAAGCAACCGTGGCCTTAATTAAGGTACAGCCCCAGCTTTTGCCTGGTGTGAAAATGGGAAACCACGATAAACCATCTTCAGGACCGCCGACAGTGGGGTTCGAACCCACTGTCTTCCGAATACTGGATACTAACCGCACTCAAGTGACTGCAGCTATCGAGCTCGGTTTTCTACCTTTTATCACAGTATACAATCTATTGTGTGCACCAAAACAAACGACGCTGAAATGTTGTTTAATTTAATGGGGACAGTAGGCTAAGTGTTCAAAATGTGCAACATACTTCCCCTTCTGGGTGGGGACGGTAGAATTACACACACGGTATCCCCTACCTATCTTAAGAGGTGACTAAAAGGGGCCCCAGCGGCTCTTAACTTGGGAGCGCAGGTTGGTGACCACGGGGTCCATAGCTGAGTCATGGCATTGCTTCTACTTACTTGTGTCAGGCTCCTCACTTTCATCTATCCTATCCCGCCTCCCTTGGTCAACTCTTGCTCTTTTCCGACCCCGACGGTATTAGAACACTCGAGGCCTATGGAGTCTTTCATTTTCACGTCCTTTGGGGACCTTGTCTTTCTTTAGCCGATAGGCTACCTTCGGATCCCTTCCATTTGTCTCTCTGATTAGTATTATATAGTTGCCTAGTTGTATTCGTCTTAAAACGATAATCACCACCACCACTTATCTGCCACATATTTATCATGACGTTTCTGGAGATTATTGAACATCTTGGTGAACTAAACGCTGCTGTAAGGACGCAAGAAAAATGAGGTTAACTTCTCGTATAATTCGGGAATATCTATAGGTGGGCCATGTGTCTTAAAAACTGGTTATTTCAACATGTCCCATATGTAGGACCATGAGATCCCGGGAGCAGCACGGGTACGGGAGTAGTGTTCCACGAGAACTTAGGCGTTGCAGAAGGGCGACTTTCCCGCGGTGGGAGACAGTGTCGCCTGTTGGAGAGGTTGTCTATGATTCTCGTTTGTACTCGTAGTGACAGCTCTTGAGCGTCCTGTGCTGATCCTGTATGACAGGACGACAGCTAACAGCTTTCTTATTTGGTGCCTCCTTATTAAATCGCTCCTCGTGGTGTTCTTTAACGTGAAGCAAACGCGGCCGATGCACTCCCTATGGCCAGAAATCTCGTTCCACGATGAACACCACCTCCCTTCTTGTGAGAACTATATTGCAGAAATCAACACAACACTGAATGCACAATATGTCAAACTAGTATTTTGTTGTTGTTGTTGTTGTTGTTGTTGTTGTTGTTGTTGTTGTTGTTAGCCGTTTAGTCGCTTTCGACTCTCCGTGACCCCATAAGACCAAAGTGCGCCATTTCCTCCTGTCGTATACTATTTTCCGAAGTCTTTCTAAATTGAGAGCCGTGGCTTCCTTGATGTCATCAATCCACCTCATCCGTTGTCGCCCTCTTCTCCTGTTACCATCAGTCTTCCCCAGCATTAAGGTCTTTTCCAGTGAATCATGTTTTCTCATGATATGACCGAAGTACTTTAGTTTTTGCCTGAGTATTTGACCTTCCAGTGAACAGCCTGGGTTGATTTCCTGTAATATGGACTTATTAGATCTCTTCGCAGTCCACGGAACTCTAAGGAGTTGTCTCCAAGACCATAGTTCAAATGCATCTATTCTTCGGCGCTCAGCCTTTCTTACTGTCCAGGTTTCGCTTCCGTACATTGCTACTGGGAAGACCATAGCCTTCACTATACGAATCTTCGTTCTTAAAGTTACGTCTCTACTCTTGAAAACGTTATCAAGGTTGGCCATTGCCTTCCTCCCAAGGAGCAAGCGTCTCTTAATTTCATGGCTGCAATCGCCATCAGCAGTTATTTTGGAGCCCAAGTAGATGAAACTAGGAACAACCTCCATTGTTTCACCATTTATATGCCAGGAGGTGATAGGTTTAGTTGCCATGATCTTTGTTTTCTTGACATTCAACCTTAGTCCAGTTTTTGCACTTTCTTCTTTCACCATCATTAGTAGATACTTAAGTTGTTCTTCACTTTCTGCCAACAGGGTGGTGTCATCAGCATATCTAAGGTTATTTATATGTATCCGATCAATTTTAGCTCCAGTTTCTGTTTCATCTAATTTGGCATTCCTCATCACATACTCTGCATATAAGTTGAATAAGTAACGTGACAATATGCAGCCTTGACGTACACCTTTCTCAGTCTTGACCCATTCAGTTGTTCCATATAGGGTTCTCACCGTATTTAGTATTTAGTATTTAGGCTACAGTAAATAAATACTTCGTTACTAGGGAAGCGTGAACAGCAGGTGAGTAATAATTTCGGTGTCGTTTACTTTTCCGCATACCATAATCTAGTCTCCAAGTTGCTGAATAAGAACTTGCTACTGATTATATTCTTTGACAGATTTTTTGAAATTAATAATAAGTACAACTAAGCAGTGCTCCACAACTAATAATTAAATCAAGGAAAATCTTTATCTGTTGAACGATATGCAGGCCTACCTTGTGATATCGCGTAGCCTCCGAAGTGATCTGGTGCAGGTATTTCTAGGTGATTCCCATGGACGACCTGCGCGTCGGGGTGTATGATGATAATGGTGATGACTGATGACATTATGGGAGGGAGAGGGTGAAACCTGGCGTCCGCACATAGCCTACTCCTGTCGAATAAGACTAAGGGATCTGCTCGAGGTTTAATATCCCCATCTGACGTACGAATCACAAGAGCATCAAATGCTCTTACCTCGTATGAGCATTATGGGGAGTTTGGGAATTGAACTTAGGCTTCTGACACGCAATCTAGTGATTAGTGATTGTTTACCACCACCTCCCCTGCCCTGCCGCCCAACATTCTGATCGAGAAAAGCTTTTCCATCAAATCAGTTA
This sequence comes from Anabrus simplex, assembly GCF_040414725.1. NCBI lineage: Eukaryota > Metazoa > Arthropoda > Insecta > Orthoptera > Tettigoniidae > Anabrus > Anabrus simplex. Next base: position 289,734,418 of record NC_090267.1, read on the forward strand.
ACCATGGTGTTAGACCATATATACTTCATGCCTTAACCATCATGGCCACCAGGTGGGCTTGATATGATTCTGAGGTTAACAAATGCACTTCGGAGATTCTCGTCCTGTACCACTATTCAAGGTGGCCGGTGGTACGAAAATGATAGTAGCGTGATTGAATGTAGACATCGTATGCTGTACATGGACATCCAACTACCTACTTTAACGGGTTTCGTAGACGCCGAGGTGCCGACATTTTGTCATATTACGTGTTGGTAAATCTACCGACACGAGACTGACATATTTAAGTATCTTCAAATTCTACTGGACTGAGCCGCGATCTTGTGCTCAGAGCGCTGTGATGTCTGAGCGACTGATCTCTGGTTTTTATTTAATCACTTCGGCATACAGAATTGCTGATTAAAGATCCAACATTCTTGCTAATGATCGTTAATGACGATGTTTTAGGCAGACTTTGCCGTTGGACAAGCAGTCTCTTAATCCTAGTCCAGCGTCATTTAGGGACTTCATCTGGAAATAGTAAATGAATCTTGTCACTTTGTGATAAATTGTATTCGAAAAATGTCTCTCACCTTGTTAAACCAAAGTCTAACTGTACTTTCTACCTGTCTTCTAGACATTCATGATGTGTTCACACGCCTCAGTAAGGAGAAACAAGCATTTCTCCTGTCTGCTCAGTGCGCTCAATTTGTCCGTTCTTTAGAGAAATTACCAAGCATTACATGTCATGTCTAAGAACATGTGTCGTTTTGTGTCATTGTCAAACATTTATTCCGGAAGCTAAGATAACCATTTTAATAAACTACATTGCCCATTAGATTCGCCATATGTTGTCCTGTCACTGGACAAATAATAGGCAAAGAACAACAAGATTGTCATAGGGTGATGTAAGCAGGATCTACTTTACTGCGTTAAGAATGAGGGTTTAAGTATCCGTATGATGAACTCAGACATGGAGGGCTTTACACCTTATCTTGTCCTTTGATAACATGAAAGTGAATGCCGCACTCCAACCCACAATTCCCATTAAACCATTGCTCAGCATTATCAATCTTAGCAGATGACATCTTTCGAGTAGAACATTTTAAACGACTTTCATGACCATACGCAATAACAATAACAATGAACCGGACTGAGTAGCTCGGGAAGTAGAGCGCTGGCCTTCTGAGCCCAACTTGGCAGGTTCAGTCCTAGCTCAGCGCGCTGGTATTTGAAGGTGCTCATATAGGACTACGTCAGCATCGTATCGGTAGATTTACTGGTACGTAAAGGAACTCCCGTAGGACAAAATACCGGCACCTCGGCGTCTCCGGAGTAGTTAGTTGGACGTAAAACAATGATGATGATTTTATTATTATTATTATTATTATTATTATTATTATTATTATTATTATTATTATTATTATTATTATTATTATTATTATTGTACCGGGCGGTACACCTCCGCGCCGCTAGTTCAAATATTGCGCCCGTTGAAACTCCTCTACAGGAGAAAGCCTGAACTTTAACAAACTGTATTAACTCAACAGTTTCTCCGAAGATAGCTCTGTGTGAAGTTTGATGTGTTTTTGTTTGTATTTGATCAAGAAGTGTGGACGTTCTCTACCAGGTGTCTCTACTAAAAACTATGATTACGCACTCTGGTGTGGAGGAATGAACCTTCTTGAAGAAATTTAGTTTTCACAAGTTTTGTTTTTACTATATTTTGTTCTGTTATCTTTGGGTTGGCAACATTAATCCTTTCTATCCGCCTGTTTTGAATTTAGCCAATCCCAAATTTCTTTAATTTATTTCCAACCAATCATGCACGTCTTCTTCGACATAGATATGTTGCTCGAAGCTATCCAATAAAAGCGAAAGGGTGTGTCTACTCATTCCTGAAAGGTCTCGAATGTTCCACGAGGGTATATAAACTGCTGATTTTCTTGTCTCGGTGCCACTTCAGTAACATCTAACTTAGTGTGTGTGGAAATGTAGCAGGAGGCGGGAAGCGCCTCTTTCTTCAAGCAGCAGTTCTTCTACAAGGTAATGGCCTGTTAACATCTTCATTTCTTGCTAGCTCAGCAGTTTAACTCTCGGGGAGGGTTCGAAACCTTTAGTATGTAACCTACCATTTTAAAATGTAAATTCTTTTCTAAGTAAAATCTATAGATTTATTTTACTGTAAAGCGGGGATAGAGTGTGCTTTACCCTCTCTAACTCCCCTTCATTTTGAAATTGAGGTGACTACGTTTTCATAACCGTTTTTTCTCTTCCTTAAAATATTAAAGTTTTCTCATACGAGTCACCTCCTTAGCTTGGGATTAGCCCCTGTGTTTCGGTCTAGAGCCACTTAGGTTTTAAAAGTGTATTTAGGAGTGCAAGTTCACGCCTCCAATCCCTTCTGTACTTTGGGCCAGTAACTTAACCTGATGTTTAGTTTTCTTCATGCGAAGGCCCTGTAGGTTGGGTATTAAATACCCCTGTTTCTTTGTATGCCTTGATGGCAGTTTGGATAAGAGTCTGTTATTGCCTTGATAGGCTTGAAAGATCGAGAGCGGGTCAGCTCTTTATGGTGTTGTGGTAAAGGTGCCTTAGAGAGGCTTGAGGTTAATAGCCGGGAGCAAGTGCTCCTTGTATTTAGGGGTTTTCTGCCCTTTAGCAATTGTGGTTGTGAGCTGAGAGCTCAGAAATTAAACTTGGGGCTCGAAGCCCAAATCTTGTAACGAACTGTAAATTATTAATTCGTTGATCTGCTACTTGGTACCTGTTATATTTTGTTATTGATTGATTTTGAAAAGAAAATATAACCTTTGTTAAAGTTTTAAATTAACTTTAATTTTGTAGTTTGAGACCTATTCCAGCCCGCACCTTCTTTCACCTCTAACTACCACGGAGATCTCCATAACAATTATTATTATTATTATTATTATTATTATTATTGTTAATCATATAATTTTTGTCCTTATGGACAGTGTTTGAACTCGAATATCTCATGATGACACAATTTTCACTTCTTTCACTTCTTTCCCTTCTTCCGCTTCCCTTCCCAAAATCTCTTCTCTCATTATTATTATTATTATTATTATTATTATTATTACGATATGAAATGAAATGGCGTATGGTTTTTAGTGCCGGGAGTGTCCGAGGACATTATTACGATGAAAGGACACAAATCAGTAAATGAAACATTTCATACGTAATATTGTATTACTGGTGTCTGACTTATTCACTCCTTTTATAGATTAACTTTCACTTATCCCAAAATTAATTTTGGACGTTGCTGTTTTATTAACATAACAAGGTGTCCATAATTATTACTATTATTATTATTATAATCGACTTTTATTATTCACCCTAGCGGATAAACAAAACATTTACCATATAAATATGTTTATTTTTCACACTCTGAAGTTAGTGGCATCGCATCGTAATTTCCTGGCTATTACTGGTTTGAAAGTGGTGAAGCCGAAGAGAAGATCAAGTTTAGCCGAGCGTTCTATTAACGATTTACGGGAAGAATTTTTTTTCAAGTAGAATATCCAATCTATAGAATTATACGAAGAATAATGTAATTATAACAATACTTGTGGAAAAAATACCTGAAAATATTGCATTTGAAGATCTGCCAGAAGTTGTATTGCGCCTGCTTGCACTTCAGTTCGTCGATTCTTTCCCCGCAACACGTCAAGTTTTGATAATCTTTCACCGCAGAGCCACGGTGATTGTGTATACCGTGACATGTCTTTTGAAATATCCATGAGATTTAGTCTTCAAGTCTTTTAATTCAGGGGCTGGTCTATCATACGAAAAATATTATTTTCACTAAATGTACACGCTCCTAAAGAGTCATAGGAGAATACTTTACCAGTCAATTTAGAAGCCGTACTTGGGGATTGTATGGAAAGGAAGGAAAACAGTTCAATTATTCGGCGTTAAATGGCCGTAGTTTAGATTTATTAAAACACAAATCATCCGTCCTCCAGTGCGGGTGACCTTAAAGGTCAGTATTCAGTTGTAGTTGCAGTATGTAATTAATTATAACAATGAAATAATATTTTTTCTGGAAAATTCTTCGTAAGGACATTACCATGTCAGGTATAAATGCAAATGCATAATTTGCACAGAATCTCTTATGATTAGTAATAAGATTTTCTCTGTGTTGTAAGAAGGAATTTTTAAATTTTAAACGATAGTGGCCGTGTTCTTTGGCGGGGTACCTCTGGATGCAAACAGGAGGCATCTGCCCAAGAGGAATATTATATTTGGCTGATAGATATGGCAGACATGGTGTATAAGTTGCTTCTTTTTTTAAGATTAACATCTTGAGCTTGTTGCAGGTCCCTCTCGAAGGGAATGGCAGGATCCAACACCATCGCTTTATTCTCTTTCTTGTTGATGGCTATGATGTCCACTCTTCTCGATGAGTCGTTGGTAGAGATGCAGTGAACTTCTTCGTGCACCCCCCATCCACGCTACCCCACGCCTTGAACAATTGATGTCCTTACTCGATGATGACGATTGTTTCGAAGTAATTCGGTGCTCCTGCAGAACCCCAGCACATGCCCAAGCGTTTCGGTCTCGTGGCAACCGTTTTCCTGACATGTGTTACGGGAATCTGGTGGATTTAGGTTGTTCATAGAATTTACAAATTAATAAGGAATATAGGTCTACCTAATTTCTATTTTTCTCTATGTTGCGGGCGACAACACCGGCACCCCTGTCTGAAGTTGTACTTAGCAATTGTTTATGGCAACTATGACCACGGCAGAGTACACGCTTGTGCCAAACGAGTGTTGATAACGCCGCCCGCGATTTGCTTTTGACCAAGTAGGTCCTCCAGCCGGCCCCGCGTGCCTGCCTCTCGCCTGGAGGCCCCGGGTTCGCTTCCCGGGCAGGTCATTGATTTTTCTCTCGACCTGAGGACTGGTTCGAGGTCCACTCAGCCTACCTGATTAGAATTGAGGAGCTATCTGACGGTGAGATGGCGGCCCCGGTCTCGAAAGCCCAGAATAACGGCTGAGAGGATGCGTCGTGCTGACCACACGATCCCTCGTAATCTGCAGACCTTCGGGCTGATCAGCGGTCGCTGGGCAGGCCAAGGCCCTTTCAAGGGTGTTAAATGCCGTGGGGGGGGAAGTAGGTCCTCCTCCGAAAACTGAAGACTATTCTGCTATGGATATTTTGAATTATTATGATACGGTAAGTTTGAAGGTGTTTTATTATATTGTCTCTTGAATTAAATTCCCTCCTTTCCCTTCTTCCAATCTCATCCAATACTTCATCACCCTCTTGGCTATAGTAATGTCTATCGATTATATTGTGTGAAGAGAGAATAAGGCAATATCAAATAATAATTGAGCATATCTTAGCCTATATAAGATGTAACATTCACATAATCTGTTTTTTAAAATGATTTGTATATTAATGTGTTACTTTCATATAATAGTTGGGCCGATGACCTAGCTGTTAGGCCCCTTTAAACAACAAACATCATAATCATCAACATCATATAATAGTTCAATTATTACACATGTTTATTTTAAGCTGTGACTAGACCTATTGTACATATTGTATTTGATGGTCAATAAAGATTTATTGTAATTAATATGGAAGATACTTGGGCACGATGCACTCACAAATATGCAAATACGACCTTTCATGTGCTGCAGACTTCAACCACCTGATCGTAGAATGTAAAACATATAGTGCAGCGCGGAAATTTATGTACACAAAATCGTAAACTTAGGACCATCACTACCAAGGAGTGTATCTGTGATATTTTCTTGTCTCTTTACAATGTTTTAGCTACATTCTTGCAAGACTGTAATAAACTCCGTGGTGTAAATCGACTACCGACTATATAGTTTAGACAAAACGCTAAGTGACAGTGATCCGAATTTTCTTGTTGAAAGAACTAAGGGCTAATAATTTTAACGTATAACATCGTTTTTAGAGGGCCTACTTGGTCAAAAACTGCATACGGACAGCGTTATTAACAGCCGTATAGTGCAAGCGTGCACTCTGCCGTAATAGTTTCCATAAGCTATTGTTAAGTATAGTTTCAGAGGGTAAAAATGTAACCTTATTTATGTATTAGGTGTTGTGTTTACCTAGTTTTACATTTTAATTATTGTCATGGCAAACAATACTCGTCTAGATTATATGATGTCAATTCAAAGCTTTGTTGCGTTGACTGTGATTTTTGGGTTTCGGAAAGGTTATTCCAGTGAGGCTGAACTTGTAAGGTTCCAGCAATGTACGGCAGATATTTTAGATTCAGGAGGTCGAATGGACTGTATCGCTGTTGACTTTCTCAAAGTTATTGATAGAATGGATCATGGGAGACTAATGACGAAAATTATTGTTAGTGGACAGAAAATAGAGTGGTTGAATGAATGGCTAAATTTCTAGAAAATAGAACTCAGAAAATTAAAGTAGGTGAAGCATTTGTCTGATTCTGTAATGATTAAGAGTGTGAGAACCATCTTCCTCTGCTCCTCTTACCTTCTATGATCATCCTAACTATTTCAATGTCTGGTATCTCCAATTTACTAATTTGATATCACGAACCCACCCAGCTTTCTCTCATATACAGAAGAGTCTGCCTGAAAACAGACCAATATATGAATATTATTGTCCTGTATGAACTCGCTATCTTTTTACAAAATACCATCCATAGCTCTTGTAAACTCACGACAATTTTGCTATACCTTGAATCAATTCTTCTTACTATACTACCAATCTGGCAGAACTCCTAAGTACTTGAAATAGTCCACCTGTTCCGTACTTCTATTTCCTACATTTCCTTACTGGCATTCAAGTCTATTAGGTTACTTACTGAAAACTCTTCAAGTCTTGGAAATCCTTGTTTTCAGATTGAACTTCTAAATACATTTTATTCCAAGATTTCAACTCAGTCTACTATTACGACTGAAACATAGACAAAAGGCTTAAGTGAACTCAGTGCTATCCTGTCATGCTATGCATTTCAGAAAATCAACCATGTAAACGACGAACCGTGAGGATGAAAGATACTTGTAGGATTGATAGTTCTTCCCATATATCCTGCCTTTCCACATAGGTTGATGCAATCACTGCTTTCAAACAAAGGGCGCCGGAATATTAGTAATATCCTAATTTTCTCACTAATAATTTCTAGCCGAGTGCAGCCCTTGTAAGGCAGACCCTCCGATGAGGGTGGGCGGCATCTGCCATGTGTAGGTAACAGCGTGTATTTGTGATGGAGGATAGTGTTATGTGTTGTGTGTGAGTTGCAGGGATGTTAGGGACAAAACAAACACCCAGTCCCTGGGCCATTGGAATTAACCAATGAAGGTTAAAATCCCCGACCCGGCCGGGAATCGAACCCGGGACCCTCTGAGCCGAAGGCCAGTACGCTGACCATTCAGCCAACGAGTCGGAAACTTTCTCACTAAAGTGGCTTCGATTCGAATTCCGAGGTTTCGCGCAGCTGTGAGCTCGCATCCGGGAGATAGTGGGTTCGAACCCCACTGTCGGCAGTCCGGAAGAGGATTTTCCGTGGTTTCTCATTTTCACACCAGGCAAATATTGGGACTGTATCTTCATTAAGGCCATGGGTGCTTCCTTCCCATTCCTAGGCCTATCCTCTCCCATCGTCGCCATAAGACCTATCTGTGTCGATGCGACGCAAAGCAAATAGAAAAAAAAAACCAAAAAAAAACAACGTGGTGTTTTAAAAATGAAGGTTCATACCTCTGTGGTTTGGCTTACACATTAAACTAGAGGTTCTATAGCTGTTATCACAATACCAGATGTAGTTTGGCTTGCAAATGAAACTGGAGGTCCAGATGAATAAAACTATAATTTTCGTACCGTGGAAGATGCCTTACCCAACAACCGCCATAGTAATTATATTCCCTACTGAACCTGAAACTTTTATATCCAGTCACTGCATTTCGCAATTTCTGGCCAAATTTCGTCCACTTTGCTGCCTCATGGCAACACAGTTCACGTTTCATTCCATCTTATTCCTGTCTAGCAAATGTACCCGTGCTTCGCTACGGTATTCCATACTGTATAACATGGATTTCTGCGTAAATTGCTGTACACTCAGTGAGTATTAAATTGCATGTCTCGTAACGTAACGTGGTGTTACTCGGATAACGTTAAGAGACGACGTATGTAATGTAATGTGCGCGTTGGGAAGTTTTGATGAAAATAGCGTTTTCTACAGCACTTCACAATCGAGTTCGGGAGTTTCTACTATAATGGCAGGCGCAGCCTAATGCCACTCAAAATGGAGACGTGGAGTTTTCGTTATAAAGACAAGCCCCCTTTCATAATGCCAGTCAGAATCGAGTTGAGGGTTTTGATTATAATATCTAAAGCTAAAAACGAAGTGGATGTATTGGAAATATGAAATGTCCCTTACTAAGCTGTAATGATATATGTTACGGATTTAGGAAAGCGGTAACAGAGAAAAAATTTAGGCACAGGGATTTTTAGATAAGATGATGACTTATGATGTTAGTACTTAAGCCTAAAGAGGCAATGGAGAGGCAGGAAATAAAAGGAGAGAACGGAAGTATAAGAGAAATACAGGAACATTTATAGAAAATGGCATAAAACATCTTAAGGTGCGAAATAATGGCATACAGTCCGCAGTACTGTTGAAATATGAACAGCCTCTCTTAGTGCTATTCGAAAGCGATTGTAACCCTCAATGGTATTCCGCAAATATCCCGCAGAACGGCAGCTTGACGTCTCTCTCGCCAACCACGAGTTTACAGGAATAATGACGAAAATGGTATTACGTTACTTCCCTGCTGGCAAGCAGCCAGAGACGTTGCCATGGTAACCTGTAGTTTCATTGCCGGTCACTCGATGCAGAGCACGAAACCCGCAGAAAATAGTAATTTCCTCCGTCATTTGAAGAGTAAGCAAAATTATGTACTCAACAAAGGTTGTTCGAAATGAAGAGAATTTTCACATACTGTCTTCGGATTTTAAAGAAAATCAATAGTATAAGAGAAAATTGAAAGAAAAAACTGTTCTTGTTTTCATATAAACTCCGAGTCTATTCGGTGATTTTTTTATGCATATCTAAACCTGTCACTGGATGAGAATACTGCTAATATGAAGTTTGGTCGAGATCTATCCAGCCATTTCGCCGTGATGGTGGAACAGCCGAACAGAAAAACAGACACACAGACAGGAAAGCTAAAAAACCACTGATACGGTCTTGAGTTGAGCTAAAAGGGATAAATGTCTGAAAAATTGACAAAAACGAAATTACAGACAGCGGACCCCCTACAACTTTTTGTACATAGATTTTATTACGATCATCTGTCTCATTCCAATCAATTATTTCATAAACTTCATTATTTACATAATTATACAGTGAGCCGAAATTTCATCTGCAGTTCGCTAGAATCTGTAATAAGTTCATCTAATTTGCCGAAATATATTAGTTAAATCAGTTTCGTTCTCTCTCTCTCTCTCTCTCTCTCTCTCTCTCTCTCTCTCTCTCTCTGTGTGTGTGTGTGTGTGTGTGTGTGTGTGTGTGTGTGTGTGAACTGTCCGCCAAGTACTGACTGATTTGACACAATTTTTATTAAAACATACCACAGGTGTAGGAACTTCCATAATTTTTACTACGAACAGATTTAATTGTACCAAAAGAGCCAAAATTAACTCAATTGAAAGCGAGAGATATGGAATAATACGAATTTAGAAATGGTAATTTTCAATAACAAAAATTTATTTCCAGATTGTGATTATCTCTATAACACACTGATTACTCGTAAAATAATAATAACTGTTTACGTCCCAATAACTACTTTTATGATTTTCGGAGACGCCACGGTTCCGGAATTTTGCCCCTCAGAAATTCCGTTTACTTTCCGGTAAACCTATCCGCAGGAAGCTAGTGTATTTTAGCACTGGACTGAGCCGGTATCGACGCTTCCAGCACTTTACCGTCTGAGCCATTCAGCCCGACCACATTGAATCTAGACCATTTACACTCTTTATGGTTAAGGGTTAGATCATTTCGTTTCTCTCCAATATGAGAGCTTTTCAGTGAGCACTGACAGAACTAGTATTACAGTAGAATGTCTGACAACTCCCAGCTGCATTGTGTAAATCCGCGGGACTCTTTTCGAGGGTGTAGCCGCTTCTAGCACGAGATTTTGGGAGCACGCCCGAGCCACAAAGACTCGCACACAATGTAGTGGCTGTGGTAATCACAATGGCGACCGCCTCGTGCTACAGTGATTGACATCGGTTTTAACAGAGTTCTCAGTGACACTGTGGGAAACCCACGAGGAAAACATATATTGTGCGCTTTTATCGCGGAAGTGTTGCAATTCTTTTAAGTCTCATCAGTTGACAACACTACAAATCTGTCCGGCTTCATGGCTAAATGGTTAGCGTGCTGGCCTTTGGTCACAGGGATCCCGGATTCGGTTCCCGGCAGTGTCGGGAATTTTAACTATCATTGGTTAATTTCGCTAGCACGGTGCTGGGTGTATGTGTTGTCTTCATCATCATCATTTCATCCCCATCACGATGCGCAGGTCAAATAAAATCCTGCACCTGGCGAGCACCTCGGTTACTCCTGGCACTAAAAGCCAACTAAAATCTGCAATTCAAATGACCGCTGAGCAACCAATGTTAGGCTACATTAGATCATATGAGAGGCATGCATTAGTTCACGAAATTTCGTAAAAGTGCACCCAAATACATTTTTAACTATGTTGCAGATATCCTACATCATGCCTTAAAAGTTTAAATGAGAATGATCTTCCTTCAACACGTTCGTCAAATGTTTCCCACCTTTCAAGCTGACAATTATTCGGAAACAGCTATTGAAATTTAGGAGGCAGGCAAGTAAGTTTAGGAGAACGAGATTAATTTTATCAAATCGTCCATCCCATTTGAGCTGATCACAAGCATCCGGAAATCAGTACTTAGCACATAGGACCTAAGTTCTAACGAAATAAATTATCTGTATAGCTGAATAAAATGTTCATAAATTTTAAGGAGGAAGCATATCCTCTCCTCACTTATGAAAGACGATACTGAAGTATTCGAAGAGAGTACTTTAAAATTTGGGACAGCAAAGAGATATGACTAGGAAGGAATAGACCATGGCCTTAATAAAGGTACAACCCGAGCAGTTGCCTGGCGTGAAAGTGAGAAACCACGGAAAACCATCTTCAGTGTTGCCAACAGCGGGGTTGGAATCCACTATCTCCCGAATGCATGCTAACGACTACGTGACGCAAACTGCGTGCCAAACTCACTCGGTTGGACATTCATACTGTTGTTGTTGTTGTTGTTGTTGTTGTTGTTGTTGTTTGAGTCATCAGTCCATAGACTGGTTTGATGCAGCTTCCATGCCACCCTATCCTGTGCTAACCTTTTCATTTCTGCGTAACTATTGCATCCTACATCTGCTCTAATCTGCTTGTCATATTCATACCTTGGTCTACCCCTACCGTTCCTACCACCTACACTTCCTTCAAAAACCAACTGAACAAGTCCTGGGTGTCTTAAGATGTGTCCTATCATTCTATCTCTTCTTCTCGTCAAATTTAGCCAAATCGATCTTCTCTCACCAATTCGATTCAGTATCTCTTCATTCGTGATTCGATCTGTCCATCTCACCTTCAGCATTTTTCTGTAACACCACATTTCAAAAGCTTCTATTCTCTTTCTTTGTGAGCTAGTTATCGTCCATGTTTCACTTCCATACAATGCCACGCTCCACACGAAAGTCTTCAAAAACATCTTTCTAATTCCGATATCAATGTTTGAAGTGAGCAAATTTCTTTTCTTAAGAAAGCTCTTCCTTGCTTGTGCTAGTCTGCATTTTATGTCCTCCTTACTTCTGCCATCGTTAGTTATTTTACTACCCAAGTAACAATATTCATCTACTTCCTTTAAGACTTCATTTCCTAATCTAATATTTCCTACATCACCTGCCTTCGTTCGACTGCACTCCATTACTTTTGTTTTGGACTTATTTATTTTCATGTTGTACTCCTTACTCAAGACTTCATCCATACCATTCAGCAACTTCTCGAGATCTTCTGCAGTCTCAGATAAAATAACAATATCATCGGCAAATCTCAAGGTTTCGATTTCCTCTCCTTGGACTGTGATTCCCTTTCCAAATTTCTCTTTGATTTCCTTTACTGCCTGTTCTATGTAAACATTGAAAAGGAGAGGGGACAAACTGCAACCTTGCCTCACTCTTTTCTGGATTGCTGCTTCTTTTTCAAAGCCCTCGATTCTTATCACTGCAGACTGATTTTTATACAGATTGTAGATAATTCTTCTTTCTCGGTATCTGATTCCTATCATCTTCAGAATCATAAATAGTTTGGTCCAATCAACATTATCAAATGCCTTTTCTAGATCTACGAATGCCATGTACGTGGGCTTGTCCTTCTTGATTCGGTCCTCTAAAATCAGACGTAAAGTCAGGATTGCTTCACGTGTTCCTACATTTCTTCTGAAGCCAAATTGATCTTCTCCCAACTCAGCTTCAACTTGTTTTTCCATTCTTCTGTAAATAATACGTGTTAATATTTTTCAGGCATGAGATACTAAACTAATGGTGCGGTAGTTTTCACATCTGTCAGCACCGGCTTTCTTGGGAATAGGTATAACAACATTCTGCCGAAAATCGGATGGGACTTCTCCTGTCTCATACATCTTGCACACTAAATGAAATAACCTTGCCATGCTGGTTTCTCCTAAGACAGTCAGTAATTCAGAGGGAATGTCATCAATTCCAGGTGCCTTGTTCCTATTGAGGTCACTCACAGCTCTGTCAAACTCTGACCTCAAAATTGGGTCACCGATTCCATCATACTGTATTCTCAATTTATATGGCCGTTTATGTCTCGATCATAACCACATGACGTCCCATTTTTAATGCTGTACGTTGGTTGCTTTGAATTAAGGAGATAAAATATTACACTCCGAATAGGAACGTGCATTAGATAAATACTGAAACGTCATACTTGCGACAAATTCAAAAGAAATTATATATGAGCTATGTGAAGCTGAATAAATGTATGAAAGACACAGAGTACAGAATAATAGCCTATAACAAAAGTCATTCGAAGAGGAGATGTTCATAGTATGTAACGGCTGCTCGGATATAAAACTACCGTACTTTATAGCGTATGTTACATGCCGATGAGTACAAATTATCGTCTGAGTTAACTGAGTAATCATTATGTTGGGTGATTTCTAGAATAATGCACAAAGCAATAGAGAAGAATGGTCAACCCAAGAAGTATACATTGTTTTAGAAATTGTATAAGAATGTATTATTATTATTATTATTATTATTATTATTATTATTATTATTATTATTATTATTATTATTATTATTACTTGCATCCAATAGGAAAATATGCCTTAGCCGAGTCTCTGTGGTAATATTACTAACGATTTATTTGTATTTGTTTGCTTATTCATTTGTTTTTATCTGTTAATTTGTTTGTTTATTTGCTTACTTATATGTTTAATTGCTTACTTGTTTGTTTAATTACCTATCTGATATTTATTTATTTATTTATTTATTTATTTATTTCTTTCTTTATTTATTTATTTATTTATTTATTTATTTATTTATTTATTTATTTATTTATTTATTTATTTATTTATTTATTTATTTATTTATTTATTTATTTATTTCCTGTTGCCATTTTGCGATGGTTCCGGTAATTTTACGTCCTTCACTTGGCAGAGGCCAGAGCAAAATGTAGCTTTCACAATATGGAAGCTGCCGGGGTGTGGATGGTGCTGAGTAATGGCATTCAGGGCACAACCAGTGCGTCTGAGTGTTATGATAGGCGTTGCCCATAGGGTGAGTGTGCTACAATAGCACTTTCTGACCCACTGAGGAAAACAATGGCAAACTACATCACTCCTCATTTTACCTAGTACGCCTTATTTTAGCGCTGGCATTGATTTTTGTGGTTTCCTTAAAACCACACAAACATCGGTAGTGTTATTTGAAAATCCAATCAGCCCCTGGGATGATGACCTAACAGACAGACAACCGTTTATTTCACAAAGAAAACAGCTTTGCAAATGTTCGTCGTTGGTGTATATCCTTGAAGGTTCGATGGCCATTTCAGACAGACGTCTCCTGGGTACACGTTTGCCAAGTACCCGGCCATTGACCGCCAAGTTACACAGAGCATTATCCGTAAAATTTAACAAAAATTGTGAGTATTTGAGAAAATTACTTTCACGAACTCGTTTATCTTGCTCGGTACCACTGTCTGCTGATGCTTTTGGACACCTCAACTACAGCATATGTACTTCTTTTTCTCATGGAAGTTCATCGGTCTTGGATTGAGTAATTCTCTCGTAAACGCTGGTGTACACTAACTCTTTGATATCACTTATAAACCTGCTTGGAGCGATTAAAGAAAAAGTTATCCTTGAGATTCAGTGCTAAAGGGAACTCAGCTATGTTATTACTGCTGACCATATATGGTAAAACAGGATTTATCCAATTACAAGCACGTTAATACATTTACTGTACCTATCGGACAGCTTGGATTCCAGCGAAGTCACTCCTCCAAAAATATGGTGAGGGAATAGAAATATAATGTGCGATTCAGTTCGGTTTCTATGTCACGCATACGTCGAGCGTTCGGAGGAGAAACAGTTCTATTCTCTTTCAACCCTGGCACAACTATTCCAGTTCAGTACAAGAACATCTACAGTGCTGTGCACTTTACTACTACTGCTACTACTGCTACTACTACTACTATTACAAATCCTCCCCACCTTGTCCCAGTTCAGAAAGTCGACTTCAATAGTGAGCCTCCTCCATTTTTGGAATAGCATGGGTCTATGTTACATAGGGGCAGTAGGCCCTACCATTATGTGAGGAGCACTATGGATCTGGCCGTTGCTTGTGATAAGTGCCATTGTGTGTATTCCACCGGTCGGTTCCACTGTATTCAGAATGGGTCTGCGTTACCCATGATTAGTACCACTTTATGAGAGACACCATGGGTCTACGTTGTCTGTGATTAGTACTACTATGTGAGAAACACCATGGGTTTGGCTGGCGCCCATGTTTAGTACTGCTGTGCGAGGAAAACCATTGGTCTGCGTTTCCTAAGAGTAGTAATTATTACCATTAGGAGGGGCCTGTGACCTGGATTTTGGACCCCTTTAGATAAAACGTATCGTCCCTGTAATTAAGACATTGTGAATTGAATCCACTGACTGTTTTTGTTTCACGATCATTTTTTCATCACCAATTGTTTTAGATTATATTTAGTGGATACATTTTGAAATTTTCATTTTCATTTCATTGCACATCGTACCATTAGGGGCCGACGAAATAGCTGTTAGGCCCTTTTAAACAACAAACATCATCATCATCATCATCATCATCATCATCAACACGTTTACGTTTACTGTAATGACAGAATAGCTTCATTTCGTTTTTTCTCTCTGTGATACCCCCATCATTCATCTCAACATTCTCATATCTGGGCTGTTCATTTCACTAATCATAACTTATGTCCTTGGCTACCTAGATGCAGAACTTCTCAAATTACGTCATGTAGGCGCTCTGCCTGCACGTTCTGATATTCCGATTGTGTTTCGGTCCAGAATTTCAGTGGACGTTTCCTATGAATGAATTAGTTCATAAAATGACGCTTTCATGGCCCGTAGAACACTCGTAGTCTTGGTCGAACGAGTTTATCTTCAGAGGATACAAAGCACATTCTTCGCGAAATGTAAACGATTCCTGCAATTTATTCCTTCGACACTTGAAATTACCAATAAATTACTGGTATCGGGTCATTAATTTAAATTTTTTAAGTGAAACTGAATGCGTCACCAGAGATATTTAACATGTTAACAACAACTGCATGTACTGGGTCTCTCATTAAAACTCAGACCGAATGTACGATTTTGATAATCTGCGCTACGGCAGCAGCCTCAACCAAACTTATGACCTGCTTTAAGCGTGTACACAATCTTATATGGAACCTTACCATATAAAAGATGTCCTTCCTGGGTTATACAGGCATTGTATCTGGTAACCACATTCTGACTGATCGAGTGACTTATGCCACTGTAATGTTTCTGATTGCATTCGTGATGTTTTCTTTCAGTTCCTCCAGTGTGTGAAGATTTTTTCGATACACTTTTTTTATTTCAGTTTACCCCATAAGTAAAAATCGCACACTATTAGATCTGGAGAACGAGGGGGAAATAGACCAGCACAGTTCACTCTGCCTGCAAACATTTTTGAGATTGTAAGAAGGGAATCTCTGCCTGCTGTCATTTCTTGATGGATACAGTACTTTTGCATCCATCTCTTGGCACAGGCCAGAGTAAAGTGTACCTTCCACCGAAGTCCCAGTCAACAATATGACAGTTGCTGGGGTATGGGTAGTGCTGAGTAATGACATTTAGAGCACGACTAGTGCATCTGAGTGTTATGAAAGGTGCTGCTCATAGGGTCAGTCGTGCTGCAATAGCACTTTCTGACCCAGTGAGGAAATAAATGGCAAACTACCTCACTCCTCATCTTGCCTAGTACGCCTCATTTTGGTGCTGCCATTGGTTTTTGGGTTTTCCTTATAACCGCATAACCTTTGGTGGTGCTATTTGAGGATCCAACCAGCCTCTGGGCTGTTGACCTAACAGACAGACAAAAAGGGATCTTCTGCTGTATGAATATAGGCTGCACCTTGTTGAAGCCGCCCACGCGATTTTTCTTCTTCCGTTAACTGATGAAAGAGCGGCGTCAAAAATCATCTCAGTACCTCTGTGCATTTCCTGTCGTCTCGAAAAAAAAATTGGCCCAATTATTCGTCTTGCACTAACAGCACACCAAGCACCAATATTCCTATCATACCCAAACCGAGAAGAAAACCCCAAACCCCACGGCGCAACAGCGCCGAAGGGACATGGCTCACCCCAAAGGCCTGCAGATTATGAGGTGTCGTGTGGTCAGCACGACGAATACTCTCGGCCGTATATTTGGCTTTCCTATCATAATGAAAGCAAAGCAAAGCCATCTCCGAACTGGCCATGAAGGCCGTTGGAGGAGTGGAAGGTAAAGGCTTCCACCATTGTTAAACTCGGCACGTGATGGGGTAGAGTGGTTAGCTCTACGCCCGGCCACCTTTGCCCCTAGGAATAAACCTGGTACTCATTTTTGGTGTAGGCTCTGTGAACCTCAGGGCCATATGCACCTCCGGAAGTGGAAATCTCGTTTCTTAAATTTTACAACTTCCTGGCGGGGATTCGAACCCACGTCCTTCCGGGCGAACCGAGCACGCCTTTACCGCCTCGGCCAGGCAGCCCCTTCAATCATAATGAGGGACTTCACTAGGATTTTCCGCACACCAGTAACGAGAGTTATGACTGTTCACACGACCATTAAGATGAAACCAGAACTTTTACATACAGAGTTGTAATGATAATTGTCTCACCATTTTAACAGCTAAGATTCAGACTGGCGACTGATGCTTGCCAGGTCGAACACGTGCAGGCTGCTTGCAAGGTCAAGAACTATGGGCGCTCCTCCCATACTGCAACTGCCGTAGCCCAGAATACAAACACCGTGAGTTCGGTAAGGGTTTATATGAGAGACCCTGTATAGACACGAATGTTGGACCAACCTATAAAACTCGACTACCTCGGATGGGATTGAACTTGCGAACATAGATCATAAGTCGAACACGTCACCACTGACAACTACTCTTCTACTGCCAGTACTTAAATAACAGGACCGTATCGATAGTATTGTGAACTCCATGTACCGACCGAGCTGGTATAAGTAGGGTTACCTTTAACCTCACGATGCTTGGCGTCGTTTTAAAAGGTCGTGTGTTGTGTAATCAGTCCGAAGGTTGTTTGGATCCTCGACAGCTCCACCATCAGCTGTTCTAGATGACCTCCTAGGGGTGCATTAGGGAAATGCGGGGTGAACTAGTTTACCGTTGCTTTCCTCAACGAACTAGAAGTTATGACATGTCATTTTACCGAGCTCATTGAAATTTGTTCATTAACAGAGTCTATGAGCAATATTTTCACAACATTCATCACTGCCAGCGGTGTGACCCACATTGAGAGAAAAATGTAGTTTTTTTTATTTTGTAAAAGAAAATACGTTTATAAAATTTGAATGAATATAAAATATTCCAGGCATGAAGGCTTGCGTTCTGAATGTGGGGTCAAACCTCATTCCTGGCTTCCTGTTTTCACTCCTCGCAAATGACGAGCTAAACTTTAATTACGGTTCTAGCATTGCCGGAAACCTGCTCATGTTTGCGTGGCATTGAAGAGAAATCATGCATTCGTTTTCAAAGTAGACTCTTATGCCTTTCAGCGTTCAGTCTGCAATATTGAGTATATGCACAACCTCTACTTGTAACTATAATTGTAGACTCTTGTGCATCTATGTTCCTTGTATTGAGGTCATTAAGAATTAAGTCTAGCATTTATGTCATAGGCCGGCCCCGCGGTGTAGGGGTAAGGTGCTTGCCTCTTACCCGGAGGCTTCGGGTCCGATTCTCGGCCAGGTCAGGGATTTTTACCTGGATCTGACGGGTGGTACAAGGTCCACACAGCGTACGTGATTACAATTGAGTAGCCATCTGAAGGTGAGATGGGGCGACCCCGGTCTAGAGAGCGAAGAATAATGGACGAGAGGAGTCGTTGTGCTGACCATACGACACCTCATAATATGCAGGCCTTCGGGCTGAGCAGTGGTCACTTAGTAGGCCATGGCCCTTCGGGGCTGTTGCGCCATGGGGTTTGGGGTTTTCTTCTTGGTTTCAGTATGATAGGAATATTGGTGCTTGGTGTGCTGTTAGTGCAAGACAAATAATTGGGCCACTTTTTTCTAGACTACAGTAAAAGCACAGAGGTCTCCATGTTTATAGTGTAACGTATCTTCTTATAATGGGATAGAAAGAAATCTCTCTTTTGTTGACCTGTCTCACTCTCATGCATGGTTTTGAGAATGAAAGTGATTGAAGTATGAGTGATCCTAGTAATGTCACTCCTTACGAACAAGGTCCCTATGATGAATGGTGTGAAGGCGTCACTCGGTGCATTTTTTGTCGTGTGCATTTCAGTGGATCTAATGATACCTTCTGTCTTGATAAGGAAAGCAACAGGAAACTACCTCACTCCTCATTTCCCCCAGTAAACTACGCCTTTTCAGTGACACTTAGGCTAATTATGAACAATTTTATGGAGCTGTTGGGGGATCCAACCAGCTTTCGAACTGTCGACTCAACATACGAGTACGTATATACTTATACTTACACACACACACACGCACACACACACGCACACACACACACACACACACACACACACACACACACACACACACACATATATATACCGGCATCTATATAATAATAATAATAATAATAATAATAATAATAATAATAATAATAATAATAATAATAATAATAATAATAATAATAAAAATTTGGAAAGAAATTGATGCCAGGAAAACATAAATCCCGGAAAAAATAAGTTTCACATGGGAGTAAGCTCGTAATTCAGCAGTAAAATGCTGATATCTAATCGTCTGAACCACGCAGGGACTTGTGCAAGTCACTCAAACCGGTCATAAATTCATGATGGAGCCAGGATCGAACCAAGGCCAACCAGATGGAGAATAACCACTGCGACGGACATTTTGATCTAATTTAAAATCACTTACAGCGTTAGGATATGGACCGACAGTGACACAGATGTGCATGTGACATTAGAGCGAGATCAGCCGACCGCGACCATGTCTATTGTAACACAACAAAGTAGTCTGCTATGTATTTAGTTATGTTTGGTGAATCCAATGGCATTTTAAAGAGAGTGCACATTATCTAAAAGTTGAAAAGTGGGCGGATTCACGCTCCAGCCATTGTGTTCCGGAAGGCAGTCACTAGTGGCTCTCTGATCACCCATGTCTGACTCACTTGTTGACGGGGATGAGATTGAAAGTTAACAGGACTTCCTATGAATTGCTCGTAATCTTCAACCGTTACGTGTAATTACGTTTTTCATGACTGAGTGGTTCATTAGTCTCCTTTCTGAACAATAAAGGTGTGCTAAAGTTAGGCTGCAAAGTAAGTTCGAATACACTGTTCGTAATTTTACATGTTCGTAACTACATTGCACAGTGGAATGGGGATTGGACTATTACGGCAATAGCATGTCCTGTTTACATAGCAGAGGGCTGTCATCTGGATGTTTGAGAGGTTTCAATTGCAGTTGTAATGTACGAATGGCTCAATTCAAAATATTGCGAAAGTTGGCCTGTGTGGATTGTAGTGTTTACAAGTAGCGCGTACTGAGGTAGACAACGGGGGGGAGCCCGTTGTCGGATGAAGCCACTCGTGCACTTACACTGTTTTAAGAAGGCCACTCGCAGAGATACGGCGCTAGAATACTGAAAGTTGCTCAGAATGCGATTTAGCATCTGTAGAAACGTTCCCTTGAGACTGGAAGTGTTGCCAAGTCCCCTGGTATGGGCCACCAACGGAAACTAACACCAGGGAAGGATCGTTTTGTGCGTCTACAGTTTATCCGAAACTGCTATATTACAGCATGAGCATTTGAGGTGGAGGTACAGAAGGGTTCTTAAGCACAAGTTATTGACCAAACAATCATAAACAGGCTTCGAGAAGCGAATTTACAACCTGTGACAAAAAATTTCGGCGAATGAAGTCAGAACGATCGATCCGGCAACACTGGTGACACACAACGCTGCACATGCGTAACAGCAGGTTTTGACCACCTGCTCACAACGTTGTTCATTTGAACATCGTGTATGTGCCGTGTAAGACCTGTTTGACACAGTGCGTGTTTAGTGCTTTGGTTGTGAACTGCGAACAGGAACATGAACGACCAAAAGATCAACAGTTTTGTTTTAAGCTTGGAAAGACACCGAAAGAAATGCATGCGAAGCTGGTACGTGTTTATGAAGATCAAGCACTGTCCTTGAAAAAATGAAATGGCGTATGGCTTTTTGTGCCGGGAGTTTCCGAGGACAAGTTAGGCTCCCCATATGCAGGTCTTTTTGATTTGACTCCCATAGGCGACCTGCGTGTCGTGATGAGGATGAAATGATGATGAAAACGACACATACAACCAGCCCCAGTGCCAGCGAAATTAAGGTTAAAATTCCCGACCCTGCCGGGAATCGAACCCGGGACCACTGTGACCAAAGGCCAGCACGCTAACCATTTAGCCATGGAGCCGGACATTGTCCTTGAAGTGTGTATACGAGTGGTTCGCCCGTTTTCGAGGAGGCCGAGAAAGTGTTTCTGACAACGCCCGTAGCGGAAGACCGGTGACCGCCGTCAGTGACGAAAACATTGAGGTGACGACATTAATCACGAACGATCGGCGATTAACTGTGCGCATGATAGTGGATGAACTGCAGATTAACCTTGAATCCGTGTGGCAAATCGTTACCCAGAAGTTAGGGAAGAGGAAAACGTGTTCTCGTCTTGTGCCACATCACTTGACTGACGATCAGAAGCAGGCACGTTTAGGGGCTTCACAGGATTTTGTCGAAATGGCGGATGCGACACCAAATATCTTGAACTGTATTGTCACCAAGGATGAAACCTGGTGTCTGAGGTACGACCCTGAAACGAAACGGCAAAGCATGGAATGGCGTTCTCCGGGATCCTCTCGTCGTAAAAAGGTCGGAGCCAAAATGTCACTCATCAAACTCGCTTTGAAAGGAAAGAGTTTTGACGATATTCCTGACATACAACGAAACTTGGTGAGGCTTTTGATCACCATCCCAAAGGAAGCCTTCTTGCAAAGTTTCCAGGACATGTATCGCCGATCTCAGCAGTGCATAGTCACTGTCGTGCATTGTTCATCTATGTTGATAGTACAGGACCATTCACTGAACTTTATTGTCACAGGTTGTAAGATCCCGACGACACGCTCAGATACCTGCACTGGACTGACGATATCATGGCAGGGGACTGTAATTTTCTACAGATCATCTGCACTGGCAGCTAAGACACTGGCGTCCTGTGCTGTCCTCAAATGAATCTCGTTTCGCATTTTATCATTCAGATGGCCATCTGCGAGTCTGGAGAAGACGTGGGGAGGGGTTTCTTCCGCCAGCTGTACAATCTGCCGCTACTGGCAGGTGGATATATCATGGTGTGGCCAGACACGTCGTGACACGAAAACCGATCTCCTGATCTTTCGCAGCGGATTCTTAACTGCTTGACGATTCATTGAAGAGATCTTAGTGCCACATGTGATTCCTCCCGTCAGGTAACTTGGAAAAGCCGCCCGTACGAGTGTGTAATGCAAACATCGTTCTAAGACACCTGGAATCGGACCACGTGCAACGAATGGAATGGTCATCCAGAAGTTCCAACTTGAATCCGAACGAACAAGTCTGGGACCAACTGGGGGAAAGCATATGGGCGAGAAATCCTCCATGCTAAACACTACAAGCTCTTACAGACACTTGTTTTGGTAAAGTGGGGACGTCTGCCTCAACTGAACGTGTGGCGCCTTGTCAGAAGCACGAGAAGGCGTTGTGAAGCTGTTATCCATGGTAGAAGTGGCCATACTCCTTTACTAAAACGCTTAATTACCACGCAGCCTGTTTGGTGTATGACGAGGAACACGAAGTTTATGGCACGTTTTGCAATGACGTCGTTCTCCAGTCATTCAAATCAGATCGAAATTCGTTGAAGAGTTGAAAGGAATTGAAGGTAGACGTGAAGTTTCAACACAAATCGTTGGACAAGAGGTAGACGAAAGCATGTTTTCTGTGTTAACCTAAAACTCCATGTTTTTCTTTAAAGCTCTACAAAATCATAAATGGAAAATTCATAAATGTTACAAAATTCTAAATTTCTAAATCAAGTTATTAGAAATCCCCTCCAAAGTACAGGCACACCAACGAGCGTCCATCGTTTCCACGCCCTCGGCAACTGCGATGTTGTCAGAGATATAGCTGGGCTACAGTCAGATAAGTTTCTTTGGTGTATAATACATTTCACAGCCAATGGTTTTCGTGAAATCAGCAAGGAAGATACAGGCATCCCCCTGTGGAATACATCCACAGTGTGACTTGGCGTCGTAAAAGGGTTCTGAAACTGGGATCGTGGCTCGACGACCACGGGCCCTTTAGCAATAATCTATAATTGCTTCCACTTTATTATTCCGGGCCCTTTCCTATCCGACTTTCCTTTGTCACTTCCTGCTCTCTACCGACCCCGAGGGTATTAGGTTTGCTAGGTCTAGGGTGTCGTTTATTTTCACACCTTCCAAGGTCCGTCCCTTCTATATTTCCCGATATCCTCATTCTTCAAATGATTGGGCCTCTTCAATTTTCTATTATTATTATTATTATTATTATTATTATTATTATTATTATTATTATTATTATTATTATTATTATTATTATTATTATTATTATTATTATTTCTGTACATTCTTCCAATTTCCTGGGATCGGCGCGTGTATGAATTTGGCTTTTATGACCGGATACCATTCCTTACGCCAACCCTATGAGAAAGGCCATAATCACTATTGTGTGTTTCTGTGGTGGTAATTAGTGTGTTGTGTGTAGATGAAGATGCGTCTTGAGACGAACACTAACAGCCAGTCCCCGAGCCATAGGAATTACGACATATTGTATTATTTAAATGCTCGTCCCGTCTAGGAATCGAACCCAGAACCCTATAAACCAAAGGGAGGATGGTTGCCCAGTTGTACATTCTCGTAAAATAATAATCACCAACACAATGACTACCACCACCAAGGTACACAGACACCATGTCACTGGTCAGAGCAATGACTAGCATCTCGACAGATCCAACAGTTCTCTGTTAATTACAAATTAGAGTGGACATTTTCTCGTGTTTATGTTCGCACGAATTTATTTATTTCCGCTATTGAATGAAGCTTATTTCAAACCGGACGTGCCTGACTGTCATTCTCTATCGATGTTGGCAGGACGCGACGTAATTCGACCTGACTTTCTCATCACAGCCTGCTCACTGCACACCGCGATTGGAATTAAAAATTCAAACAGGGTCATTAGCGCGTATGTAGCACTGGGGAGAGTTACACTGATAGCCCGGACACAACTTTATGTTTGCTTGCCATGCAGGGAAGTTGCAAAGGACTTCAACTGATGGTTGTATCTCCAATTTGCTGAACGAGAACTAAATTTTAGACTCGATTTCTTTTCAAATAGATAATCTCCTTTCAGTCATGGATTCGTCTTAAGCCTCCTCGAACTACACCGTGATTCTTATTTTTCTTCTTATTCCTCTTCTTTCTCTCTCTCTCTCTCACACTTTCAGTCCCTGTCCTTCCTAATCGTTGCTTAATAATGGCATTCTCATTTCATCCACTCTGTTTAAATGTTCTGTCCAATCTGTTATGTACTACTGAATATTTCTGGTCATGGTAAACATTTAATTCCTTCCTAATGTCCTTGTATTTCAAGTGGTCTAGATTTTGTACACATCCGTACTTCATTTCTGATGCTTCAGGCGATTCTGATTATATTTATAAATAGTCCATTCACATCCATTCATAAGTACGGTAAACGCCATGCCTTTTAAATTGTAATCTATGATTTGAGGAATATATCTCTGCTCACTTTCTGATCGGTGACATTTTCACGCTTGTAACTTACGTCACAGAGATGAGAGACTTGCTCCAGAACACTATGTTCAATTGTAACATTAGATTTTTCAGGGTCTGTGCGTTTAAATGCCATACAGGCTGAAAGGTTAGTATCTTAAACATCCTGACATAGTCATGACCAAGGAATGAACACGGTATCATAAATATTTCTTGGCTAGTTAATACATGAAGGATTATGATATGTTACCACTAAACTCCTGTGCGTTAAGTACGAGTTACATTCGCCACAAATTGCTCTAAACGCAGCTTATGATAATGATGACATAACACAACTGCACAAATGTATTGGTTAAGTGTTTATTAGAGAAAAGGCAAGCTTTTAGCTTGCATTCGGGAGGTAGTGTGTTCGAACTCCACTATCGGAAGCCCTGAAGATGGTTTCCCGTAGCTTCCCATTTTCACACCACGTAAATGCTGGTGCTGTATCTTAATTAAGGCCACGGTCGCTTCCTTCCCACTCTTACCCCTTTCTTATGCCATCGCCGCCATAAGACCTATCTGTTTCGGTGCAACGTGAAGAAAAATAAATAAAAGACCAGGTCTTTTTTCAAATGACCATATCATAGTATGAAGGATACCAAGTTAAACGGTGTAAGTTATCTTACGTTCAACGGACCGCTGAGTTTTGTGTTAGGAATTGTACCTTCCTTTCGAATCTTATTCCGCAAGTAATATCTAAAACACAAACACAACAGCTATATAGGCTAAGTTTTGGCTGACTTCACACTTTCTTTACTTCTTTCTAATGTTTTATCGTGGTCTGCTATTTCGCCATTCTCCATCTGACACCAACGGTTCTGACGGTTTCCTTGAGACGATTAAGCCACTGCTTCTTGGGACTGTCGCGTGTTCGATTTTCTACTGAATTTTACTGCACAGCTGTCTCAGTATAATTGATCGCTCATCTCTTCTCACGCCATCCGAGGTGAACGTCTCGCATCTTGTCCGAAATTGGCGCAATTCTATCCATGCTCTTACGTCGTTGTTAACGCGATGGAATTTCGTATGTCTCCTACGACTCACCAGCATTTTTAGAGTCACTAAGTACATGAAACCCTTGATGAAGTGATCCAGTCCCCTGATATGTATCAACTACAATAACGAAAGTGTCAAATGTTAAACAAAAGACATTCTGAAATACTTACATTTGAAGGACATAATCTACTGTCTCGTCGAAATAACTATGGTTCGTATCTTCAGGAATGTATAGTATTGAACCCTTGGATTTAAGAATTATGGGTTCAGTATGTGAGAGGCGGAGAAAGAGAGTTTCCGCAGAGGAAATGTTATCGTACCGTCACAGCCTTATAAATATTTGCTTAATATTTGTTGAGATAGCAAGTTCGAACCCCACTATCGGAAGCCCCGAAGATGGTTTTCTGTGGTTTCCCATTACCATACCAAGCAAATGCTGGGGCTGTACCTTAATTAAGGCCACGGACGCTTCCTTCCCACTCCTAGCCCTTTCCTGTCCTATCGTCGCCATAAGATCCATCTGTGTCGGTGCGACGTAAAACAACTTGCAATAGGCTATATATATTTGTTGAAAACTGAATTAACGTACCCCATGCTTCAGTTTTTCAACTACCTATAGACATTCTTCTATTTGCTGCAGACCATACTGTGCATATATCCTCGGTGAGTGCTAACTCTCACTTTTTACAAATTCCGCACTGGGTGAGTTGGCCGTGCGGTTAGGCCCGCGCAGCTGTGAGCTTGCATCCGGGATATAGTGGGTTCGAACCCCACTGTCGGCAGCCCTGAAGATGGTTTTCCATGGATTCCCACTTTCACACCAGGCAAATGCTGGGGCTGTCCCTTAATTAAGGCCACGGCCGTTTTCTTCCCATTCCTAGGCCTTTCCTGTCCTATCGTCGCTGTAGGACCTATCTGTGTCGGTGCGACGTAAAGTAAATAGAAAAAAAAATCCGTAAGTTTACATATGTTGATTTAAAATAACCAGTGAATTTCTAAAGACACATGGACAGCTATTCCTTAAACCAGAAACATGAATACAAAAACGGAGGAAGAAATGTAAATATGTTTTGAATGTTTCTTGAAAATGAAAAGGAAAATTAACCAAACGAAACTGTTCTGATGGACTGCATATCAATATGTGACTGAGAGGCGTGACCAGGGACGGCCGTACCTTATGTGCTGAAGTGCTGCAGCACATTGCCTATTGGGAAAATAAATTAGTTTAAAAATATTATCTACAATCAAATACAGTGCATTGAAAAAGACGTCAGCCAAAGAATAGGAAATTATTCAACTCCCCTCCCCTCTACGCCGGGTGCTGTGCGAACACAGCTCAGCGAGCTATTAGCCAGAAACCAGGAACTCTGCCTTTTGCGCATGCGTGCCCAACTTTTCCGATACAAAGAGAATGTGTTCCGATAGTCTGTGGAAACAACAGCCAAGACATCACTACACAGCGATTCTTCGTTCGACCACAGAGAGGCAGCACTAGCACTAGTCACACTTGCATTACGACAGATATGAGAAGGTGGCAGGTGGCACCCTCTTGACTCAGCGGTAGTATTTAAGAGGGGATTGCTCAAAGCAAACGGGAGAACAAAATACTATAGAGCTGTTCGCGCCAGGTCTTTTAATACCAAAGAGGATAGAATACTACCAACTTGCCTATTCAATAGCCACATTTGTAAATCGATGAACTATAAACATTGTACTTTTTATGTTGTAAAAAATAAGGACATGATATTGTGATTTTCTTTAATTAAACATGTCTAGTTTATAAATTACACTATAAAAACATAACATATAATTTTGCATTACGTCGTTCCCGGTTTTATTTCAGTGATGTTGGTAACATTGGGAAGTTCTGTTTTTGCGCGCTCACACCAAGTGTTTGAGTTCGTGAATATTTTGCCATTGCAGGTGTTATTGTGTGTTTAATTATATAGTTTTATAGTTTATTTGTGAGAAATGTGTATATGTGTTGGGGTTGTTTCCGAGTTTGTTCAGTGCGGAAAACTCAGTGGAGAGCCTCTTGAAAACAACATACCGGAATGATTCTAAATATTTGTATTTTTTTTTTTTTGGAGTGGGGATGGGTTACAGCACACAACTGATTTTCTGCACCAGCCACCACTGGGCGTGACCAGTTTTAAGGGAAATAACGGATAGGAAGAGCATTGTCACATTCACGGTTTTGGCATAGCAGGGACGATAAGTGACACTTTCCTCCAAACTATGCAAAGCAAGTTTCATACTCTCTTTCTTTCGGACTTAAATAAAATTGTTGGATCATAACCAAGCCGACGTTTGGCAGTCTTCTGGTATCCATCAAATCAGACATAATGCATTTTTTTCAAAACTTCGAATTTCCGAGACGTTTGAAGAGTTTTGTAATACAACTCCTGACTTTGTGATGCCCACTATTACTTAATAGTTCTCAATGTGGAAGGGTGTGGCCCTTGATATAGTGAAGTACATGAGTTTCTTGGCTCCTAGCAGGTATACTGCTGACTGCTATTACATTACAGCAATGTGCATGGTATTAGTCCACTGGAATTTGCGAGTCCTCTTTTTTGGTGGAGATCCATGTGTTCAGTACTCCTTTACCACAACGAAATAAATTTTACATCATCACAGACTGTTGTCCTTATACTTGTTTTCGAAGAATCTGTACCATAGGCTGCACATTAGAAGTGAAACCAATGTATTTTAACTACCCTTTATTTCCCGTTGTAAATGTGTTTTCGTAAAAAGTGAGTTAATAATCGACTCCAGCCGGTTTCCAACGTTCATGTGAAATTGAAAATGAAATGTCATATCAGTGGGATTTGGATTCTATGTGTTTTATAATCTCAATAACATTAGACAACAACAATAATAAAAGTATCAATGGTAGAGTGTCTGTTCCGAATCTCAAGACTGCTGGTTGAAACCTGACAGAACCGAGCTCAGTAGCTGCAGTCCCTTAAGTGTGCGGACAGTGTCTACTAATCGGAGATAGTGGGTTCGAGCCCCACTGTCGGCAGCCCTGAAGATTGTTTTCCGTGGTTTTTCATTTTCACACCAGGCAAATGCCGGGGCTGTACCTTAATTAAGATCACGGCCGCTTCCTTCCACTTCCTAGGCCTGTCCTATCCCATCGTCGCCATAAGACCTATTTGTGTCAGTGCGACGTAAAGCAAATAGCAAAAAAAAAAAAAAAAAAAAAAAAAACTGACAGAAGTTGTCGGCTCTGTTGAAAGGCGTAAAAACATCCGTACCATACTCCATGTCGTACAATATCGGTGACACATTCAGTGTTTAAAGGACAAAACCCACAAAAACTTTTTCTTTCATCCGCTAGATTAAAATAAAACGTCGAAATTGACATGTAGGCAGCCTAAGTCGCTTAGAAATCTAGCCCTAATGCCTGCACCTTGCAGCTGAGACCATATTTATTAATAATATTTATTATTTAATATGCATCGTCTTCTATTATTATTATTATTATTATTATTATTATTATTATTATTATTATTATTATTATTAATCATCATCATCAGCATCTTAGACATAATAAGTTTTTGGTATTTTGCCATGTCAAATAACTAACAGGAAGCTATGAATTTTTTATTCTTTGTGAATACTTTGTTCCTCGTTCTTAGAAGTGAAACAGTTTTCGACAAACGTAAAGAATTCGTAATGTTTATTTCTTTGACACGGAAAAACACCCAAATATTATAATGTTATAACGTCTATTAATATGTGCCGTTAAAACATAAATTAATATCTTTTTCTTATAATTTCTTATTCTTCTCCTTGGCATTGTTCCCATTTTAATCGTAGACTGTGGTTGATGTGAATTTGGCCCAGATTTACTGCCGGATGTTCTTCCTGACGCCAAATCTATGTGAACAAATGTATATATTATTGCGTCTTTCTGTGGTGATTGTTAGTGTGATGTGTATGAAGGTAACTGTACTGAGACGAAAACGAACACTTAGTCCCCGAGATAGAGGTATTAACCATACGCAGTCAAAATCCTCGGTCCGGCTGATAATCGAACCCCGGTGCCCTACGAACCGGAGACCAATATGCTGACCACTATTATTATTATTATTATTATGATTATTACTATTATTATTATTATTATTATTATTATTATTATTATTATTATTATTATTATTATTATTTATTAGTATCAGTATTATCATTCGAGAGAGAGGGAGAGATTTATTAAAGAAATAAAACATCCGTCCCCCAATGAGGGTGACAATTCAGATCCAGCGCTAGTCAGGTTATGTCAATAGTGTTTAAAAACATCAAAGTGGAAATTTAATTGTCAATGCTGGTATTATCTTCTTCTTCTTTTTTTGTAGCAGAGTGGGGTTTCAAGTCTGTGATAACTCTGTGGAAAGTCTCTGTTCGATCCCATAGACCACAGAGGCGGATATCGTGTAACACAATGCTAAAAAGAGAGATGTTCCACCTATTCAATACAATGATAAACTGTTGTACAAATTAATGTCACAACATGTTTAATATGGTTTGAGACCGGTTTCGACACATATCTATGTCATCATCAGCCGATAGAAAAAACATGGCAAGAAGTCAACACACACACACAAAAAAAGCATTAAAGCGTAACTGTAACACTTATGACACTTTCTTGAAGAAATTAATCATCGAAGTTCATGTAGCACTTTTCCATGAGGATAATTTTGTAGTGATCATAAGCAGTATGATGTTCTTGAGCACTGTTGTTGTAGATCTTGAGGTTAATTGAGTTTTTAACTTTAAAGGATATCGTGTAAACCTGAAAACTTGAAATCCGTGTGTTTCTTTTTTTTTTTTTTTAATTTCAATTTGAATCCTGGTCTTAAACATCCTATATTTCCATTGAAGATGCCACCTGTGAACAGCTACTGTCATTTGGCGTCTGGAGTCTCTCCTCACAGAGTGCACCTGTTGAGGAGCTGCTAGCTCGGCCACCGAGCTTGAATGGCAGGTATGCCAGGGTGTCCGCCATACCGGCTCCACAGCTCATAGTCTGTCATTACCCACTGCGATGAGCACGATCAGGCAATGACACGGCTGTGCCGGCCGCCGTGCCGGGGGCTCTTCGTCTGTCTGTCCGTTATTACAGGAAGTGCTCGGACCTTCATGGGAAACGCGAAGAAATAGACCAGGTTAGCTCTTCATTGTATAACTCAGGCATCGTCAACTGGCTGACAGCGGTGTTCGTGCATGCGGACGGAGACAGTCTCTGCAAAGTACTGTACTGTAGCGGGGTGGTTGACAGAGACACTGCGATCTTCTTCTTCTTCTCTTCTTCTTCTTCTTGTTATTATTATTATTATTATTATTATTATTATTATTATTATTATTATTATTATTATTATTCTTTCACAACTTTTTCCACACCTGGATTTGCGAGTGCGAACTATGTCGCACATCTGGATTTGGCCCTGTTTTACAGCCTATACCCTTCCTGACGCCAACTCTATGTGGAGGGATGTAATTAATATTACGTGTTTCCGTGATGCTTGATAGTGCGGTGCGTTTTCTGAACTTGAAGAGTCGAGTGTTTGGACAAACCCCAGTTCCCGAGCCGTAAGAATTAATAAGACGCTATTAAAATCACCGACCGGGCCGGGAATTGAACCCGGGATCCTCTGAACCGAAGGTCTCAACGCTGACCATACAGCCAAGGAGATGGAGACACTGCGATTTGGAGGACAAAATGTTTTTGTTGCAATAAGTAGAGCAGATGCCACCCAACCTCGTAGGAAGGTCTGCCTTACAAGGCTAGAAAGAGCCTTAAAAAGTTACTGACAAAATTACATACTGGGAAACGCTGCTTTTGTTATTTAAGATTGTATAGATTTGTATAGGCTACATTAAGTAGCTTATATATCAACACTCACTTCATTCTTCAATTTTTCTATCATTCTGAAATGTATTATGTTTATGAAGCAAGTCGTATGGCTGCCTAACATATTGCGACGAGATTCCTCAAATTGTCTTAAAAAATGCGTTTTTTATAGAATTCACTCAGTGGAGTTTTAATGGCTCTATGATACGAACGTTTTAACAGTTTTTAAGTCCAGATATAACTGGGAAGGTAGCGGCCATGGACTTAATTAAGTTGCGGCTCCAGCAGCATTTGCTTAATGTGAAAATGGAACACCACAAACTATTTTCAAAGTTGTATATGGGTTTTAACACATCATTTCACGAATGCAAGCTTTCGGCTGCCCGACCCGTATCGCTTAACCAACTCACTCTGCAATGTTGTATACGTAGTTATCCATTAAACTTGGCAATACTCAATCAAAGCATTCTAGACATCATTTGTTATTATTATTATTATTATTATTATATTATTATTATTATTATTATTATTATTATTATTATTATTATTATTATTATTATTATTATTATACTTTCTTCGTTATGCCCGACTAAGGAGAGCGGTTGAATTTATTTTGCTGATGTTGCCTCTTTCTTCTCCCAAAATATCTTCATCGTCTCGCTGTAGCTTTTCTTGCCACATTTTGTTGGTGGTAGTACTTGGATACTGTGTAAAGTGGTGACTTTCGACTGATCTTCTGAACTTACATCTGTCTAACACATTGCCATCTGTGATGCTTACTTCCTGAAGATCTTTTCCAACTTCGATCAGCTAATTGCGTTTTACTTTCATTGATAGGGTAAGGTTCAGAATTTGGACAATCTCTGATTACTCATTCTGAGAATATGTCCATAAAATTTTAAGCGTATTTCCCTAAATCTGTCTGAGATTTTCTCTGAGTGTTGGTACGGGTCATGAGATTTCCTTATCATTTAGATTTTCCCTGTACAGACTGGTCCAAGCCATTTTCTCTAAGATTTGTTCTTGCTTATCTACATCTTTAATCAACGATCTGTCCCCAATAATAAGTGTTTCGGATTCATATAGGCAGTGATTCAGGCTTGATTACAGTGTTTAAGTACCTTAATTTTGCATTTGGATATGGATTTTTTATAATATCGGTTCCAAGTGAGTCTGCATGCTCTTTGTAGTTTAGAGATCCTGTCTTTGTTTACTTCACGATTCAGTCTTGAAGGTTGGATGACTTCTCCCAGGTATTTGAATTTAGACACTTGG
This sequence comes from Anabrus simplex, assembly GCF_040414725.1. Classification (NCBI taxonomy): domain Eukaryota; kingdom Metazoa; phylum Arthropoda; class Insecta; order Orthoptera; family Tettigoniidae; genus Anabrus; species Anabrus simplex. The sequence continues at coordinate 289,767,224 of NC_090267.1, forward strand.
GATATTTTTCCATATTGGGCATTTACATCTGTGGTATCAGAAAACCTGTAGAGTAAACTAAGGAGCGACATAGCATGTGAGATGGCCTTGTTTATGTGTGAGACAAACAATTTACTTTCAAAATGCACTCCCAGCATGACCAGCAATTGAAATCGGTTAGTTCAGCAGGGGATATTCAGTCAGTCAGTCACTTCTGATCTGCATTTAGGGCAGTCGCCCAGGTGACAGATTCCATATCTGTTGCATTCCTAACCTTTCCTTAAATGATTGCAAACAAACTGGAAATTTATTGAACTTCCCCTTGGTAATTTTTTCCAATCCCTAACTCCCATTCCTACAAACGAATATTTACCCCCATTTGTCCTCTTTAATTCCAACTTTATTTTTATACTGTGGTGTTTCCTACGTTTAAAGACACCACGGAAACTTATTCGTCTACCGATGTCACTCCACGCCATCTCTCCACTGACAGCTCGGAACATACCACTTAGTCGAGCAGCTCGTCTCATCTCTCTTAAGTCTTTCCAACCCAAACTTTGCAACATTTTTGCAACGCTACTCTTTTGTCTGAAATCCCCCAGAACAAATCGAGCTGCTTTTCTTTGGATTTTTAAGTTCATGAATGAAGTATTCCTGGTGGGAGTCCCATACACTGGAACCATACTCTAGTTGGGGTGTTTTCAGAGACGTATAAAATACCCTCATAACCATGTGAATATATCTTTACCCTTCATTTAGAATCCCATTTATGTGATTACCCTAATAAACACCTTTCCTTATAGTAACACCTAGGTACTTACAGTACAATGATCCCCAAAAGGAAATTTCACCCCATCAACGTAGTAATGAAAACTGAGAGGACTTTTCCTATTTGTGAAACTCACAAATTGACTTATAACCCCGTTTATCATCACACCATTGCCTACCGTCCATCTCACAACATTATTGAGGTTATTTTTCAGTTTCTTACAATCTTGTAACGTATTTGTTACTCTATACACAAATCATCATCCGCAAAAAGTACTTATATCTGAGTCCACTTCTTTACTCATATCAGTTATATATAAGTTATACTGTATAAGGAAACATAAAGGTCCAATAATACTGCCTTGAGGAATTACCCTCTTAATTATTACAGGGTCAGATAAAGCTTCGCCTACTCTAATTTTCTGAGATCTATTTTCTAGAAATATAGCCACCCATTCAGACACTCTTTTCTCTAGTCGAACATGCACTCATTTTGCCAATAGTCTCCCATGATCTACCCTATCAATCGCGATACAGTCCATTTGGACTACTGAATCCAAGATATCTGTTATATCTTGCTGGAATCCTACAAGTTGAGCTTCAGTGGAATAACCTTTCCTAAACACGAACTGCCTTCTGTCGAACCAGTTATTAATTTCGATAATCAGAAATAATGCTTTCCCAAAGTTTACGTGCAATGCATGTCAAACTGACCGGCCTGTAATTTTCAGCTTTATATCTGTCACCCTTTCCTTTATACAAAGGGGCTACTATAGAAACTCTTTATTCGTTTGGTATAGCCCCTTCATGCAAACAATAATCAAATAAGTATTTCAGATATGGCAATATATCCCAACCCATTGTCTTTTGTATATCCCCCTAAATCTTATCAGTTTCGGCTGCTTTCAAAGTTTTCAACTTTTGTATCTTATTGTAAATGTCATTGTTACTTGAATACTTCTTTAGTATTAGTCACCTCCCCTATCTGGACGTTATCCTCATAACCAACAATATTTACATACTGCTGACTGAATACTTCTGACTTTTGAGGATTCTCGCATACACACTCCCCTTGTTCATCAATGATTCCTGGAATGTCTTTCTCGGAACCTTTTTCTGCCTTAAAGTAACTATACAAACCTTTCTATTTTTAACTAAAATTTGTATTACTGCCAATTATGCTTGCCATCATGTTATACTTAGCTGACTTCTTAGCTAGATTCAATTTCCTACTAAGTCCCTTCAATTTCTCCTTACTTCAACAGCCATTTCTCACTCTATTTATTTTCAACCTGCACCTCCTTCTTAGCCTCTTTCTCTATTAAATGTAGTTGGTCTTTACCATTTCTTACCACCCTTAAAGGTGCAAACCTGATTTCACATTCCTCAACAATGGCTTTAAACACATCCCAGAGTCTGTTTACTTTCTTATTTATCGTTTTCCACTGATCCTAGTTACTTTTTAAATATCCCTCATGCTTGCTTCATCAGCCATATGTTACTGCCTAATAGTCCTACTTTTAATACATTCCTTTCTAATACATTTATTTTTAAGTACAACAAAAACAGCTTCGTGAACACTAATACCATCTATTACTTCGGTTTCTCTATAGAGTTCATCTGATTTTACCAGCACCACGTCCAGAATATTCTCTCCTCTAGTTGGTTCCATCACTTCCTGATTTAGCTGTCCTTCCAATATTATTTCCCACTTGTTGGTCATGCTTCCTGTTGTTTGAATTGCCTTCCCAATTGACATTTGGTAAATAGAGAACACGCGCTACAATCACGTTCTTCTCCATATTGTATTAATCATAGCTGCTTATCTTATCAAATAATTCCGAATCAGCGTCAGCGCTATCCTTTCCCGGTCTTGACACTCCAAAGACATCAAGTTGCCTATTATCTTTATAGATGATACTTCCACCCAGAATTTCATGTTTGTCATTTTTTACTTTTTCGTAGGTTAAAATTCTTCTTTCACCAGAATGAATACACCCCCTCCTACCAGTCCTATCGTATCTATACGGTACACACTGCAGTTCCGTGAGAAAATTCTGCGTCCATTATACAATTTCTCAGCTATGACTCAGCTCCTGTTACAATATATGGTAAGTATATATATCTATTAAATTACCTAATTCTATTCCTTTCTTTACAACAATAACATTTTTACGTTATCCTTACTTCACTTCCAGATCCATGTACCCATTTCACCGCTCCCTATGTGGCTTCCCCTCTCGGAGAACAATCATCAAACAAGAAATGCAACCAAGCAAGCAAAGGGCGCCAATCTTTAAGTTGAGGACTTAAAGATAAAATTTATAATCAAGCTTGGACGGACTCTTATCACAAGGGTGGGGTGATAGTACACTAATCATTAAGCAGGAGAATTAAAAATCAAAAGGCTAATTAAGGCAGATTGATTAAAGTGAACAAGAAAAATACTATTTATTATATTTAATATAAATGACGACGGTTTAACGAGAACTGAATTTAAAATGGAAAATGAATTTAACAAAAAAATTGAATAACTCTACTTCGCGAAAACTTGCAATATCTTTAACTCGCTTGCTCACCATGTAGTCTTGTTCTGCTGGTCCTTGGAAAGCTTCCCTCCTTGTAGCTGGAACATCACCGGTCGTCTTTGAGATCTCTTCATCTGCAGCTAAGTACCATTCCTGCCTTGCACATTGCACCTCCCACTAATTGGAAAATGACTTCAAAACTAACACTCCCTATTATGCTTTATCCCATATATTGGAGATAAGCCCTAAGTCATAGTTAGAAGAACCACCTTGGGTTATATGGAGAGGATACTCAATTAAGAATCCTTCCAACTTTACTGAAAATGTTCTCTGAAGTTTCATTTCAATCTAGATTAAAACTATCTATTGACTTAGACTGGTTCAAACCGGTCTTGTAGCCGTGCTGTACGTAATTCCTGCTGAGAGTGGCTCTACACCCCTCATTCAGAATTTCTAAGTATCGAGACGAAGAATCAAGTAGAAAATCAAGTAGAAGCTCAATAAGAAAATTACGTAGAAGATGTAGAATAACTCGTAGAAGTCCAGTAGAAGATCAGTAGAAGATGAAGCCAAGAGCTCAAACACGCCCTTTTATAACCTTCTCTCGCGCTAATTACAGGTCGCTACACGTGGTCCAATCAGATGACACGTCTCTCCCCACTCCAGATATTAGAGTTGACGGGCCATAACCGAGATATCAACTGTTCTTCTATTCGTCCTTTCACTCAGTATCCATGGCAACATGACGCTCCTTTGAAAATATAGGCGTTGATCAGTTTGAATAATTCTGGTCGAAATACGGTAGCTTACGTTACCACGCTTGAACACGTGCTCGCTTTTCTCAGAACTTGATGTCTAAATTTGTCCTTCCAACTTCCTCGGTGATGTGGCAAGATAGAGGAAATCTACTGCAAGTTAATTTTAACCAACTGTCGCAAGAATCTAAGTGAATATTAGGATATTCAGCCCTCGTTTATAAGTCGTAGTTACAAAGTAATGAAATGATAGTGAGCAAATGATTAAACATGAATTATAATACAATTACATACCAAGATAAATATCATGACGTTAAATTCCTTAATTAATTACATATAATAAACTTAATATAATTACACTGTAACGTCTGGAACGTTACACCTAGACCACTCCGTTTCCCTGAATGTACCTTCCTATAACCCTTCTAAACAAATGACCTAACTTATAGGTACAAATGCGGTTTAAGAGAAGGCCATCTGAACGCAGAGCGCTATCACCTGCCCACTCATTAGGATCTAGAAATCTCACTTTCAGTTTCCCACATAGGCTACCCACTCCATACTTTCATTTAAATCCCCAATCACCTTCCAGTCAGTATCCATCCTACACAGTATTCCATTGATAACAATCTCCGCTTCCTTAAACATCACCCGTGTTACATTTACCAGATCCCATACTTTCCAACTATGTTGGTACTTATACCTGCTTGCCTTACTTTGTTGATATCAAATGTTATTTTATTTATGAAAATTCCACAGGCCTTCGTCTTTCACAAAAAGGCATGTCTAGTTACTCTGCCGAAGTCGTTAACGTTGTTTAAATGACACCTAGAACGTGCTAATTAAAGATCTAGACATATTCCCCGTTTCTTAATACTGTAAATCCTCTTGTGATGAAATTCATATCAGAATTTGTTGAAAGCTAATTGAAAATTTCCTCAAAATTTCAAGAACTTCGATTTGTTCTGGTTTTCGGAATGCACTGAAATTTGACGTAATTTACATTTTAAGGAAGTTATACACCATTATAACACGCCACATGCATATAACTGCGTCTGTACAGTATGAGTTCAAGGTGTGAACACTCACGCATTGTTCCTAACGGCCCTCTACATTGTCGAATATGTTGCAGACGCAGGTTGCCGCAGGGAAGCAAAAATGTAATTGAATTTTCTCTCGTAATTCGGAAACATTCCTAGATGGGCCATCTGCCAGGAAAAAGGACTTTTTCAGCTATGTAGTGCTCTGGGGATGTGAGATATGGGCAGTGGTAACGGTAGCCTACGGGAAGTCCGTCCCACGGGAAATTAAACTATATCCAAAGTGTTGTTGCAGAAGGGAAAGTCAACACCTTGCGTTGTGAGCTGAAGCTCCATCCTGTTACATCGATTGTCGTTGAAGTGACAGGTTTCTGGCGACATTCAGTTTCGTCTGGCGTTCGTAGCATGTTTATAATTTGAGTATTACTTATTTGGCTGCATACGGTATAAAACATGAACGTTGAAAACTCATTTAGGAAACACTGTAAATTTAATGCCGAGCCACGCGCTTTCAGTTACGTATTCACGTAGCTGTCAGCTTGCATTCTGAAGATAGTTGGTTCGAACACCACTGTCGGCAGCCTTGAAAATGGTTTTCCGCGTTTTTCCGCGGTTTTCCAATATTACACCAGGCAGATGTGAGGCTGTACCTAGATTAATGCCACGGTCGCTTTCTTCCTAACCCATCGTAGCCATAAATAACGTTACGGAAGGTAGTGATGGATGTCTGCAGTCCGTAAAATACGATTTATTTTTGTAGCGAATGGTTTATCCGAGGGAGCTAGAATTAGAGTGCGATTTTTGTGAGGTAGGTAGCACCTTCGTTTGCCCCTCGGCTTATACCACCCGCCGTACCATGCTTCGGACACACTGGATGCGTAATATGTAAGAAGCAATTTTAAGTACGAGCTTGACACAGGACAGAGTAAAGTGTAGCTTCCACCGAAGTCCCAGTCTCATCCATGACTGTGACAATATGGAAGCTGCTGGGGTATGGGTAGTGTTGAGTAATGACATTCAGAGCACAACTAGTGCATCTGAGTGTTATGAAAGGTGCTGCTCATAGCGTCAGTCGTGCTGCAATAGTACTTTCTGACCCAGTGAGTAGAGCAACGGCAAACTACCTCACTCCTCATCTTGCCTCGTATGCCTCATTTTGGTGCTGCCATTGGTTTTTGGGGTTTCCTTATAACCGCATAACCTTTGGTGGTGCTATTTGAGGATCCAACCAGCCTCTGGGCTGATGACCTAACAGACAGAGACATCACTGCACTGCAGCTTCAGGTAGTGTGCATACGTACGATGTGTGTAAACGTTCTGCGTACAAGAAGCGAAAGTTTTTACACTGGATAATATCGTAATGATGTCAGCAAAGCCCTAAGTCGTTCATCATCAAATACTACCTGAACTACAAACATCATTTGCATTTTTTTTTATCGTTTTGAAACAGGACATTATTTTACGTTATAAATATTGAGGGACTTACCAATAACGAGCAAATTTGATACTGTAACTCTTAATATGTTATTTTCTCATATATCGTTTGAGTGTGAGTGATTGTAAATTTAAATGGAGGAGACCTCGAGGGTCAGTCTGTTCAGCAAACAGCACTAATGCTAGCTGGATACTGAAATTACACCACCGAAGGTATGTGCTTATCGTGAAGACCGAGCGAGTTGGTTGCGCGGTACGAGCTGCATAGCTGTCAGCTTGCATTCGGGAGATGTTTCAACCCTTCCAATTGGCAGCTCTCAAGATAGTTCTCTGTGGGTTCCCATTTTCACACCAGACAAAAATGCTGAGGCTGTACCTGAATAAAGTCCACGGTCACTTCCTTTGCAGTTCCAGTCCTTTCCTAATCTTTTGTCATCGAAAATTTGTCTTAGTGTGACATTAAACCACTATCAAGGAAAGAAACCGCGAAGAGCAATGGCGGTGCGTTTCTTTTCGAACCAGAAAATGCTATTGCAGCATGATTAAGCCTATAGCATTCAGACAAGATACTCGTGATTCTAATGCCATTAGTCAGCAGATTCCGTGCACTCACAGCCATAAATGAGACTGAGACTTCAAAGGAAGACTTTATCAAGAGATATATACAAAAACATATGAATTCACGAAAAATATTTTTAATAAAATACACAAATTCAAAATAACTAATTTAATACAATATTATACATTTACAAATTGCAATGTGTACTTACCTCCCTAAATATGACAAAATTAAAAATCCTCCCTTGTAGATGGGAAGAGTAGAATGTTCTATGGTACCACACACCTGTGATCAAAACAAGTAACCCACAGGGACATGGGTTGGTGACCACAGGGCCCTAGCTGAGTATGACATTGCTTCCACTTACTTGTACAAGACGTCTCATGCTTCATCTATCTGCCCGACCACCTTCAGTCAACTTTTGTTCTTTCCCGACCATGACAATATTTCGACAAGTGCTTGGGAGTCTTTCATTATCATATTCTTCCTTTCTATTGTTCATACCTACATTCTTCGAAGGATGGGACTTCTTCCTTTTTCTCTCTTCTGATTAGCTTTAAGCCTTAAGGGAGTATGGTTGACTAATTGTATTTCCCATTAAAACAATAATCACCACATCCAACACAACCACCGCCAAAATTCAAAATAATATCAACCTCAGTGGAGCTGTTTGAGGTGGGTAGCATTTTGACGGTGAATAAATGTGATAGGCTGATAACTCAGTGACACTGTCCTCTGGCGGGACAAAATTCTTACACCGTGGCGTGTCTTAAAACTTATAGTACATAAATAATATTATACTTAATAACGTAGGCTTTAAATACTGAAAGTACCGAGCTCGATAGCTGTAGTCTCTTAACTGCGGCCAGTATCCAGTAATCAGGAGATAGTGGGTTCGAACCCCACTGTCGGCAGCCCTGAAGATGGTTTTCCGTGGTTTCCCATTTTCACACCAGGCAAATGCTGTGGTTGTACCTTAATTAAGGCCACGGCCGCTTCCTTCCCACTGCTAGGCCTTTCCTATCACATGGTCGCCATAAGACCTATCTGTGTCGGTGCGACGTAAAGCCACTACCAAAAAAAATATTGAAAGTACCGAGCTCGATAGCTGCAGTCGCTTAAGTGCGGCCAGTATCCAGTATTCGGGAGATAGTAAGTTCGAACCCCACTGTCGGCAGCCCTGAAGATGGTTTTTCGTGGTTTCCCATTTTCACACCAGGCAAATGCTGGGGCTGTAACTTAATTAAGGCCAAGGCCGCTTCTTTCCCATTCCTAGGCCCTTCCTATCCGATCGTCGCCATAAGACCTATCTGTGTCGGTGCGACGTAAAGCAAATAGCAAAAATAAATATTGAAAGTTGTAATATTGGTCCTAATTCCCCGAAAAAAAGAACCACCATCTCAGTACTAAATCTAACATATTCGTATGAGCTACAATACAACTGTTATGTCCTTATACTTCGCTACATCCTTAACTCCAGAACTCAGACTTGGTGAACTACTCCGGAGTATCTTTCATTCTCTTATAACAATATTTGTTTCCAAAGAAAACGGCCACACTCACTGATTCCGCTATTACCTAGCCTACAGAGACCCTTACGTGGAAACTGAAATGCTGTGTCACTCAGTAATGGTCTGAATTTAAATTTGCAATTAACTTCACGACTCAGAAAAAATGAAATGGCGTATGGCTTTTAGTGCCGGGAGTGTCCGTGGACAAGTTCGGCTCGCCAGGTGCAGGTCTTTTGATTTGACTCTCGTAGGCGACCTGCTTGTCATGATGAGGATGAAATGATGATGAAGACGACGCATACACCCAGCCCCCGTGTCAGTGAAATTAACAAATTAAGGTTAAAACTCCCGACCCTTCCGGGAATCGAACCCGGGACCTCTATGGCCAAAGTCCAGCACGCTAACCATTTAGCCATGGAGTCGGACCACGACTCGGAGTTGCGGTAGTAGTGCTGATTCAGGTTAGAAGTTGAGAAACCTTTGATCATAAGTCTTGAAACATGATATATTGGGTTTTGTCATAGAGTGAGAAACTTTCAGCATTTGAACCGGGGATTGAGATAGACGCTCCGCAACTTGAAGTCAAGCAGTATCTCCCCATTTCTTAGGAGTGAGTGTGAGAAAAGTCAAGGGATATCCGCGCAGGATATTCGCCAAAAATACGAATTCTAAGATCACTTAACAATGCGACCCCAAGTAAATTCAATGATTGCGGCAATTATTTAGATCATGGCTCCAATTACTAATCCAGTACAACAATATTAGGAACTTCGACCAATCAACAGCTGTATATCGCCACAGTATATCGTTTCTCTATTGCCACTTTCGTATTATCGGACGTACGTGCACGTGTTTTTATATACATTTATAAGAAAAGCGCACTCCAACACCTTCTTTGCCCTAGTAGCATGATTCAGTTGTCTTCAATAAAGCACTTACATAACTCTATTATTCTGATGAAACCAACAGACGACATATTTGTGGACTGCGGTCTGAAGTTTTTAAATGCAAAAATTACACTGCACATTTCCACGCTGAAATTTTTGATCCCTGTATAGGTTATGAATAACTATGTGTTTGATTAATTTTGTATACACTTTTATTACAAATACCTAATTATGCAGGTATTCGCTAAATAGTTTCTTTCTTTCTTTCTTTCTTACTTTCTTAATCTGCTTACCCTCCAGGGTTGGTTTATCCCTCGGACTCAGCGAGGGATCCCACCTCTACCGCCTCAAGAGCAGTGTCCTGGAGCGTGAGACATTGGGTCGGGTATACAACTTGGAAGGATGACCAGTACCTCGCCCAGGTGACCTCACCTGCTATGCTGAACAAGGGCCTTGCTGGGGGGATGGGATGTTTGGAAGGGATAGACAAAGAAGAGGGAAGGAAGTGGCCGTGGCCTTAAGTTAGGTACCATCCCGGCATTTGCCTGGAGGAGAAGTGGGAAACTACGAAAAACCACTTCTAGTATGGCTGAGGTAGGAATCGAACCCACCTCTACTCAGTTGACCTCCCGAGGCTGACTGGAGCCCGTTCCAGCCCTAGTACCACTTTTCAAATTTCGTGGCAGAGCCGGGAATCGAACCCGGACTTCCGGGGGTGGCAGCTAATCACACTAACCACTACACCACGAAGGCGGACTCGCTAAATAGTAAAATATAAATAGAACCAGAGCTCCAGATTCTATCAACATAGTTTTGATCTCGTCTTATTACTAGAGATAACCTTGTAGACAGACTGTGTTCCATGTGTCATCAGTATTCATAATAGCATAGGTTAATGCTGTACAATGTTTTGTTTATTGAAAAAATACCGTCCAATAATAACTAATGATTATAAACGGGATAGGTAGAATTCAATGGAGGACATGAGACAATCCTCTAACTGAGTATTCCTCCATATTGGGGAAAGTAAGGTTATGTAATCTTTCAACTATAACTTATCAGGTCGGAGTTTGCGCAGTCGTACTATGCTGCGAGTGAAGAAAGTACCTATTGTATTTAAGCAAAAATTCAGTATATGTTTTTTGATGGATTTTGACGTTTCATCTTCTCTAAATTCCGAAAAATTATGTTTCACAACATTGCTGTGATTGGAAGTCGTGGGAGTGCATTTGGGGGACAGTCCTCGGCTGAAACGACATTACGTTATTTGCCCCATTTGAGTATGAATAAAAATTACGGGTTAGAAGGTTAGCTTTCCTGATCCGCCTTGATCGCGGCCTGTTATTAATGCATGACATTTGTCGTACATCGAGTGCCGTATATAGGCTACAGGAGGGCTAATATTTTCACTTTCTTCTGACCACACTTCAGATTGTCTGATATGTAAAGAATCAAACCGTCGTTAACAGTAATCCAAAGACTAGGCTAAAAATAAATGAATAAATACAATTTGTATCTGAGTTCTCAGCATGATGGCTGGTAGGATCCTCAACACACTCAGTATCAGCTGTTACAGAAAGCTGTACTGTTACTGAAGATACGTACTAGGAAAGAAGGAGTGAGAAAGTTTTCCGTTGTTTTTCTCACCGAACGAGAACTTACTCTTACATATCAGCCTCTGAAGTGCGTGAAATTCACACTGTAGGCCCTACACCAACGGACCCTATGTGAGACACTTTCACACCATTTATTACCAAAGAAGGATTGTTGCCCGGTCAGATACCCTGCACCTGCAGATATTGGAATGTCACGTAGTTTTTTTTTTTTTTTGCTATTGGCTTTACGTCGGGCCGACACAGATAGGTCTTATGGCGACGATGGGATAGGAAAGGGCTAGGAATTGGAAGGAAGTGGCCGTGGCCTTAATTAAGGTACAGCCCCAGCATTTGCCTGTGTGAAAATGGGAAACCACGGAAAACCATCTTCAGGGCTGCCGACAGTGGGGTTCGAACCCACGATCTCCCTAATACTGGATACTGGCCGCACTTAAGCAACTGCAGCTATCGAGCTCGGTGTCACGTATTCTGTTTGACGACATCCTCATCCGTACATTTTAGATTTCAAACACATGTCTATTGCCTCTTAATTCAGACTGATGCTTTAATAAAAGGAAATCTAACCCTTACACAATGATTCGGAGACTCGCTACCATTACGTCTCGGTGGAGGGAAGGGTGCGGATGAGATATCAGGCAAATATTCAGAGGATAGTGAGAGCGGTCAATAGGTTGAGCAAGGCAGCGCACAAAAAAAGCAAGTGTGCTAAGCTATAAACTCAATTAATGAATATGTAAGACTATTTTTCAATTTGTTTTTGTAGGTAATGTCATCTCGCGCCCTTTGAGGTATCGACTTGTTCTTCAATCGGCCTGTTGCGCAACATAGTTGACCTCACATCCTGTGATGAACGTTATGAGATCGAATTCCGGTATAATAGGTTATCGTTTATGTTTATAAACGTGTGACTCGAGTCGCCAGGTTAACTGGCACTCCAACCAACTGTCATTTAGGATAAAACCCAGGCACTTCGGCGTCTTTAAGAACATCAGTAGTCGAGGATTGTTAAATGTAGTAGTAGTAGTAGTAGTAAACTCTCTTGCCCTAAAATTACTACCTCAGGCAAATGCTGGGGCTGTACCTTAATTAAGGCCACGGCCGCTTCCTTCCCAGTCCTAGCCTTTTCCTGTCCCATCGTCGCCATAAGACCTATCTGTGTCGGTGCGACGTAAAACAATAGCAAAAAAAATTACTACCAGTAGGCTACTGGAAATTGGGCTCAGATCTACGAAGACGGAAGAGGACATTCCTTCCTTTCTTTTTTGAATTTTTTAGAGTTTGCTTTACGTCGCACCGATACAGATAGGTTGTATGGCGACGATGGGACAAGAAAGGCCTAGGAGTGGGAAGGAAGCGGCCGTTGTCTTAATTATGGTACAGCCCCAGAATTTGTCTGACGTAAAAAAGAGAAACCATGGAAAAATTATCTTCAGGGCCGTCGACAGTGGGTGTTCGAACCCACTATCTCTCGAATACTGGATACTGGCCTCACTTAAGCTACTGCAGCTCGGTAGGGGGCATTCTCATTTTATTTCTTCTTCTCCGTAGTAGTTGCTGTTGTTGTTTCTACCGAGCAAGTGGTCGTGCGGTTTAGATCGCGCAGCTGTGAGCTTGCATTCGGGAGATGGTGGGTTCGAACCCCTACTGTCGGCAGCCCTGAAGGTGGTTTTCCCTGGTTTATCATTTTCACACCAGGCAAATGCTTGGGCTGTACTTTCATTGAGGCCACGGCCGCTTCGTTGCCACCCCTAACCCTTTCCGATCATATTGTCGCAATATGACCTGTCTGTTTCTGTTCGACGTAAGGCAAATTGATAAATAAAAGTAGTTGTTGTTTGGAGATATCCCAATGGTACTGCTTAGAGTAGTATTGAAACGAAATGAAATAGAAACCCAAATTATATTACAATAAAAAATTCCAACAACAACATGGAATCAAAATATTACAGGAAATGATATAATAAGGAAAGACGGAGAAGAATTTAAAAAAGATGTAGGGTGAAAAAGATTCAGTGCTGTATTTGATAAAAAATACTAAGAATGATGAAGGGAGAGAGAAAGAGAGTTGAGAGGAGCATCGGTTCTCCACGAGTAGCATTATTCTCTTTTAACCTGCTGACCTTGTATTTCCGTAAGCTTTTAAAACTGTATTCTCTCACACTAACAAAGGAATTAAGGAACTAGCTTGTGTATTTACGAGAAAATTGCCTCATTCACTTTTTTCCTTTTCTGCAACTCGTTTTTCCGCCTTTGTGTGTAGCAATCTTCTTTCCCTTTAGAATTACATACAAGGATTGTGTCTAATTTCAGTCCTATTGCGATGCTCCACATGTTGTGTAGAAGCGAGCACTTAATGAAGTCTCTTACTATAATTCGTAAAATTAGCTAACGGACGCTTTTGTGGATTGTTTGTGAGGTGTATACTTTTCAGCATACCCAACTCTGTAGTTGTGTTGAAGATTTCATGTTGTTCCAGATAAAGAAAAATAGTAGGGTTTATTATCGAAAGAAGCTAACCGTTTCACATCGCGCTTAAATTGTAATTCGTGTAAAAAGTAGTTAATTTCAGTGTTTTGCCTCTGCTAGAGCAGACCGTGTCATTAGTCTATCTTTACGGAGAAGTTTTTGTGCAGAGAAACGAAAAGTGAAGTAAAATGGTTCTTAAATAATCCAATCGGTAATTTCTATCCATTGGTTAAGTTTTTATGTGTTGCGTGTGAGCTGCCTTGAGCTGGGATTGGCTGCGTCAACAATTAACGCGGTTTGAGGGCTCCGTACCGGCTAGCTGCCAGGGCTTGGATTGGCAGGCATTAAGCTACGGGCTGCTTCAATAAGCTTGCACGATGTCTGTAATTATCCTCTTCCCAGGAGCAGAGGCGGGCCCTACGGTAGCTGGATGCTCGCCTCACAGCCAACTGACTTACACCTTGCCTCTGTCCATATCAGGAAATTCCGAGACTTGTTTTCAAGGTTGATCCAGCTTCGTCTGCTGAAAGCTTTAAAGCAAGGATCTAGAAGGAATCCTAAGATTAATACATTTTCCTAACTCAGAGCATTCATGATAGCAGCAATGAAATGTCCGACTCGTTGGCTGAATGAGGGTCCCGGGTTCGATTCCCGGCCGGGTCGGGAATTTTAACCTTCATTGGTTAATTCCAATGGCCCGAGGGATGGGTGTTTGTGCTGTCCCCAACATCCCTGCAACTCACTCACCACACATAACACTATCCTCCACCATAATAACACGCAGTTACCTACACATGGCAGATGCCGCTCACCCTCATCGGAGGGTCTGCCTTACAAGGGCTGTACTCGGCTAGAAATAGCCACACGGCATTATTATTATTATTATTATTATTATTATTATTATTATTATTAGCAGCAATGAAATGAAATGTCGTATGGCTTTTAGTGCCGGGAGTGTCCGAGCACATGTTTGGCTCGCCAGGTGCAAGTCTTGTGATTTGATACCCGTAGGCGACCTGCGCGTCGTGATGAGGATGAAATGACGATGAAGACAATACACACACCCACCCTCCGTGTCAGCGAAATTAACCAATGATGTTTAAAATTCCCGACCCTGCCGGGAATCGAACCCGGGACACCTGTGACCAAAGGCCTGCACGCTAACCCTTTGGCCATAGAGCCGGACATAGCAGCATTATCTCCCTTTATACAGGGTATCCGTGATGATGTTACAAACTTACAGGGGGGATGGAAGACAGCAAAATTATGCTCATTTAAGGCCGTTTACCTGCACAAGTTTCACAAGCTGCTCTATTGACAACAAATGTTCGAAATGACATCCCTCTGCGTCAATGCAGGGGTGGCATCGTGACACAAAGTTTGTCGTACCCATTCGAATATCCCCGGTGTCGTTTGAACAACAGGGAGAATTCTTGCCAAGAGATCCTCTTCAGTGTCGACAGGTGTCTCATACACGAGGCTTTTCACATGGTCCCGAGAGAAGAACTTAAGTGGAGTGAGATCAGGTGAACAAGCGGACGTCTGTTAAGAACGGACGAACGTTAAAGAACTTGGATTATTAATAAATTTCGATTCGAATGTTTCCGGATTACTGTTACATATAGCGTCGCGCAGCTGTGAGCTTGCATCCGGGAGAGAGCGGGTTCGAACCCCACTATCGACAGCCCTGAAGATGGTTTTCCGTGGTTTCCCATTTTCACACCAGGCAAATGCTGAAGCTGCACCTTAATTAAGGCCACGGCCGCTTTCTTCCCTCCTATAGGCCTTTCCTGTCCCATCGTCGCCGTAAGACCTATCTGTGTCGGTGCGACGTAAAGCAAATAGCAAAAAAATGTTCCATATCTCAAATTGATCCATTTGCTATCCTCCATCATCCCTGAAAATTTGTTACATCATGCACCCTGTCCAACTTCCTGAATTCAACAAGAAGCGGCGAAGAAAAAGTGATGAGAAAGATCTCCTAGGACCTGTGCCGGGTGAGAATGACTAGAGAATCCAGGAAAAACTAAGAGTTGTATGATTACTTGAACCAAACCAACATTGTACAGAAAATGGAAGCAAAAATACTGTGATGGGCTGGACGTTGGTCTTTTAGTGCGTTCATAAGGAAGGAACTGTGAAAAAAAAAAGGAACGGCTAAAATTTGATAAATAAATACATAAATAAATAAAGATAACAGCGTCTGACAATATCGTTGTTATTCTCAACAGTTAATATGAAGGAGTTCTTTATAACTTTATTAACCATTCGCTGTGATAGGGAAATGTTATAAACGCCATATAAACTTTCTTTTAAAAGGAAATAGTGACTCTTATGTCTTTCTTCTTCCTATCGTCATATTTTGCCCTTTGTTACCTCACTTAAAAATCAAAGGGATCAGTGACTAAATTCAGAGGAAAGAAATCAAAATCGATCGCTTTTTGAATCTTACACACCATTTGTATAATAAAGTCCCAGCACCATTTTGAATATTATAGGACGTATTATTGACCCGTTAAATGTGAAATACTTACGAATCTACGTATGTTCATATGGTTTATATTTATTGCCAGGACGAGACTAACTACACATTAACGGTTTGTAATACGGATGTTGCATAGAAGCACAACTGTACGTAAATCTTAAAGATATGCCTGATTATTGAGAGTTAATAGACGTGAAGTGTGATTAGGTTTGTTCCTGTGCAGTTTGAAAGAGGCTCGCCACATGACGATAATGGTTTACGTGAATTTTCATTTAATTACAATAAAAAGAATTTGGAAGAGGATTAATTTCCATTTGGTACGACTACTTCACGGATAATGACTGCCGTCATTATTCCGGGGTGGCTAATAGTTTTCGATTGGTTCTATTCTGATGCATCTTTAACTATTTTCTCGGAACGAAGGAAAAACATTACATAAATATTTAAGAGCTATACACATATTACAAGTGACTTGGTACCTTTTGATTTTCATTGTAATTTTGGCTTTATTTGTCAGTATAAATGTAATACGGATGTCTTAGGAGAAGTGAAGAAGAAATTACAATCCTCTTCCAAATTATTTATAGGCATATCTTGTAACGTTCCAGACGTTACAGTGTAATTATGTTAATTTTATTATGTGTAATTAATTCAGGAATTTAACGTCATGATATTTATTTGGTATGTAATTGTATTATAATTCATGTTTAATCATTTGCTCACTATCATTTCATTACTTTGTAACTACGACTTATAAACGAGGGCTGAATATCCTAATATTCACTTAGATTCTTGCGACAGTTGGTTAAAATTAACTTGCAGTAGATTTCAGTTATCTTGCCACATCACCAAGGAGGAAGGAAGGACAAATTTAGACACCAAGTTCTGGGAAAAGCGAGCACGTGTTCACGCGTCCTAACGTAAGCTACCGTATTTCGACCAAAATGATTCGAACTGTTCACCGCCTATATTTTCAAAGGAGCGTCATGTTGCCATGGATACTGACTGAAAGGACGAATAGAAGAACAGTTGATATCTTGTGTGGGACCCATCTACTCTAAAATCTAGAGTGGGGAGAGAAGAGTCATCTGATTGGACCACGTGTAGCGGCCTGTAATTAGCGCGAGAGAAAGTTATAAAAGGGCGTGTTGGAGCTCCTGGAGGGTCTCTCTACAACGTCTTATTCGCTTCTGCGAGTCTCTCTACATTATTCTACGATCTTCTACGAGGCTTCTACTTGATTTTCTACTTGATTCTGCGTCTCGATACTTAGAAATTCTGAATGAGGGGTGTATAGCCACTCTCATGAGGAAGTACGTACAGTACGGCTACAAGACCGGTTTGAACCAGTCTAAGTCAATAGATAGTTTTAATCTAGATAGAAATGAAACTTCAGAGAACATTATCAGTAAAGTTGGAAGGATTCTTAATTGAGTATCCTCTCCATATAACCCAAGGTGGTTCTTCTAACTGTGACATAGGGCTTATCTCCAATCTATGGGATAAAGCATAATAGGGAGTGTTAGTTTTGAAGTCATCTTCCAATTAGTGGTGGGTGCAATTTGTAAGGCAGGAATGGTACTGAGCTGCAGATGAAGAGATACCCAAGACGACCGTTGATGTTCCCGCTACAAGGATGGAAGCTTTCCAAGGACCAGCAGAACAAGACGACATGGTGAGCAAGCGAGTTAAAGATATTGCAAGTTTTCGCGAAGTAGAGTCATTCAATTTTTTTGTTAAATTCATTTTCGATGTTAAATTCAGTTCTCGTTAAACCGTCGTCATTCATATTAAATATAATAAATAGTATTTTTCTAGTTCACTTTCATTAATCTGCCTTAATTAGCCTTTTGATTTCTAATTCTCCTGCTTAATGATTAGTGCACTATCACCTCACCCCTGTGATAAGAGTCCGTCCAAGCTTGATTATAAATTTTATCTTTAAGTCCTCAACTTAAAGATTGGCGCCCTTTGCTTGCTTGGTTGCATTTCTCGTTTGATGATTGTTCTCCGAGAGGGGAAGTCACAATCTTTCAGGTTTACGTACACTTGTGCTTCTTATAAGTGGCTCTTATACGCAATGTAATAGACCCCTAACTAAGACATCCGTATTACATTTCTACTGACAAATAAAGCCAAAATTACAATGAAAATCAAAAGGTACCAAGTCACTTGTAATATGTGTATAGCTCTTAAATATTTATGTAATGTTGTTCCTTCGTTCCGTGAAAATAGTTAAAGATGCATCAGAATAGAACCAATCGAAAACTTTCTGGACGAACGATTTTCTTGTACATCAGAATTTTAACTTCTTTGTCATTGAAATAAAATGTACTCTGGAAACCTTACACCTGCCAAGTTTAAAATAGGTGTTAAATAGTACAAACTAAAAAGTGACTTCTCATGAAAAAATCGAACGTGGCTGTTTCGGGGTCAGAGCTGGAGATTTTGACGTAGAATAGGTGATAGGTGTCCGCCTCTGTGGTGTAGTGGTTAGCGTGATTAGCTGCCACCCCCGGAGGTCCGGGTTCGATTCCCGGCTCTGCCACGAAATTTGAAAAGTGGTACGAGGGCTGGAACGGGGTCCACTCAGCCTCGGGAGGTCAACTGAGTAGAGGTGGGTTCGATTCCCACCTCAGCCATCCTCGAAGTGGTTTTCCGTGGTTTCCCACTTCTCCTCCAGGCGAATGCCGGGATGGTACCTAACTTAAGGCCACGGCCGCTTCCTTCCCTCTTCCTTGCCTATCCCTTCCAATCTTCTCATCACTCCACAAGGCCCCTGTTCAGCATAGCAGGTGAGGCCGCCTGGGCGAGGTACTGGTCATACTCCCCAGTTGTATCCCCCGACCAAGAGTCTGAAGCTCCAGGACACTGCCCTTGAGGCGGTAGAGGTGGGATCCCTCGCTAAGTCCGAGGGAAAAACCGAACCTGGAGGGTAAACAGATGATGATGATGATGATATTGATAGGTGATAGGTATGTTCAAAATAAAATACCTCATCATTATGCGCTTGACAATTTATTGTTGACGTATTACTTTTAACTCTGAACAAGTGTGCACATCTTCAGGATAAATCCGGTGTACAATGTGATTTTCCATCACTGGTACAGTAGATGTGCTCGCCTCACAACACTCGGCCGCCTTAACTTTGGGATGCTACCTATAACTTCTTGACGCTCGGCTGTTGGGTTATTTGTAATTTTTACTGCCCGCTTTATCCTCTCGAAAGCGTTTACGATAATTTGAAACCATTTATTGTCCATATATTACGGCATTTAGTGAAATAAATAAATACATTTTCGCTGTTATTTGTGCCAGTATGTTCTCAAATGTTAAGTATTTGATTTTTTGCCACACAGTTGTAGAGATCAACAAACACTTCACACGCTGGAGACCAGAGCTACGCTGTTAGCCACACGTCACGAGGTTTATAGCAGGCCCTATCTGAAGATGGCCGCGCTATTGCATCACCCGATGACGTCATGCCAAGGTGAGACTATTGTTGCTAGAAACAATGGTCCTTCCTCTTTACAATGAGATGACCCCCCTCTGGGTGAGGGAGTAAAATAACACCCACGGTAACCCCTGCCTGTCGTAAGAGGAACTAAAAGCGGCCCCAGGGGCTCTTAACTTGGGAGCGTGGGTTGGCTACTACAAGCACTTAGCTGAATCCTGGCATTGTTTCTACTTACTTCTGCCAGGCTCCTCAGTTGACCTCCCTTGGTCAACTGTAGTTCTTTCCGACCCCGACGGTGTTAGGTGCCGAGGCCTAGGAGTCTTTAACTTTCACGCCCTTCTTTAGCTTTCGAAGTGTGTGACTGCTTCAACATTTTTCTCTCTGCTTAGTGTTAATAGCAGGTGGTTGGCCAGTTGTATTTCCTTTTAAAACAATAACCACCACCACCACCACCACCACCAACACCACCACCACCACCACCACCACCACCACCACCACCACCACCACCACCTTACAACGAGATATTGATCACTGTCGTCGCTCGCATTGTCTAGAAATAATTTTCATTTTAAAACTTTTCATGTTTCTGTAGTTTTCACCAATCCAAGTGTCCTCCCCCGGAACGTAATGGTTAGTGTTATTAGCTGCCATCCTCAGGGGCCCGGGTTCGATTCACATTACTGCCGAAAAGTTAGGAATGGCAAGAGGACTGGTAAGCGCTTTTTGTAGGGGAAGGTGATTTATGTTAGTTGCAGAAAACATGTGTGTAGCTTCTTAGTTTGTTCATTTTTACATCTCTTATCTCTTTTACCCGACAAGGTATACAGTGTGATTCAGCAGCCCCTTCCCATACCGTTTGTTACAGCTCAACTAACGTGCACATGGTTATAGGGGTGCTATTCCCCTGCAGGCATGCTGAATGGTACTAATGTTCAGCGAGCACATTTTGCACACGATTCTGAAGCCTAGCGTAATGTTATATCATTCATTCGCAAAACATGACGCCTTGACATCATGTAGCAACGTCCTTTTACCCTGTAACTATGTTAATGTGTCGTGCCTCGTCACCGTGTGGAGCGAAGAGGGGAATCAATGCATAAAACCAGGTCACTGTGCAGTAATTAATGTCTTAAACACTGAACCGGATAGCGTGTGTACGCTGCTCTCGTCGTACTACCAGCATATTTCCAGCAGTTTAGCGTAGCGGATGTGGTTAGGCGTTCGCCTGGCTATCAGTGGAATATGCCAGCGGCGGTTCGAATCCTGCATTGTTCAAATATTATTGCATCGGTATGATGTCTGAATACGTAAACACAGGCCCACGTTTGCCACATTCAAACAGAAGAATGTCACTGTTATTCATCTTGTGCCGTGCGCATACTCCGCTGGTTAGGGACTAAATGTACTGTAATCTCTGCTGTCATTCGGCATGTTTTCCACAGAGGAACAGTTGACATGCTCTTCATTTATGGGGAAGCAAGACAAAACGCGTGTGAGGCACTACGTCTGTACCAGAAACGGTGTCCCGACAGGCGGCACCCGGCTCCTGCGACATTACACCATGTTGAAAGACGCCTAAGGACAAACAGGCGTAATTTCCAACCAGCCGCCAGTCCGCGATAGACCCGTTACATCGGGTGAAACAGAAGAGGCCCTTCTGGAGGCAGCTCGTAATAACCTACACATCAGTACAAGGGCAATTGCACGACAGGTGAACACCAGCCAGCCGATCGTCTGGCGAATACCGCATTAACATAAATTTCACCCACACCATCTTGAACTACAACAAGAACTCCATGGGCGGGATTTCGAAGCTCGAATTGAGTTCTGTTGGTGGCTGTTTGGAGGCTGGACAATGATGCAGCATTCGTATCGCATACCTTGTTCTCGGAAGAATCGCGTTTCCACAATAATAGGAACGTCAATCGCCACAACATGCACTATTGGTGTCCGGGCAATCCTCACTGAGTGCGACAGGCGGCCCATGAAGAACGACGGAGAGCGAATCTTCGGTATGGAATCTTGGCGGATCGCCTGATTGGACCCTATTTCTTTTAAGGCAGTTGGATGGGCCCACGCTACCTGCACTTTTTGCGTCAGGAACTCCCACTGCTCCTGGAGGATGTGCCTTGCACGATCGTTTGACGATGTAGTTGCAACAGGATGGAGCTCCACCACATTCGACTTTGCCCGTTCGTAACCATCTGAACGAGGAACTGTCAGGGAAATGGATAGGACGAGGAGGCCCTGTTTCTTGGCCCGCCAGATCACCGGATTTAACGCCCTTAGACTTCTTCTTGTGGGGACATTTGAAGAACGTCGTTTACACTCAAGCGCCGGAAAACCCCGACCAGCTCCGGCAACTCATCACGGACGCCTGCGAGCAATTACACCTGGAATGCTTAAGCGCGCAAGACGATCTATTGGACACCGGGTCCGAATGTGCATGAACCAAATCGGTCGTCACATCGAGCATTTACTGCGATAAATCATTGTCAGGGCAGTTGTGTTCTTATTACTTCCGGTCAGTATGTGTCCGGCCTGCTAACTAATGGGCCCTTCTTAGGGCCACACACACATTCATTCACACATAATTTGCATGAAAGCGGACATTGAACTTACATTGCATGCGGTACGTATTAAACAAATATTTCAAAACTGTGTAATGTTCGCCTCGGACTCAAACCTCTCCCCTGACATGCAAATCCGCTCCACCACGCCTTTACCAACGACACTGTGATTCCGTACGGCACACTGGGCAGCGTATTGCAAGTATTAGGTTTACTGCGGTCACAATATCAATTCAGCGTTTCGCCGGCATGTCAGGTTCATATGATCTAGTAGGCACACGCATGTCTTCCAGTGTTTAATACGAATATAACAGTACGGAGACAGTAAATACCAAGATATCCGATTGTGTCGTCTGAGCATACCGGGAGGGCAGATGTTTCCAGGACGGAATGAATATTGTTGGTTGCATAAAACTATATTGGAAGGGGCTGCTGATTCACGTTGTATAACACATGCAAGTCCTTTCTTAGTTGAATTCACTCGAATAAAATAATTTCAAATATTTTCCCTCACATCGTGAGTTAGTTGAGTTCACCTTTGGTATTCGCAACGCCTCGCGTGATCCCTAAAAGAAAAATGAAATTGATATTTTGTTACGAAACACTAACAATAAAGGTTCGTGATATCAAAATAGTTTTGAACATATCACCCCAAACGGTATGTATGTAATTTCTATTTGTAACATAGTGTTAAAAATTTCAGCTGTATATATATATCGCTCTCTCTCTGAGAATTCGTAGAATGTTTCTACTTCACGGAAGCTAATTTTCTACATGACGGGAGCTACCGTTTTGAATGCGATCGTTAACAGGAAATCTTGTGATTTCGAGATGTACTGAAAAGAAACTGCTTGTTTACACCAACTTATTCCTGCGTTATTCCAGTTTCAAATCGTAGACTGGTATTTTCATGGCCATGGGAGGATAATCTTCATGCCACGATTATATCGTAATGGTGAAGGATTTCTTTCTTATAACAAATGTTAAGCAATTACGATTTCTTCAACCTGTTCTGAAACATAAATTAAACTTTCATGCATGAACTCAGCGTTAGATTAGCTTCTCATTTGCTTCCAAATGATAATCAACAGCCATTAACCTCATTTACGATTAGATAGACATTGGTAAATCTACAAAGAATAAAAGAAACTCGTCTCAAGTGATTTTTAGACAATTATCTGCGTTCTTCAGTGAACTCGATCATTATACGATACGTATACTCAAAGATGTAATTTATACAGTGGTAACTCATACAGAACATTTCGCTAATCACTGCATTTCAAAATATGTTATTTAGAAATGATTTTGCATCCCGTATTTGGAAGTTTTTCTCAACCTGGGTTGGTGTGTGTATCAGGACGTTAGGAAGCTCACGACCGAAATGGTGGTTAAACATGATGGCATATGTACATACACTAGTGGTCTGCCGCATCAATATTTATGAGCCAAAACGAACTGAAACTTGTGACTAAGGAAACGTGAGGAAAGTGATAGAGAATACTGATCTCTGGAAGGATAATTGTTTTCCTTTACACTTACACTTATATTTTGATTACTGTATATATATATAGACGTTTAGAACCTTAGCAATTGCTATTTCGTCATCTCTTTGTGTATATTTGTTACAGTCATATAATAAAGTACTGTTCACTCTAAATTATTCCATTTGACTGTCTTATTAATTGATTTTTGCAATATTTCATTGCCAACTTACCTGTAATTAAATACTCTTGGGTTTCGGGAAACTGACCTCGATATGGTGCAAATATATTTTTAATTTTCACATGGCTCATAGCTTTAATTGTAACGAATGCCACACAAAATAAGTGATAATGGCTGAAAGTGCATCGAGATAAGTAAATATTTTGTCTAACCTCTGAGCCTCTGCTTTACCAGTGGTTATTAAGAGAGTAATGGGTAGTGGGGACTACTTTCTTCCTTCTTATAAATTTGTAATATCAGCGGAGGAGCATTCACTGGGCTATCTGGTAGGGAGTACTGTTAGACATATAGGACCTACACAACTCTCGCAGCATCGTATTTTGTGAATATGCAAAGATAGGAACTACTTAAGATAAATTACATTATTTAACACTTCTTGCGTGGAGAGTTTTCTGTTGATGTATAACACAGGGGTAAGTATTATGAATTTTTCAGATTTTTTACGTTGCACGTTCAAATTATATGTGGCCCATTAGCTTACGTCGAAGAGTAACGAAGAACCAGTAGTCAAAGATCAGGACTAAGATATGAGGATGTGGAATTTGGCTACGACATTGGGTGTTCGTATTTTCTCTGCATCAAAATTTGTATCAAAATATTGTGTTCCATCAAAGTCAGCATTTCATATACTAGAATGATGTCAGAAAAAGGAGTTTCGACAATATAGTTCGAAATATTGACTGGCCTTGACCACATGGTTGAATAAAATCGAACCGAAAAATGTTTTACATCCAGCCGAAATTCAAGTACAAAGAGTATTCAAAACATTTTTGTTTTTATATTTTCCTTTCAATCTAGCTCTAAAATACATCTTGGAATGAGCATAAACTAGCGTTCCCTTTTATCAAATATGATGTAGTCGTTCTTTATTTGTCTTTCACGGAGGCGAGGCCTCATGTTGCTACGTAACCTATTGTATCATCTTCCGGTTTCCTTCCGCTGTTTGTGCGTCAACTGTTTCGTCATACCAGCGACAGCGCTAGGTGTTAGCACGTGTTATTGGCAGTGGATGTTGGAGCTAAATCAGGATGAGTCACAAAAAAGAAGGTAAATATTAGTAATATTCGTATTTTATTATCTAATATTGATAACCATGTAACGTGAAGCCTACACATAGAGCAAATGTCACATCTCTGTCAGATAATTCATTTTTTATGTTGCGAAACTTGCATGCGTTTTATTTTTTTCATTCATAATACATTGGGACCCTACAACTTCTTTCTAGTCAGTAAACACAAATTGTATACTGAGAAGTATTTTTTCTTCTACGGGCAACACGAGACTGGTTCTGCATTTGTTTAACATATAAACATTTGAATACTTGTGTGTAGTTTATAACCTGTTGTGGCTTCTGTATTTAATACAATTATTACGTTAATGTCTGAGGTTATGTTTACCGTTAATGTCATGATTTTATTCATTTTCGTTTTCAGAATTAAAACTGTATGATATATCTGAATGCGTGGGATCCTTGCAATTCCGATATGGAGTTTGACAATGACGACAATGAAGCAGATATTCAAACACCAAAACTTCCTGCAGATGATGAAGATCAAGATGATGAGGTTGAATTCATGAATATTTGTAAATTTTACTAAAAAGTTATAAAAAAAGGACTGAAATACTTTCATAAATATTGAAACTTGTTTTGTAACATGAAAACTTACAGTAAATTATATTTTAATCAAAATGTATTTTCTTTTGTGTGGTTCGTCTTGGTAGAGACCCAGTGTATCAAATGTGATACATACCCTCCCAAGTACACGAAACTGCAGATTTTTTGTTCGTGAAAATGTTATGTTGGGGTCCTGAATAGTACAGATATTGCAGCTTTCATGTTTTGTTCCAAAACTATGGACTCGGGACTCTAGATGATGCTACTATTTTAGAATATTTTTACAATAATTAAATGATAAACAAGATTTTGTACTACTATTGTAAAGTTGCTGGTGGAAATGGCGAACTAATCCTAGATTTATTGGATTTTTCAATCTTTCTCAAGTTGTAAAAAAAAAAAAAATCCAAATTTTGCCTTACTTTATGCCATGAAAATACAAAGATTTCGAAGCTTATGTATGCAAGTTCGAACCTCAAATAACTTTTTGTTTTTAATTGGAAAGTACTATTTTCAAGTCCTGCAGACCCTGATAAATTTCAGTAGTTTCTTCAGGTTTTGTGTAAAACATTGACTTAACAATTTCTTAGCCTTAGAAAGAAATATCTGTGAATCCGTTAAATATTTGCGTACTAAATACTGTAGCCTACACTTCTCGACACTAAAGTTGAGCGTCTCTTGTGCGGTAAGAATCAGCATCAAGGTACATTCCGTACAGAGACATTTCTTTATTCTTATTCTTTATATTCTTCAATGTACGTCATTCAATATACATTTTGTCAGTAAACTAGGTGAAAATAAGCGATTAGGCCAATTTGTAGGGAATGTTAATATTTGAACCCGTTATAAAAGCATAGAAGAGTACTATTATATAGGTAAAGTGTAGATGAACCACCAAGAAATCTCTATGATAATGAGCTCCCTGTACTCGGTAGTGCTTGCACTCGGGGACTTCAAAATTGTCAGCCTATTAATTCTGGTATCAAAAAGTGTTCATCTGGACTAACTACGGCACCAGATGCTATAAACAGCGAATAATTTAAGGACTTGGCGAGATCTTCCGTTTCGTTTTATTCCTTGGTTGCATGCCTCAAATGTAATGTATTCTTGCTTGTTTGTCACCCTACCATAAACAGGCTACAAATACTTCTTGCTAACTTATTGCTTCCTTTTCGCTCACTCGTATATTATTGGCACTGAGCATCTAGCTGTTTGACCTTGAAACGATGACACAAACTGGTTATCTTTCTCTCCGAAAATTTCTCTCAGCATCTGTGGACGATCACCCCTTTCCACTCGTTATGGGATTCATTACTCTCAGCCCATTCAGCCGTACGTCTGTACTCTAGAATGGATTTTGGAATTTATTCGAGCTGAAGATCTATATAACGCGTCTTCAAGAAATGGAACTATCTTGCATCTTACAAAATTTGTCACTTAAAAAGCTAGTGCCGCATGCAACTACGAGTGCGTTACGATCTATTTACTGAATCCGTAATCCTACAGATTCAAAAGGACCGCCGGGGTAGTCACAGAATTTGGTACGCGGGAGAGTGAGCCTCCATTTTTATTGTAATGTGGGCAAGAAATCCATTATTTAGATCCATGTTTGTTGATTGCTTGGCTACGCGTCACGTGATCCGAACCCTCGATGAAAGCGGCAGATTTTCAGATCATATTCTGTTTTCGCACAAATATAAATCAGCAATAACGGATGTTTGAGATATTTCGGCCTATATTAAAAGGGCAATCATTAGAAGGGATTAAAATTTGTTGCAAAATTTCATCTCACAGGGAGATATAATGTCTAAGAAAGACTCCGGGGCACGAGCAACACGTGTCATGATTGCGTCACCAAGTTGCGGGAAAATTAGCAACACACGCAATTGTAATTACGTTCGCAGGAAGGATGGGAAAACTTTGAGAATATCACCATCATAATGGGTAAAAATGAGGAACCCATGGAGCTAAAATCTGCATACAAATCCCAATAGTGTAAAATATGATGTGCTCTTGTGCAACAATAGACGCTTTGGTTGGCGTCTTTGGCAAAGTCCATATATACCCCCATCCTTGGGGCCCTATCTGGATCGGCCAAGGAGATCGAGTCCACGTCGTTTACTGCCAGAAGCGGAGTTAAGGTGATGAACTGTATGACGTGTAAAGTCAGAATAAGAATATTTCTGTAAAGTGTTGAGTATCGTTTGGTCGACGTGATATCATAGGGCAGACAATATTTTTCTCAAAAGCACAGAGTTGAAATATCTACTTTGTGTATAAATATTACGAAACTCTGTGGGAGGAGAATATTACTCCAGTCGGTCAGATTAGCGGACAGTCAACCTTATTTTGCTACTTGAGAATTATCATATTGTTTTGTTTTATAGGTTAGGGGAGAAGAACATTGGCTAATTCTCACAGCCGCGAGAGATAAGAACATATAGTCATTTGAGTGGTATGCCAGTTTCGGTTCGCACGCGTTGTGTTAGCATTTATCGGCCGCGAAGTATTTGTTATGTGTAGTGCCTGTATGATAACAAAAGGTTTAAGTGTTTCTCTATAAGAGACTTTGTATAAATATTTAATAGTCCGTAAGAAGCATCACGACTTTTCATAGCTGAGGTTGATATGAAGGAGTTTACAATCATTATGACCATGATTTAAATCATACCGAAACAGCTAGCTTAAGATGTAGTCACTGGAGGCTTCAAAATCAACATTTTAATGGAGACCATTAGTTTAATAAAATTCAGTAAGCTCATATTGCTTCTCATCTGACGTAGTCATACCTTCCTATGAACCTTATTAACCGGGCGGCGAAGTGACAAAAGAAAAAAAACCTGCCATGTAGTTGAATGTACTACTGGAACAGCTATGACAGATGACCAAAGTTTGATGGCTGACTCATGGGCTCAGAACTGCATAATAATAAAATCCTTATTTCTGCCCGCCTTGCACAGAGATATGGAGAAAAATGAGAATGTTTCAATAATTGAAATCTCCATCAGATAGAGCTTATCTCCTCATCTTTACAAGAATAATAATTATGACATTCTCACGACCACGATATATATATTTAATTTTCAAGGGTAAATACGTTTGCTTCAGTAAAGTGATCATATCATCTTCGACATGTTCACGCACACGGCTTTTTTTTATCTTCACCTATCGCCGTGAGTTCGAACTACGAATCTCTGAGCACGGCCAACTAGACCTACGCTCAGAAAACTAGAGTGCCGTATTAAGTCGGTTGTGCTCTGAATTGTGTCGCTTTCCACAGTGATGCTAAGAAAACGAGACCGGGCGAGTTGGCCGTGCTCGTAGAGGCGAGTGGCTGTGAGCTTGCATCCGGGAGATCGTCGGTTCGAATCCCACTGTCGGCAGCCCTGAAGATGGTTTTCCGTGGTTTCCAATTTTCACACCAAGCAAATACTGGGGCTGTACGTTAATTAAGGCCACGGCCACTTCCTTCCCGCCATAACACCTATCTCAGTCGGTGCGACGTAAAGCCCATAGCAAAAAAAAAAGAAAAACAAAGAAAACGAGAACGTTTAGAAGGCTTGGAGCTCGCCCATTTTTTAAGGAGGCTTTCCATTTTTTTGTCAGAATTGTTGGAAATAATAGTTATTATTATTATTTATTATTATTATTATTATTATTATTATTATTATTATTATTATTATTATTATTATTATTATTATATGATTCATTCATTACACCCCTGACCCGGTTACTGACTGGAAAACAGGTCGTAGGTTTTCATTTTCATATTATTATTATTATTATTATTATTATTATTATTATTATTATTATTATTATTTAATTTTTTCTGTGACTGAAGTAAAATTCAGGTGCCTTGTATACTTGCTTTAAAAATGTAGTCCGTGTCGAAACGGCAATTTATTTTGGAAATGACACGCCTTCTTTATTGTAAACTCTTTGCACCGCTTGTATGCTTCTACCAACATGATAGGCAAATTACTTACCTTCTTCCAAAAGATGAGCACTCCATACCCCTCCCTCTACAATGTCATATCACAGATTGCAAGCCCACCTGTATTTGCTTCCTCTAATCAAAGCAAATGCAATAAAGGGAGGTTATTTATGACCTCTTATTCATTTCACACCAGAACAAAATATCTTTCATCGGTTTCATTTTGTTTCTCCGCATTTACTTAAAGCCAGTCACGGAGGAAAACAGTGTGGGTTTGGAGAATACAAGCGCTACTTCGGTAAATGTGGAAATCTTACGAAATACGAGTAAAACACAGTAGTGTGATTTGCAGGAACGGGCGAGATTTTCTGCACGCACGGGTACTTTGCTCTCCGTACGTGTAAGTGAACCTGAATTACTGTACGAGTATATCACAGACCTGACAAGTAGTAAGTGGTATCATTTGGTTCTGTACCAGCTTGTACTCTTAATACTAGAGTGTTGGAGCTTCACGCGGGCTCTTCTAAGTCACTCTTAATTACTGTAGCTCGCCAGTCAGCCTTCCAGCAGGCCCAATTCCATTATCGCCCTCATTAACGCTAATTGTTACAAGCAAATAATCCACTGCTCATGCGCAGTAACCGCGTCACGGCGGCCATGCGAGGAAACTTAATCAACACCACCAGGTTCCGATGGATCGAGAATTTGCTTAATCGATTTATGGAACAAATACGAGTGGTTGCCTTTTTTTTTAGATTTTTATTGTGTGTGGAAGGCTAATAAAGCCAGGTACAATTAGCTTTAAAACTACGTCATTGATTTTTTTTTCCAGTAGAGGACAACAAGTTACATATTTATATATAGTATGTAGGAGTGATTAAATATTTGTGTCACACAGTGTGTGTGTGTTTAAAATTAAAGTGTTGATTGGAAAATTTTTATATCAAACGATATCAGCCTTAATAACTTTATGTACCACTGCTACTGTAGTAACGATGTTTCCTTATTACGTTCTATATTTTTTTTTCAAAATTCAGTCGGCACATGATTTGGAGAGGTATACATACGATTCAGCGAAATTCTACCTCGCTTAATACATACACACACACTCATATCAGTCTGTTTGCTTATTAGAGACATGTATGCTGTAATTACACCTCGTTTGTTGAAGCCCACGGGATAGAGATGAGACTGAGGTACACCAACCAACCTCGCCTCAGGCCAGCTCTCCGAAACTAGAAATAAATGAAGGAACATTTACAATTGATATACGATAGGTCTGTATTGAGAAGAGTTTCTCGGAAGTTCTCTAACTCATCTGTAGTGTAAGATGTTCCTGAGTCGCTGACTAACTTTACAAACATTATAGTCCTGCATTTATCTTGAAAAATCTGAATATCTGCATTTAAAATGGTAATCTGAAAATTAACATTCATTAAATAAAATACACACTCGTCGAACCTTGTACTCACACTTACTTGTTACCTGCTTACTTACACATTCGTTATTTGAAGGGCGCCAGCTGTCACTCAGTACAGCAATAATAGAATGAGACTCTTGACTATCTCTAGGGTGTGGGGTAATAAGCTTACTTTTGACAACATACCATATAAGTTGTGGGAAAAGGAGATTGGCGTTCGGTTTCCCTATTAATTTTGAGGTTAAGATATTTTACTGTCAATGAAATGAAACTAGGAATTCGTTTGATAGAACAATATATATTCTTTAAATAATATATAAAAAAAATAGTGAGTCTTGTTGCGATAAAACAGATGAGAATATGAAATTATGACATTGCAACTGAAAGAAACTAGGCATGAATTTGAATTCTTCTTGACCGGACATTTAACAATTTATACGAAATATTTCCCTCACTGATTCACTTGACTGTACCTTTAACACTTTGAGTGTAATTACGACGTAATCCATTGCTCTGGTGTTTACTGTAGATGTGTCACGCCTAACGTGGTGATACATCCTTGCGACTGCTTCTTCTCCATATCATCTGACTTCTTTGTAAGTCAATATGGTATGACCTCTTGGCAGGTCCAGGGTTGCCCTCTCTGACTCCTTGGTAAGCCTTGCGTCCGCGTCTTCCACTAAGTGACGGACCAACCATTTGGTCTCACTCTCTCAATGACCAATAATGGCTCACTGAGTCTTCACCATCTCTCGTTCACACTCGTTGGCTGACCACCTAAGGCCTCTTGATTTAGTAGACTACTTCACTGTACTGCATCCGTATAAGTAATGACTGACGCTACAATATGTAGCCTCCTTTTATAGACGTTGGTTGACACAGCTACGTAATCTCCAGAAATAACAATGACATACTCCCACCTACGCGACAGATATTACATCCAGTGGTGAAATAGCCGCCGGCTCTAACTCGCTGAGCGCATATTCTAAATAAATACAATGACATAGCCAAGAAGTGGCGATGACTTGGCAGAATCGCCAACAATATTGCACAATGCACCAACGTCACTTCCAATCTCTGATATATACAACAATTCTCACTGTACAGGTATTGAGTGTTATACTACACATACGTATATATGTATACATCTAAGTGCAATCTTGCAAGCAACAGGCAATTGCAAAATTGAATAAAACGGATAATTACAATAATAGTACAATATCACAGATAACATAATAATAATACTGACATAATAATAATAATAATAATAATAATAATAATAATAATAATAATAAAATACAGATAAAATCATACAATAATAAAAATACAGATATCATCTTGTAACGGGATTTGAACCGTTACAATTCGCCTCCCTCATAAATAAATCGAAGAACAAAGAATCGATTGATTTATGAACAAAATTATATATATAACACTGACACAGATAAACACTTTAAATGTGTATACAACAATAATTTTCTTTTTCAGCATCCATACATTTTATAAAATATCACAAATATGAGAATTCTTCTCGCACATTGCCATCGTAGATAACTGTCCAGTGTCCCATTCTCTCTCTTTCTCTCATACAAATCACAAGAGTATAGCACTTGATTTAACACACACAAATAATTTTCAATCAATATACAACATTCTTCTCCTTTTTTTTTTAACATATCAAAATATTTTGTGAAATATCACTTATATGAGAACTTTTCTCGCATATGGTTATCGCAGATAACTGTCCAATGTCCTGTTCTCCGTTTATTTGTCACACAGTACATGACAATGTAGCACTTATTCTTCCAATGCACCAATACGACACTTGGTTCACACGCTAATTCATGTATGTTAATTTTATTTTGCCAGTTTCTTACAAAAATTTAATCATCTTACTCTTATTTCAACAAATCTCACGTGAAATACTCCTTTACATATATAATACTACAAATACCGACAATATCCCCTTCCTGATCTTTATAAGAATATGCACACTTCCCGATACGGCTCACAATAGTGAAATACCCCTGATACAAAAGAAAGAATTTAGACATATTTCCCGCCTCTGCAGATGATGGGAATGGAACTCTAAGTAGCACCTTGTCACCCAAACTGAATTCGTCCAATTTTGCCCTTTTCTGCTGGCGAATGCGTTTATTGCCTGCTTTGATTAAATTTTCCCTAGCCAGCTGGATATAATAATCCTTAGATCTTCCCTCTCCCAAGTCCAAGCCTAGCATACTTGCAATATGATCGGTTGGCTTCCTACCAAAATGAATTTCATACGGCGTACATCCCGTAGACTCGTGTAACGTAGTGTTACACCATCGTTCTACATCACCCAGTCGTGAAAACCACGAACTGTGCTTATCATGTACGTATGCTCTGAATATTCTCCCGATCTCTCTCATGACCCGCTCGACCATATTACCTTGTGGGTATCGAATAGACGAATATATGGCCTTAACACCCAGTTCATTCAACTTGGTAGTCCATATCTTTGAACTGAACTGACTGCCGTGATCTGATAATATTCTGAGTGGACATCCAAACTCAGGAATATATCTGTCAATAACCTGCTTTAGGCAACCCCTTCCCGTAGCTTTTCTCAGGGGATACATTTTGACATATTTGCTGAAGGCATCAATCAAAACGAACACATACCGGTATCCATACCGAGATTTTACTAGTTGCCCGAACAGATCTACGCATATAAGTTGGCCTGGCTTGTCTACAATGACTGCTTGCCGTGGACCCTCTAACGTCCTGTTAGGATGCTTACTACGTTGACATAGATCACAGGTCGCAAGTAATTTCCTAATACTCCTTCCCATATTCTTCCACACAAAATTCCCTTGAATAGCATAAAGAACCTTGTTTGCCCCAAAATGACCGAGTTCTTTGTGATAATACCAAATCATGTCTTCCTGTAATGCCTTTGGTACACAAACTTTAAATTCTCCAGAATGACACTTCCTTGACAGGAAACCACTACTTAGTTTGTATTCATGTTTACCTTTCTTCACAAGAACATCTGCCTCCTTATCTCTTAACCAGGTCAAGATAACATTCATCTCATCGTCCCTCTCCTGTTCCACCATGAGATGACGTAATCGATCTCGTTCTGTCATGTTGTCCGTCACATCACCCACACATACCAGTATTCCTTCTCTGATATCTACATACCTGGACTCCGTATTACCTGATAAATTCCTGCTGAGGAAATCGGCTAAGACATTATCTTTACCTTTAATATGTCGAATAGTGAAGTCATATTCACTGATAGCTAAAATCCACCTTGTCATTCTATTACTTGTTAACTTACATGTCTTAATAAATACTAATGCCTGATGATCTGTCCATATCTCAAACTTATTTCCTAATACATACATCCTAAATTTGCTTAATGAATAAATAATAGCCAAGAACTCAATTTCCGTGATGGTATACATTTTTTCAGTCAAGCTGAGTCCCCGACTCGCCAAAGAAACAATACCCAAATTTCCTTCGTCATCCCTCTGACACAAACATCCGGAAATGCCCTTTTCTGACGCATCGGTCATGAGTACGAACTCGCGATTAGGCATAGGGTATTTTAACATAACGGCATCATTAAAACCTTCCTTCAGCCTAAGAAATGCCTCATCATGTTCAACTGTCCACTTCCATTTAGCTCCACCTTTTAATAAGCCTCTGAATGGCTCTAACAACGCTGCATATTGGATGACAAAACGTCTAAAATAATTACAAACCCCTAAAAATGATTTTAACTGTTTACTATTACGTGGAGTGCTCGTGTTGTTAATCTTCTCTAATCTCGTTTGTTCTGGTTTTACCCCCTGTGCAGATACAGTGTGCCCCAAAAATGTAATCTGTTGTGTGCAAAATGTTGACTTATCCAGTTTTAATGTGAAGCCTCCCTCTCTAACTTTCTGTAAGACTATGTTCAAATGTTCCATATGTTCTTCAAAAGTGTGAGATGCTATTACTACGTCATCAATGTACATTGTAACAAAATCCCCTGTATCCCGACCTAAAACTCTAGACATAGCACGAACCAACGCTGCGGAAGAGGTTTTCGTACCAAAAGGGACTCTAGCAAATTGATACAAACAATTCTTATATGCGAAAGCTGTGAGAGGTCTGTCCTCTCTTCTGAGGGGAATTTGCCAAAATGAAGAAGACAAATCCATGATGGAAAACCATGTTTTTCCTTCAAAACGCTGAATGAGTTCTTCCACTGTTTCAGGCCTCTGTTGGTCTGCCTCAATCCTCTGATTCATAAGCCTGGCGTCAATACACAGCCTGACTGACCCATCCTTTTTGGCAACGATAATTAAAGGATTAATACTATGGCTACAAGATGGTTCAATTATTCCGTAATCCAGCATAATGTTTATCTGTTCTTCGACAGCACTAGCATATTTAAGTGGAATGGGGTACTTGGGTCCTACGAATGATGAATGATCATGTACAACAAACTTGTGTTCATATACATGTGTTCTTCCTGGCTTATCACTAAATACATCTCGATGCTCACCTAACATCGAACACAACTGCTCCTCCTGTAATTCACTCAAATTACTTCTCGCCACTGTCTCATACAGACTATCCCTTGGATCCTGTCGTATAGACAAGTGACACACGTCAAAACATCTCCTCTCACTAGGAACACCTTCACTCACCTCCCTAATACCTTTACCAGAACACACGTTATCAACACTTACCTCAGACCCTTCATAATTCACACATACTTGTTTGCTAGTTTTCCCCCAGGACAAACACACACTACCCGAATCA
The DNA here is from genome assembly GCF_040414725.1 of Anabrus simplex. NCBI lineage: Eukaryota > Metazoa > Arthropoda > Insecta > Orthoptera > Tettigoniidae > Anabrus > Anabrus simplex. The sequence goes on from NC_090267.1 coordinate 289,802,770, forward strand.
AAGTCTAATCTAGCTCCATGATTTGTAAGCCAGTCAGCTCCTAAAATAACTGAATACACCAGATTTGGCACAACAAGGCATGGTTGAAACTTACAATTATCTTCAATCGTGATTGATACCGCTATCATCTTCTTTACTCACTATGACTTACCCAACGCCTGTTATAATATCTGATAGTACCTTCACTTACCTTCTTCATATCACAATTTCCATCATCGGAGTTATTCCCTCACTACTTACATCACATTCTCGGCATTACAAGTACTTACATCACTTAACAGAACACTTCTTACGTCTAACTTACTGCTACCATCAATTACATCATTATCTACGACTACGTCATTACTTAAATATCTCACTTAACATTACTTAGGTCACAATCACACTATTCTTAAATCTACTTTCACTACATAACTACTTATACTAAATACCTGTTCATTTTCTACCTTCAGCCTGTCCACTTACCGGTAACTTACCCGATTCCCTGTGAATTTGAAATACTCTGACTCGATAACGACACCTGGATAACATTCATATTAAGACTATCATAGTCTCTCTGATAACTCAAACCCGTACGCCTCCCATCTTCCGATTCTCTCTGATTACTCTTCTGACCTTCTCTCTCATAACTCAAATCCATACGCCTCCCATCTTCCGATTCTCTCTGATTACTCTTCTGATCCTCTCTCTCACAACTCAAATTCATACGCCTCCCATCTTCCGATTCTCTCTGATTACTCTTCTGATCCTCTCTCTCACAACTCTAATCCATACGCCTCCCATTTTCTGATTCTCTCTCGTTACTCTTCTGACCACTATCACCATCAACACAACTATTAATCCTCTGCGGATCATGATCACCCCCTCTCCTCTGATACACGGCTAACATTTTCCCCCTTCTCTCTACAATATTACTTTCCCTAGACATCATGCGCTCTCTCTCGCGCGCGCGCGCGCCCTTGCACACATTCCTCCCAAAACCTATCAATGAACTTGTCTTTCAATTCTCCTAAATTAGACATATTATCCCAGTACACTCGAAACCATATTCTACTTTCACCGATAAAAACATTAGACAAAATTTCCAGCACGTATTCCCATTCAATAACATTATTCCTCAACTTACTTGCAAATCTTTTCTCAACTACTTTTACAAATTCTATAGTACTGAACTGTCTTCCAGAAAACTCGGTTAAATCACGATCCCTACTGAACAAACCACTCACTACTAGCACCTCTACCGCCGCTTTACCTGTAACTTCATGCCGTATCACTCCCTGACAGTTTACAACTTCTTCTTCTTCTTCTTCTTCTTCTTCTTCTTCTTCTTCTTCTTCTTCCGCTGCTCTCTCAGAATTCTCTTCCACTATTCTCACTTCTTCCTTCAATTCTTCCTCTCTTTCTCTTACCTGCTGTGATAGCGTTTCCTGCTCGTTCCGTAGTTCAGTGACCTCCACAAGTTTGCTTTCAGTTTGTTCAATTCTACTAATCTGTTCCCCCATCTCTTCCCCAACTGCATTGCAAATCTTGTCCAATCTCTTCTCGACTACCTCATGAATTTCTTCCCTATTACTCGAAATTTTATTACTTAACAGTACGATCTTGTTTGTACATGTTCCTTTGACATGCTCAATTTGAGTATGAAAACCGCTCCGACTCAACTCCCTTTCTCCTCTAAGGTCAACACACACTTTATTAAACTTATTTTCTAACTTGTATATTTGACCAGTTACCTCTACTATCTTAGTATCTATTTTAGAATCTAGTGATTTACTTAACCTATCTAATTTATCACTAATCGCATTAAAATTTTCTTTATTTCTGCCAATTAATTCTTCCATTTGTTTCTTATTATTTTTATTACTAATACCAATCATTGCTTCCATTTTATTACTTATCTCTTTCTTACTATTTTCACTACTCGTATCAATCTTTTCCTCCATACGTTTCTGATTATTTTCACTGAGCTTCTTATTTTCATTACTGAACTCGGTAAATCTGGCCATCAGCAAATTAAAAAAATCTTGGTTCATTCCCCCCGCGATTTCCTTTTGAGTTTCCGTGTGCTTCTCAATTTCTGCACTTTCCTGAATTACCACAGAAGCTTTCATCGTATTCACCTGCTCCCTACTCTGAATATCACCTTGGATGTCCGCCGAAGCAATGACCTCGTCGTCATATGACTTGTTATTGTCTTCCTTGTGCATCTTTGGTTCACTAGTGATAGTACGCGATCTCAAATTAATTTCCCTCTTTAAATCCCTTGACATATCCCCAAAATACAAATATATATATCACAAAATTACACTCTTGACATTTACCGGTAATAATTTCCGTTGGCTTAAATGCGCACACTCCTCCCAAAATGAACCTATGATATGCTGTCATTCAGAACAAATTCTGAATTTATTCGAGTCCCACGTTGCGTCGACACATTGTAAGATGTTCCTGAGTCGCTGACTAACTTTACAAACATTATAGTCCTGCATTTATCTTGAAAAATCTGAATATCTGCATTTAAAATGGTAATCTGAAAATTAACATTCATTAAATAAAATACACACTCGTCGAACCTTGTACTCACACTTACTTGTTACCTGCTTACTTACACATACGTTATTTGAAGGGCGCCAGCTGTCACTCAGTACAGCAATAATAGAATGAGACTCTTGACTATCTCTAGGGTGTGGGGTAATAAGCTTACTTTTGACAACATACCATATAAGTTGTGGGAAAAGGAGATTGGCGTTCGGTTTCCCCATTAATTTTGAGGTTAAGATATTTTACTGTCAATGAAATGAAACTAGGAATTCGTTTGATAGAACAATATATATTCTTTAAATAATATATCAAAAAAATAGTGAGTCTTGTTGCGATAAAACAGATGAGAATATGAAATTATGACATTGCAACTGAAAGAAACTAGGCATGAATTTGAATTCTTCTTGACCGGACATTTAACAATTTATACGAAATATTTCCCTCACTGATTCACTTGACTGTACCTTTAACACTTTGAGTGTAATTACGACGTAATCCATTGCTCTGGTGTTTACTGTAGATGTGTCACGCCTAACGTGGTGATACATCCTTGCGACTGCTTCTTCTCCATATCATCTGACTTCTTTGTAAGTCAATATGGTATGACCTCTTGGCAGGTCCAGGGTTGCCCTCTCTGACTCCTTGGTAAGCCTTGCGTCCGCGTCTTCCACTAAGTGACGGACCAACCATTTGGTCTCACTCTCTCAATGACCAATAATGGCTCACTGAGTCTTCACCATCTCTCGTTCACACTCGTTGGCTGACCACCTAAGGCCTCTTGATCTAGTAGACTACTTCACTGTACTGCATCCGTATAAGTAATGACTGACGCTACAATATGTAGCCTCCTTTTATAGACGTTGGTTGACACAGCTACGTAATCTCCAGAAATAACAATGACATACTCCCACCTACGCGACAGATATTACATCCAGTGGTGAAATAGCCGCCGGCTCTAACTCGCTGAGCGCATATTCTAAATAAATACAATGACATAGCCAAGAAGTGGCGATGACTTGGCAGAATCGCCAACAATATTGCACAATGCACCAACGTCACTTCCAATCTCTGATATATACAACAATTCTCACTGTACAGGTATTGAGTGTTATACTACACATACGTATATATGTATACATCTAAGTGCAATCTTGCAAGCAACAGGCAATTGCAAAATTGAATAAAACGGATAATTACAATAATAGTACAATATCACAGATAACATAATAATAATACTGACATAATAATAATAATAATAATAATAATAATAATAATAATAATAATAATAATAAAATACAGATAAAATCATACAATAATAAAAATACAGATATCATCTTGTAACGGGATTTGAACCGTTACAGTAGTCCGTAAACACAAAAGGAACTATTTTTCGTACAATGGTCTGTGGGAGCGACGACGCTTAATAAAGGAACCTAAATAATTGGTTGAGGTTTTATTAATTTAGTGTTATGAGTAGTGGCATAATTTATTCGGTCCTTCCTTCATCGAAGACCGGTTATTCTCATGCTAGAAAGATCGGTAGGTGAAAATATTTCAGCTTAGAACTCTGACCTGAGAGGTTCTGTCATCCAAGGTTCAGCATTGCATGAACTGCCAACGAATTTTCGTTCTAACAAGGGGCATTCTCTACTCGTCACCACCGATTTAGCTCAAATTTATAGAACATGCAGGGCTTGGCTAGAAGTGAAAATACCCAAAGTGGGAACTCCAGATGGCCAAACGTATAGAAAATAAAAATTAATAATGTTGACGCGGTTCTCGCGCGGTATAAGCCACTTACGTGAGAGCGCGCGCCGAACAGCAGTTGGCGTAGCAGTAAGAGCTTGGACTAGTAATTCCATGGTCGTGGGTTCGATTCCACGTGACGAGAATATTTTTTAGTTTTTATATTATTCATTTATTTTAATTTATTTTATTTATTTTGTATGCAAAAGGCATATAGGACGTCATTTTTGTAATGTGCGCACAATTGTAGAAAATTTGGAGTTGCGAACTTTCCCGACGTGTTCAAACAGAAATTCTTCTTTTTTTCTCCTTTATTGGCTATCACCCTCCTTGGCGAACGAATCATAAACGTGAATAGTCGTTTCGCTGTAAGATTCGTTTTCACCTGACAAGTGAAGGTTGCTCCTGGCGTCTCACACAAACAATAGATTCTTGGTGCAGGTAGAAAAAAGTCTGACAACTAAATCCCAAGTTTTTACCTTTCCTATGCCTTTTGAGTATAAATAAATAAATAAATAAATAAATAAATAAATAAATAAATAAATAAATAAATAAAATTATTATTCTCCTCTTTGCTTAATTGGAAAATGAATAATATAAAAGTTGACAGAAAAAACCAGTCTCCACACGGAGAATTGAATCCACGACCATCGTATTACTTGTCGGAGCTCTTACCGCTACACCAACTACTGCTCGGCGCGCGCACTAACGTAAGTGGCTTATACCATGCCAGAACCGCGTCAAAATTTTTATGTTTATGTTTATGTTTATGTTTATGTTTATGTTTATGTTTATGTTTATGTTTATGTTTATGTTTATGTTTATGTTTATGTTTATGTTTATGTTTATGTTTATGTTTATGTTTATGTTTATTTTCTATACGCTTGGCCATCTGGAGTTCCCACTTCTGGTATTTTCCTTTCTAGCCAAGCCCTGCATGTTCTATAAATTTGAGCGAAATCGGTGGTGACGAGTAGGGAATGTCAGCTTGTAAGTGACACATGTGTTGCGGGTCAGTATTTATCCCCTGCACATTGTCACATAGCGGTATTTCGAGGCGCACGATGATTTGTCCTTTCGTCTTCCGGTATCATGGCTGTAATTATAAATTACACCATATTTTTTTTCGGGAAATTAGTGAAGTATACTAGCTTTATATTATCCCTACTTGCTTCCTTAGAAGTTATTCTGGAAATTTCTTCCCTGAACTACAAACACAATAAGACTATGGGTTTTACGAGGTAAAGCCTCAGATCACAGTTTTAAATTCGTTGCATTTTCAGAAACTAAGCCTCCGTAAACAAAGGAGAAGTAGTAGAAGAAGAAGAAGAATGTGACGTTACATGATACTACCCGCAACACCTCAGGGATAGCGGGGAGAGTGTATACAAAAAAACACGTGATGACCGACAATCATCATCACTGGCTTCTCACCAAGGAAGCAGTGGTTCGAATTCCGGTCAATGTATGTGAGGCTTTAAGTGGAAAATGACGTTCCTATGGCTTTATGTCTTGAAAAACTGAAGGTCCTTTGTCAATGAACTGGTGCATGCTTCCTGAGTGTTCCAAGCTGTTGATAGAGTACCATCGACATTAGTTGCACGGTAGTTTTGTGCGCTGTGGATGTACAGTGGTATATACTGATGAAGTTACATAATGATGCATTAAGTTGAGATATGGAGTTCGTTTTACTTGATTGAAATCCATACTTTTTTGAAAATTCAAAACTTAACTGATGATTGGTCCGACTGGATTACCAAACGAAACTGTTGCAAGGTTTCAGGATGCAATGGGTTCATACTTTATTTTTGAGCACAAAATGAAGTGTGCATAAAAAACATAAAAACAGTTACATAGTTTTCCACCAGTGGCCTAGAGTGATTACACAGGCATTTCTTCTCCTAAAGTGAGGAAAAACACTGATTGAAACTGAAACCAAGAAGGTAGGTTGAAACATGGGTTCTTCTATAGTGTTGTCACTGAATGAACACACAAAATGTGTGCAAGTAATTTGTAGCAGATAAGTTGAAAGGAGAGGGGGCGTTGTTTATGGGGCGAATCAAACAGTACTAAACATACAACATGCTTTCAACATCAGTCTTATTGTTAATATTTTCCGGGCCAGTAGTATTTTGTCCACCATGCATATATAGGCCTATATATTGTTCATAGTAACTCGTCCGACTCGTTGGCTGAATGGTCAGCGTACTGTCCTTCGGTTCAAGAGGGTACCGGGTTCGATTCCCAGCTGGGTCGGGAATTTTAATCGTCTCTGATTAATTATTCTGGCTCTGGGACTCTTCATATTCAAGCAACACACTACACTACCAACCACCATAAAAACACCCAATAGTGGTTACATCCCTCCATATAGGGTTGGCGTCAGGAAGGGTATTCGGCCGTAAAACAGGGTCAAATCCACATGTGCGACGAAGTCCGCACCCGTGACCTCACAAGTGTGAGAAAAGCGGTAGAAAAATAAGAAGAAGAATTGTTCATAGTAACATGTCGATCGTGAAAGGAATATCTATAAATGATGTGGCACATATGTATGTTCAGTCTTCAGCCCGAAGACTCGTTGCATCCTCAACAGCTCTGACATCAGCTGTCATAGATGGCCTAGGCATCACTGAATAGGCGTACTAGGGAAATGAGGAGTGAGGTAGTTTCCCGTTGCTTTCCTCACCGAGCCAGAAGTTGCTATTACATATCAGTCTGCCAAGCCCACTGAAATGCATGCACCAACCGACCTCACGAGCAACATTTTCACACCATTTATAGCAGGGACTGGCTGCAGAAGGAATGGTATTTCTATCATCGCTCGTACCTCAGTTACTTTCATATTGTCAAAGCCAAGGATAAGACAGAGAAGATCAATGAGAGTAACAACATTGCTCTAGCCTATACCAGAAGACATAGTGCACTGTAAACACTAGGTCCTGCCAGCAAAGGCATGTGACACATATATAACACGAAAATAAAAGCCCCTTTGCTCTTTAAACTACCGAATTGGAATTACTATATCATTTGATCACTGTGGTCATCGAGCACCATATTGAAATATCATTTGTGTCATCAACCACTTTTAATTCAACTTCAGTGAAGGGACATCATGGTTATCAACCACGGATGCTTACTTTAATTTCACATTAAGGGGTGTCGAGGACGGCAGCTAATAACACTAACCGTTACGCTACTGAGGTGGACGCCATTGCATGGTAAATGCGAATAAACCTTGTCATCATCATCATCATCATCATCAACATCATCCATGGTTGTGATAACCTTACTTTAGAAATAGAATTTGTGACCCAACCCCTGGTTATAACACGAACGCAATACGACATTAAAATACCAGCTGCCTCTGTGGATCAGTGGTAGAGTGTCGGCCTCCGGATCCCAAGATAGCGGGTTCAAACCCGGCAGAGGTAGTCGGATTTTTGAAGGCCGAAAAAAAGTCCATTTGACACTCCATGTCGTACGATGTCGGTATGTAAAAGATCTCTGGTGACACATTTGGTGTTTACCCGACAAAATTCATTAAATCTCAGCCATAGACGCCCAAGAGAGTTTCGGTTTACTCGGTCTGGCATCTAGTGGGGGCCTAGAGTAAAACGGAACGTCGAAATTGACGATCAGACAGCCGGATCAGCTGCACACGGTAGCTGAGGCCATACGATTATTATTATTATTATTATTATTATTATTATTATTATTATTGTCCACCTCTGTGGTGTAGTGGTTAGCGTGATTAGCTGCCACCCCCGGAGGTCCGTGTTCGATTCCCGGCTCTGCCACGAAATTTGAAAAGTGGTACGAGGGCTGGGACGGGGTCCACTCAGCCTCGGGAGGTCAACTGAGTAGAGGTGGGTTCGATTCCTACCTCAGCCATCCTGGAAGTGGTTTTCCGTGGTTTCCCACTTCTCCTCCAGGCAAATGCCGGGATGGTACCTGACCTAAGGCCACGGCCGATTCCTTCCCTCTTCCTTGTCTATCCCTTCCAATCTTCCCCATCCTCCGCAAGGCCTCTGTTCAACATAACAGGTGAGGCCGCCTGGGCGAGGTACTGGTCATTCTCCCCAGTTGTATCCCCCGACCGAGAGTCTGAAGCTCCAGGACACTGCCCTTGAGGCGGTAGAGGTGGTATCCCTCGCTGAGTCCGAGAGAAAAGCCGAACCTGGAGGGTAAACAGATTATTATTATTATTATTATTATTATTATTATTATTATTATTATTATTATTATTATTATTATTATTAAAATACCCGCGAAGAAAATATGAGACGTAAAAAAAACAATTAACTATTTGCAACATGTCTGAATGCAACGATATCCCTTTGACAATGACCAGGGCTACCTCATCCATGAAATACCGTATGGCTCCGGTCCCGCGTGCTCTAATGGCAAAATCAACATTCACATAGGGTGATTTGGCCCGTTGCATCACTTTTCCAGTCCTATCTAACTATCTCATGGATTCATCCTCATGTAGGCCATTTGTCATTACTCGTCAAGCAACGCTCCGATAATCCTACTCTATCAAACTACTGTAAATACGTCTACAAAGACTAAATATAACGTTCTGCTATTATTCGCATTATACAAAAGCGACATTCATAAAGAAAATATAACTGCTATTAAATTAAACCTCTCTAAAGAACCAGTGGAACAAGGAAATGCCATTTGGTCCTTGTTTCAATGACGGTGAAATCCTGACATTCACTACCCCGCGGTAGAGAGGGGGCAACGATTGCATATAAAAATAATATTTTTTATGCAGGCGGCTAACGATTGAAGGGACCGATTATCTCCCGGTATAAGGAGATCCCCTATACCAAGTGTCAACAGTCTCTTTGAGAGTGGATGAGCAGGTATGGGTAACGGCACTCTGTGGTCCTGGGGACAAGAAATTGTTCCCAAAGGCGGAGGAACCAGTTTGGTGAACGGCACTAGAATGCAGAAGGCAACGAGAAACCACTGCATTAAAGATCCTGAGATGTATTCCAATGAATTCACATGGCATGGCTGCAACGTCAAGATCAGAGCTGGCCGTGTGGATCGTCTACCTCCGTTCGGAGAAAACGTCTTAAAAACAAACTGTTCCGTCAGACTCGTTAAACTCAAAGCAAACTCTCCAATATAGGACAATGGCTTCGAAACGTGAACAATATCTGCCTGATAACCGTGGATACCATCATATCAGATTGAATTTCCTGGGGAATGAAACCTTATCCAAATGATATTTATAACATGATTCAGACAAGACTGTCTCCATTGCCTTACTTACAATTTCATCTAGGGTGAACCTTTTCGCTCAACGCAACGTGCGAACACGTGTTCGCCGACAAGAATTGTCTATCTGAACACCCTCTTGTCTCGCAATGCTGAACTCAGTTTGCATTGTATGCAGTTCAAACAAATATACAGTATAATTTAACACCAAATTGGTTCCAGTATTTGTGCCTTTTAATCTCCAACAACATAATAAGGCTGGTGGAATGCGTTACATGCCATCTCAAATTACACATTTTCACTGGAGTTAAATAACCGCCGTTCTTTTTTTTTTTTTTTAACTCACACTGAATCAGAATTAGGGGTCATTCCCACATTCCAACGAACATTGTCCTAGGGTTTTCTACTCGGGTTTTCCACAAAATCCCGGTACCGATATATCTCCTCTGGTATCTTTACCAGGAACACAACACTTCTGGATTCACCTACCGAATCAATTCACGACAGAACAATACTATGTCTCGCGGTCTCATACACATGGACAACATTTCTTTCTCTACAGATCAACTTCGATCAGTTACGAACTTCTGTCCATTTCTTCCAGACATATTTAAGTACTTTCCTCCCAACGCAAAATCCCAAATCTCATCAGACTGAACTCTGGCACTTCACCTCCTCACTGAAATTTTCTAGATGACTTCTAACCGACTAAATGAATTTATGTATGGACTTAAATCATGCCATACCTCACTCCCCAGTAGATAAATATTATTAATATTATTATTATTATTATTATTATTATTATTATTATTATTATTATTATTATTATTATTATTATTATTATTATGGTAAATTTAACCCCGACTTTTGACTGACTCATGCAGGTGTCTGAATCATCATCCAAGCATGAAATATCTCGTTCTGACACGTTCACACCCCTCTTATACATGACATACACAAAACACCCGTATGAAAGGACTTCACTATCTCCCACAAAAATTTCATATACAACGCACTGAACATTATTACATCTCCCAATGATATTTCAACACACATCCAACACAAAACTCTGTCCACGAGTTGTCCACGACGTACAAAATTAACTACATACCATGGTAAAATCCTACACACGTAAATATGAATCGGACATAATTTTGCCCCCACACGGACGGAATGAAGACAACGTTTTTCACAGGACTACTTTAAAGAACAGGCGTGAGGAACATATCTGATGGAAAATACTGATGCCAGCTTCCATTTTGTACGCCAGCTGCCTCTGAATTATTTGACAAGCTACAGTATTTCAAACATAATCATATTTTCTGACGTAGCATCCCGGAAAATTAGAGGCTTCAGACATCTCATTTTACATGTAATGTTCTTTCTTATGGCTTATACTTAAAGACCTCTAAGAGAACATAGACAAAATACCCTCGAATACACGCTATATATATATCGCACACGATAGCCGATATTCACTGACATCAACAACCTTCTAGCCTCAGCCAACAATTATGGTTTACTAATGACAGACAGACCGTTACAACGCAGCAAATGACAATGTCTAGAGTATTTACTTCTCTCCCACCTTTCTTTTGAGTAAAATGGAAAGCAAATAATTTACAACAGTGTCTACTCGACTATTTAAAAATCACTTTGCATCGAAATACAAACAACTCTGTTTAAAATTAACTGATACTTGAGGTTCTGAGACAACCTCACCTCATAGGCTAAATTTGCAGTATCACCTTAGGTGATTGAATAATTTTTGGAGCGTCCTCGGATCTACTATGGGTTAACGTGTCCCTCCATCAAAATCGCCCCATCGAGTGAAGGCAACTAGAACGCTTGTTGTTGGAACATGGACTCCTATGGCGCAATACCACTTCTTCGTTGAGGGACACTAGGGTGTGGAGAGCAATGAAAATGTACAGAAAAAATAGTTTATTTTATTATAAATTACCAGTTTCCCCAATAGTCCGCTTTTTGGACGGGTAATTAATGAAGGTAAAATTCATAGAGTGTATCCCCACCATACACGTGTATCGAAAAGTTCTCCCTTCCATCTTCCTGAAATTGTCTCCAAGCGTCAATGCCAGACACACATTAGAACCACATCACTTTGAAACCGCCAAAATGGCGCTCTTCCGAGACCGATACATAAATGAGGCTTATTTATACATAGAGATGCATCGGGTAGAACAACAATTGAATGTCAACATTTCGCCACCTAACGATGGAGCCTGTACTCTGAAACGTGTTGTGAAGAAGATGCAATAAAAAATGATGACTGGTAACGGATTTAATTACTTATAAAGAATGATTTTTTAAGGTCCATTGCATTTATTTACATCGTGTGGGGGCTGAGAACTATCTGTAGCCGAGTGAATAGAATTAACTATTTTTCAATCATCGGCATATCGTAGATTATGGCGGTGCGAAACTTGCTGAAACCCCTTAAATTAGCAATCACCGCAACGTGGACATTCTTTCCCTTTAATTATTTTAGTCAGTTTTTAATTTCATATCACTGAATAAATAGTGTAGCTTCTTACCGCTCATTTCTTGTAAGTCTGCAGGGCAGCCAACCGGTGGACTGCACACCATAATAAACAGTTCCACGATTTTCTCTCCATAGACGGTTAAATGCAACGTTAATAAATATAGGCCTATATAGTTTATGCTACGCCATAGAAGTTCAGACTATGATAAAGAAGATGTAATTACTAAATTTTGACCTAGCTGTGGTGAAGTATTTTAAGTTCTTATTTGAGCGACCGGCTAACGGTAAGTGTCACGGCCTCTAAATGGAAAATGAAACAGTGGTACCACACGGGGCAATATTCTGGGCCCCTTGCTTTTCGGTATTGATATTAATGACGTATCATATGTGATCGGAAACAACACCCACCACTTCCATGCTAATGATTCTGAAATATATTGACACTGAGAACTTCAAATTTTGACGAAATAATAGAAGATATTAACAGTGACCCCCGACGACTCAGCGTATACTCACAATGAAATTCTCTTTTACTAAGTGCCACAAATATTCAGGCAATCCTATTAGGATCATGAATAGTACTGAGCTGCTTAAACAATACTGCACAGCAATCTCATCCATTCTGCTGAACGGTAACATTATCAGGAGAACATTTACAAATTTTGTGGTGATCACACGAAATAAATCCTTATAAAAGATTTATGGAGCGCTTCGTCTCTTAAACTACATAGAGATGTATTTGTACATGAGCTGAGGACATAGTATTATTGTGATGGTGTTATAGTTGACATGACAAGAGGAAAACACTAAAATTTCAGTGAACACTGAACTCCTGCTTGTGATTTATTTACAGTATCAGATATGATGTTCATATCAGAAGATCTCGAGAAGTTGCTGAATGGTATGGATGAAGTCTTGGATAAGGAGTACAAGATGAAAATAAATAAGTCCAAAACAAAAGTAATGGAGTGCAGTCGAACGAAGACAGGTGATGTAGGAAATATTAGATTAGGAGATGAAGTCTTAAAGAAAGTAGATGAATATTGTTAGTTGGGTAGTAAAATAACTAACGATGGCAGAAGTAAGGAGGACATAAAATGCAGACTAGCACAAGCAAGGAAGAACTTTCTTAACCTTTAATTACTCGCGCGGGGTCTTTGAGGCCCCATTCCCTTTTTAAATTGTTATATTTTCCCGAAGTGACTAGGTGTGAACTTGACACTTGCAATAGCTTCATGTAGTGGGGAGGGGAGCTCAGTTCAGTAGATGGCTCACTGTTGCCAAGTAAGGTACTTAGTGGAGAGCAGTGACCAGGCCTGTAAGACCCCACGCGAGTAATTACGTATGAAAATACACTGACTGACAGAGCAAATGCAACACCAAGAAGGAGTGGTCAGAACTTTATGCCAATTGCAGGGTAGACTGACGTCACTGAGGTATGCTCATGATGTGAAATGCGCCGCTGTGCTGCGCACGTAGCGAACGATAAATGGGACACGGCGTTGGCGAATGCCCCACTTCGTACCGTGATTTCTCAGCCGACAGTCATTGTAGAACGTGTTGTCGTGTGCCACAGGACACGTGTATAGCTAAGAATGCCAGGCCGCCGTCAACGGAGGCATTTCCAGCAGACAGACGACTTTACGAGGGGTATGGTGATCGGGCTGAGAAGGGCAGGTTGGTCGCTTCGTCAAATCGCAGCCGATACCCATAGGGATGTGTCCACGGTGCAGCGCCTGTGGCGAAGATGGTTGGCGCAGGGACATGTGGCACGTGCGAGGGGTCCAGGCGCAGCCCGAGTGACGTCAGCACGCGAGGATCGGCGCATCCGCCGCCAAGCGGTGGCAGCCCCGCACGCCACGTCAACCGCCATTCTTCAGCATGTGCAAGACACCCTGGCTGTTCCAATATCGACCAGAACAATTTCCCGTCGATTGGTTGAAGGAGGCCTGCACTCCCGGCGTCCGCTCAGAAGACTACCAATGACTCCACAGCATAGACGTGCACGCCTGGCATGGTGCCGGGCTAGAGCGACTTGGATGAGGGAATGGCGGAACGTCGTGTTCTCCGATGAGTCACGCTTCTGTTCTGTCAGTGATAGTCACCGCAGACGAGAGTGGCGTCGGCGTGGAGAAAGGTCAAATCCGGCAGTAACTGTGGAGCGCCCTACCGCTAGACAATGCGGCATCATGGTTTGGGGCGCTATTGCGTATGATTCCACGTCACCTCTAGTGCGTATTCAAGGCACGTTAAATGCCCACCGCTACGTGCAGCATGTGCTGCGGCCGGTGGCACTCCCGTACCTTCAGGGGCTGCCCAATGCTCTGTTTCAGCAGGATAATGCCCGCCCACACACTGCTCGCATCTCCCAACAGGCTCTACGAGGTGTACAGATGCTTCCGTGGCCAGCGTACTCTCCGGATCTCTCACCAATCGAACACGTGTGGGATCTCATTGGACGCCGTTTGCAAACTCTGCCCCAGCCTCGTACGGACGACCAACTGTGGCAAATGGTTGACAGAGAATGGAGAACCATCCCTCAGGACACCATCCGCACTCTTATTGACTCTGTACCTCGACGTGTTTCTGCGTGCATCGCCGCTCGCGGTGGTCCTACATCCTACTGAGTCGATGCCGTGCGCATTGTGTAACCTGCATATCGGTTTGAAATAAACATCAATTATTCGTCCGTGCCGTCTCTGTTTTTTCCCCAACATTCATCCCTTTCGAACCACTCCTTCTTGGTGTTGCATTTGCTCTGTCAGTCAGTGTAAAATATGTTCATATTCTTGTACATATTGCTTATAACTAACTATTTGTTTAGTTTTGATGATGTGAACGTGTAATACGTATATTTTGGCCAGCATCTGAACCTCTTGTGATGTCTGGGAATTGCTAAAATACAAAAGTAAGCCTATAACCTACAATATAAGGCGAGTCTACTTTGACATGAGATACAGTGCAGCAAATAGAGTGGGTTACTTCGATTTGTATTTCGCTTTCAGATGAATACGGCTGAAAGGCACAGTCGTCAAGTACACGATATTGAACAGTGGCTTTTAGAAGCAGAAGAGGAAGAAGTTGATGCTGATGATGATGATGATGAAGATGATGTCCCAGTTGCTTCTGATTCTGATCCAGATTGTGAAATATTGAACAATCATAAAGCGGTAATACTGATTCCCAGAATGCATTATGGTAGCTATTGAAGAGGCTGAGAAGGAGAAATCGGAAATAGTTCTGTTTTATAAAAGCACGAAAGGTGGTGTAGACACAAATGACAAGTTATGCCAAACTTACAACATAGCACGACGAACCAACAAATGGACACTCGTTGTTTTCTATCATCTCTTCAATGTGGTTGGTATCAACGCTTTCGTTGTATGAGAATTCAATTCAAGCCACGAGAAAAACATCCCAAGGAGAGTATTTTTGAAAGAGCTGGCGAAAGAACTAATTAAACCATGGATGTTGGTGCGTGCTGCTGTACCTACCCTGCCTAGAAATCTCAAGAAAAGACTACGTACAGATGGTGGTGACAGGGAAAATGTAGAGGAGCCAGACAATTCAAGAAAGAGTTGCGTTATTTTCCTTAGGTCAAAGTACAGGAAAATACACTGACTGACAGAGCAAATGCAACACCAAGAAAGAGTGGTTCGAAAGGGATGAAAGTTGGGGAAAAAACAGAGACGGCACGGACGAATAATTGATGTTTATTTCAAACCGATATGTAGGTTACACAATGCGCACGGCATCGACTCAGTAGAATGTAGGACCACAGAGTCAATAAGAGTGCGGATGGTGTCCTGAGGGATGGTTCTCCATTCTCTGTCAACCATTTGCCACAGTTGGTCGTCCGTACGAGGCTGGGGCAGAGTTTGCAAACGGCGTCCAATGAGATCCCACACGTGTTCGATTGGTGAGAGATCCGGAGAGTACACTGGCCACGGAAGCATCTGTACACCTCGTAGAGCCTGTTGGGAGATGCGAGCAGTGTGTGGGCGGGCATTATCCTGCTGAAACAGAGCATTGGGCAGCCCCTGAAGGTACGGGAGTGCCACCGGCCGCAGCACATGCTGCACGTAGCGGTGGGCATTTAACGTGCTTTGAATACGCACTAGAGGTGACGTGGAATCATACGCAATAGCGCCCCAAACCATGATGCCGCGTTGTCTAGCGGTTGGGCGTTCCACAGTTACTGCCGGATTTGACCTTTCTCCACGCCGACGCCACACTCGTCTGCGGTGACTATCACTGACAGAACAGAAGCGTGACTCATCGGAGAACACGACGTTCCGCCATTCCCTCATCCAAGTCGCTCTAGCCCTGCACCATGCCAGGCGTGCACGTCTATGCTGTGGAGTCAATGGTAGTCTTCTGAGCGGCCGCCGGGAGTGCAGGCCTCCTTCAACCAATCGACGGGAAATTGTTCTGGTCGATATTGGAACAGCCAGGGTGTCTTGCACATGCTGAAGAATGGCGGTTGACGTGGCGTGCGGGGCTGCCACCGCTTGGCGGCGGATGCGCCGATCCTCGCGTGCTGACGTCACTCGGGCTGCGCCTGGACCCCTCGCACGTGCCACATGTCCCTGCGCCAACCATCTTCGCCACAGGCGCTGCACCGTGGACACATCCCTATGGGTATCGGCTGCGATTTGACGAAGCGACCAACCTGCCCTTCTCAGCCCGATCACCATACCCCTCGTAAAGTCGTCTGTCTGCTGGAAATGCCTCCGTTGACGGCGGCCTGGCATTCTTAGCTATACACGTGTCCTGTGGCACACGACAACACGTTCTACAATGACTGTCGGCTGAGAAATCACGGTACGAAGTGGGGCATTCGCCAACGCCGTGTCCCATTTATCGTTCGCTACGTGCGCAGCACAGCGGCGCATTTCACATCATGAGCATACCTCAGTGACGTCAGTCTACCCTGCAATTGGCATAAAGTTCTGACCACTCCTTCTTGGTGTTGCATTTGCTCTGTCAGTCAGTGTAAAAACTAGATGTGTAAAATGCAAGGAACATGTCTGTGGGGAGCACATGAAGAAAATATGTGAGAATTGTGTGTAATGTGAGAAAAAGAACATTTTCTTGAGCTTAATATTACTTAATGTGTATTTATTTCTTGTAAACATCCTTTTTAATGTGATGCAGTGTTTGCAGTAAAATAAGATGCAATTGTATTGTAATTAGGGTATTTTTTCAATGCATACTGTCCCGGAGGCCTTAAAGACCCCACGCGAGTAATAAAGTGGGGAAATTGAGGGCGAGTACCTAAGGGTTAAGAAAAGAAATTTGCTTACTTCAAACATTGATATCGGAATTAGAAAGAAGTTTTTGAAGACTTTCGTGTGGAGCGTGGCATTGTATAGAAGTGAAACATGGACGATAACTAGCTCAGAAAGAAAGAGAATAGAAGCTTTTGAAATGTGGTGTTACAGAAGAACGCTGAAGGTGAGATGGATAGATCGAATCACGAATGAAGAGATACTGCATCGGATTGGTGAGAGGAGATCGATTTGGCTAAATTTGAAGAAAAGAAGAGATAGAATGATAGGACCGAGCTCGATAGCTGCAGTCGCTTAAGTGCGGCCAGTATCCAGTATTCGGGAGATAGTAGGTTCGAACCCCACTGTCGGCAGCCCTGAAAATGGTTTTCCGTGGTTTCCCATTTTCACACCAGGCAAATGCTGGGGCTGTACCTTAATTAAGGCCACGGCCGCTTCCTTCCCACTCCTAGGCCTTTCCTGTCCCATCGTCGCCGTAAGACCTATCTGTGTCGGTGCGACGTAAAACAACTAGCAAAAAAGAAAAAAGAATGATAGGACACATCTTGAGACTTGTTCAGTTGGTTTTTGAAGGAAGTGTAGGTGGTAAGAACGGTAGGGATAGACCAAGGTATGAATATGACAAGCAGATTAGGGCAGATGTAGGATGCAATAGTTACGTAGAAATGAAAAGGTTAGCACATGATAGGGTGGCATGGAGGGCTGCATCAAACCAGTCTATAGACTGATGACTCAAACACACATCACCCCTTATCATCAGGCTTATTTCTGAAGCCTGTTAAAATCTGCAGCTACATATTTTAAGGATGGTGTCTATATTGTTAGCTGAAAACCAGCCTCTATGCATTTTTTTATAAATTCACCTTTTTATAATCTTTTCACGGCCTAGATACCCCTTTGGGCACCTCACAAATGACTTTAATAGATCATTTAGTATATTATGTGGTGACCGGCGCCAGATTACGGAATTCCCTGTCGGCTCCGGTCAGAGACACCAGCTCGTTATCAAGACTTAAGGTCACTTACCGAGACTACCTGTTGAGTACAGCTGACTGAATGGCTGTAGTATGAATGAGTCTGTGCCTGAGGGTAAGTTAGATAGTTTTAAGGGAATGTAATAAGTTCCACGGAATAATGTTTCATTATAGTTGTAATAACAATATATTAGGTAATTATTTATTATTTTTTGTTTTTTGAACAATCAGTCCATAGATTGGTTTGATGCAGCCCTCCGTGCCACCCTACCCCGTGTTAACCTTTTCAATTCTATATAACTGCTGCATCCTACATCTGCACTAATCTGCGTGTCATATTCATAACTTGGTCTACCGCTTGCGTTCTTACCCCGCTACACTTCAATCAAAAACCAACTGCACAAGTCCTGCGGGCCGTAAGATGTGTTCTACAATTCTATCTCTTCTTTTCGTCAAACTTAACTACAACGATCTCTTCTCACCAATTCGATATCTTCATTCGTGATTCGCTCTATCCATCTCACCTTCAGCATTTTTCTCCAACACCACATTTCAAAAGCTTCTATTATCTTTCTTTCTGAGCGAGTTATTGTCAATGTTTCACTTCCAGACAATGCCACGCTCCAAACGAAAGTCTTCAAAAACATTTTTCTAATTGCTATATCAATATTCGAAGTGAGCAAATTTCTTTTCTTAAGAAAGTCCTTCCTTGCTTGTGTTAGCCTGCATTTTATGTCCTCCTTACTTTTGCCATCGTTTGTCATTGTACTACCCGAGTAACATTGTTCATCCACTTCCTTTAAGACCATGTCCCAATCTAATTACTTAATTCTGCTGATCGTAATTATTTGATGTTTATTTAAGTCTTAAATTTAACTAAATTTATGTCAATTTCTGATGTTAATTTAGCTCGCTATTTATATAAACTTATTTCTATTAATTTATCTTTAACTATTTTACTGTAGAATGAAGCACAATGTGGTTAAGTGCAATGGAGTGCCTAGAGTAAATGCTGGGGCTGTACCTTAATTAAGGCCAAGACCTACCTTCCCAATCCTAGCCCCTTTCCCATCCTTGCGTCGCGGAAAACCGCCAATATGTTAGTGCGACTTTAAACCAGTACAACAAATAGGAGGGGCTAGAGTCCCAATTTCTCCACTGAATGTTAAAGATTGTAGTCGACCAACTCTACTTATTGTCTTCGAATAGGGAAGAAGAGGGCTGCTTCTCCTTCAGCCCCTTCAGATCTCGAACAACACCCATCCACTCACTTCGATCTTGTATTCATTCCCAATCAATTTGCAGATCCACTTGTACATCATCAAACCATTTTAGTCCTGGTCTTCCAACCTTCCTACCGTAATAAATTCTTGCATTCAGTGCCGTTCAAGGCTCATGGTAGCAAGGTGATATCTTACTGTCTTTTATGAGATTTGAATCGCAACAGTGCATGCGAGATTTTCGAATACAATGATATTCGGGTTTTTACTAAAACTTCAGATCCCATGGCTATGATCACGATGGTCACGTTAAATTACAAGTTTGCCTTACCAGTGCCTCGTAGTCCTACCGCTTTATTGTCCAATCATTGCAGTTTCCTCGAGTATATGTCTGTTACTATACCTAGTTGATCTCAGGTATAGAATGAATAGCTTACATTTGATGTACTTTCTGAAATGTTAAAATATGACTGTCAATGTTTGTGTCTTCTGTTCTTTCGAGTCTTCAGACTCGTTTCTATTTATTCTATACATCAATTTTCAAGAATAATTTTGATTTTTGTTTGCCCTAAGACCCCGATTATTGTGCTGTGTTAGTCCTAGGGATGGCTTCTGTCCTATTTGTATAAATAAACAAAGTATATAATTAAGATCATGAGGCGCAGATGCTTCAGTTTTACTTGAATCCGAACCGACAGTATGTGATGGCATAAAATTACTGCAGGAAGAATTCAGTACAAAACAAAGTTACAGACTTGGCAATACAAAATAAATGGAGCGTGTAATAACGACTGTTCACTGGTCTGCGGCAGTAAGGCAGCATCAGCAGGCAGTTGAGCAGGGTGAAGTGACAAGACTCCTTCAAGGTCCTTAAGTGATCAAAATTGTCTCCTCTTCCGGACCTTATCCCAATTAATTGAGGTCAGCACTATTAGTAGATCAAGCCCAGTTTTACTGCCGAATGACTTCCTGACATCAAACCTCTGTCGGGGGACGTATTCGCTATTGCGTGTCTCTTTAGTGATTGATAGTGTAATATGTGATATTATATTGCGTGTAAATGAAGCTATTTTTTAAGAAGTATGACACCAAGAAAGTTGGCCGCGCAGTTAGGGTCGCGTATATCTTGCGTTCGGAAGATCGTGGGCTCGAATTCCACCATTGGAAGGCCTGAAGATACTTTTCCGTGGTTTCCTATTTTCACACTTAAAGTTATTTCATTAATTTACAGTCTACTCATTGATTGTTTTTAATCACTCTATTTTCATCAACAGAGTAATTAATTAGTTGCCTATCTGACAATAGCCTAATTAGTAAAATACATGACGTCTCTTAAAATTTGTAGCAATTGAAGGGATGGTGGTGAATTATATAAGTAAGCATACGAGCGAACCTTATGACGAAAAAGGTTCCTTGTCCCTTAACTGAACCAACTGGCTGAAGACTTAACAGACTGACATACAAAATTATTTCGGGTAGAAGATAATTGGTGATAAGAATAGTGTGAGGTTGTTTAACGATTGATTTTGAAGTTGTTAAATTCACCTCACCCGCAGTGCTATCTATGACTTTGCTGGCAAGACCTAATGTTTATAGTGCGCTATGTCTTCTTGTATGTGTTAAAACAAATTTGTTACTTCCATTAATCTATCTCAGTCTCTCCTTGACTTCAACAAAATTAACGTGCCTGAGGTATGAGCGATGCTGGTAATCTATTCCTTTATGTAGCCAGTCCCTGTTATGAATGGTGTAAAATACCACTCATAGGTTCGGCGATGCGTGCTTTTCAGTTAGGTTGGCAAACTTATGTGTAATAGCATTTTCAGGCTGGGTAAACTACTGCACTCCTTACTTCCCAAGTATGTCTCTTCAGTGACACCTAGACCATCAATGACAGCTGAGGATGGAGCTGTTGCTGGCCCAACCAGCCTTCGGGATGAGTATTCAACATACATACAATACTATCACAGAAGAATGGTTACGACTGGCCTTGAGCTTTCTCCTTACTTAAGTGTTGAACTAATGCATGTTTTTCACTAACAATCACTGGGGATAGAGCTATGGTGTTGATCCCCTCCAAAATCATGACGTCGTGAGTGAAGACGATTGTTCCTTAATTTCACTACTGTCTGCTTGGTTGATTTCATTCCAGAGTCAACTGATTGGTTAGCGCCGTCGGTTAAGCTCCCATCTTCTGTGCATGAGTTTGCGAGATCTCAGGGTATTTAACTGTCCCTACATAAGAGAGATGCATACTAATTTTCTATTGTCACTTGCCTCTCACCGAGGCGACCGTGATTCAATCCCAGCCGATATATACGGAATATTGAAATGAAAAGTTTCTTAATGCTCACTGCTACACCCGAGCTTTATACAGACGTCATTAGCGATGGTCGAACGATGTAAACGATCACAGAGAGCGGGACTGCCACTCTTCCTCGTTCAGTAGTAGACTCGTTATCGTGTAGCATGGCTCCGATGTTTTCGCAAGTCAACAGGGGCCAAAGATGTATTGATGCCTTTTAATTGTCCTTAAAATTTGTTTTTGTGTTTCAAGAGTAATTTTATACTTATTGTATAAATGATATTGCATGGCTTTATTTTCCTTTACAATGGTTTAAATAATATTGTTTCTCTGTACATACACACACCAAACACAACATTTAGAATTAAATTTTATCTGCTTAAAAATATTTCATTTATGATATGTTTCTAGATAAGATTCAAGTTCATGGTAATTGTAAGGAAGTTGCGAAGTTAATTTCTTTTCAATTGAAGCTTCATTTTCATACAAACCTACAAAAGATTATTAAAGACATAGATTCATAATTGTTTAAAATGAATTGTACGTGTTGCGTTTTTATTGATAATCTGGCCGCCAATGTGCATTTATACATCCTATATACCAACAGTTCGACCCCTGCAGACTTGTGGAAAAATTGGAGCCAGGCGAATATTGTGCTTATCGGAATATTTTTTTCCGCCACTCAACAAAGATCGTCCGATCGCTTACGATGACTGCACGTGCAGAGAGAATGGCCCTTGCTTCTCGATAAGTAGCCGCAGGGTATGGCTCTTCTTATTTCAGGTTATTTCTTAATGATTCTTGGCCAGGAAATCCGCTTCCTCTAGAGTTGTCGACACCCTCCAATTTTGTCCTTAAAGATAAATTGCAATCTTGTTTTTGTCAACGTGTGTCACAGACCTCCTTGGCACGCAACACGGGAAGAGGGAAAGTCGGATTGGGTAGCTCTTAAGCACTGGTCTTCTGAGCCCGAGTTGGTGGGTTCGATCCCAGTATAGTCATGTGGTCAATGAATGAATTAATGAATGAATCAATCAATCAATCAATCAATCAATCAATCAATCAATCAATCAATCAATCAATCAATCAATCAATCAATCAATCGACGCTTAGGACAGTCGCCCAGCTGGCAAATCCCCTATCTGTTGTTTATCTAGTCTTTTCGAAGAAGTTGGAAATTTATCAAACAACTCCTGTGGTAAATGATTCCAATCCCGAATTCCTCTTCCTACAAACGAATATTTGCCCGAATTTCTCCTCTTGAATTCCAACTTAATCTCCGCATGATGATCTCTTCAATTCTTAAAAACTCCACTCGTACTTATTCGTGTAGTTATGTCATTCCACGCCAACTCTCCACTGACAGCTCGGAACATCCCGCTTAGTCGAGCTGATCGTCTACTTACTCCGAAGTCTTCCTAGCCCAATATTTGCAACATTTTCTTAACCCTACCCTTTGTCGAAAATACCCCAGAACTAATCACGCTGCTTTACTTTGGATCTTATCCACTTCCCGAATGAAGTCATCCTGCGAGGGCCCCATACACCGGTGGCCATTACTAAAATCCTTAGATACACTCATAACCATATGAAGCGTTCTCTATCTTCTATTTACAATCTCGTTTATGTAGTCATCCTAATAAACACATCTCCTTATCTTTACACCTAGGAACTTAACAGAGATTCCCATGAGTTGCTTTCACCTCTTCAACACAACACAATAATTGAAATCGAGAGAACACCATTGGTGAAACTTTCAGCCCAACTTTTCAACCGGTCTCGTATCATACCATTGTCTTCTGTCAATCTCACAACAGTTTGAGGTCTTTTGCAGTCTCCCACAATCTTGTAACTTATTACAATATAACATCACCCGAAAAAAGCATTATATTTGATTCCAGTTCTTTACTTATATATAATAAAATACAGAGGTCCAATGGTAGTCACTTGCGTGACCCACTATTAATCATTGCA
Source organism: Anabrus simplex (assembly GCF_040414725.1). NCBI lineage: Eukaryota > Metazoa > Arthropoda > Insecta > Orthoptera > Tettigoniidae > Anabrus > Anabrus simplex. Next base: position 289,826,556 of record NC_090267.1, read on the forward strand.
AAATCAGATAATACTTCACCTTCCTTAATTCAGTCCTCCGAGTTCTCCGAGTTGCAAACGTAGCCAGCCATTCAGTCACTGTTTCGTGCAGTCCAACAGTCCTCATTTTCGTCGATAGTCTCCCATGGTTTTCCCATGGTGTCGTCTTCTATCTTATGTTTGAACTTTGGATAGGTCAATAGCGATACAGTCCCAAATTTTAGAAGTTGAGCTCACTGGAATAACCTTTCCTAAACCCGAACTGCCTTCTATCAAATAACTATCTCATTGTGCTCAAATACGCCAACCTCGTTTCAGTAGATTTATTGCCACGTTAGACGATACCTGACTTGCAAAATTCCATCACCTTTGCATCTCCGCAAACCGTAGAAGTAGTTAGTGGGACGTAAAATCAATAAAATTATAATTAATAGAAGGTTAAAAAAATAGATGTGGAACATAGTCTAGGCCTTCTGAGATTATAAAGACAGCAATTGAAGAACTCCCCGGAATGAGGATTTAACCAATAAATTTTTGAAAATGAGATTTCATTGGAGAAAGTGTGTATCACCCACCACGCGTCTACTGTATGCTGTGGTGTCGTCTTCTATCTTATGTTTGAACTTAAAGCTAGTTTACAGCCAGCAGAACTTCGTCCTCCACGGAGTAAGGATGGAACATTAGTCAACATGGTGGACACCGAGCTCGATAGCTGCAGTCGCTTAAGTGCGGCCAGTATCCAGTATTCGGGAGGTAGTGGGTTCGAACCTCACTCTCAGCAGGCCTGAAGATGTTTTCCGTGGTCCCATGGTTCCCAATTTTCACACCAGGCGAATTTTAAGGCCACGGCCGCTTCCTTCCCACTCCTACCCCTTTCCTGATTCATAATTACCATAAGGCCTATCTGTGTCGGTGCGACGTAAAGCAGCTTGTTATAAAAAGAAAAAGCATGGTGGACAGTGCTTGTATTGGCTCATCACCAAGTGTAAGAGATCATTTAAATAAAGGGCATAGACGAAATAACATCTCTATTTTGAAGTATTCATGACATTTTTATTGTTGTTATTTTTATTGTTATACTAATAATATTTGCTACCATTTGTGTTTCAAGAGCATGTACAGGATTCCTCTTCTGTTATATACAAATGTAAGGTATACTTGCAAATTATTTTCCATTGTATCACTCACAGGTCCGCTTCTGTGGTGTAGTGGTTAGCGTGATAAGCTGCCACCCCCGGAGGCCCGGGTTCGATTCCCGGCTCTGCCACGAAATTTGAAAAGTGGTACGAGGGCTGGAACGGGGTCCACTCAGCCTCGGGAGGTCAACTGAGTAGAGGTGGGTTCGATTCCCACCTCAGCCATCCTGGAAGTGGTTTTCCGTGGTTTCCCACTTCTCCTCCAGGCGAATGCCGGGATGCTACCTAACTTAAGGCCACGGCCGCTTTCTTCCCTCTTCCTTGCCTATCCCTTCCAATCTTCCCATCCCTCCACAAGGCCCCTGTTCAGCATAGCAGGTGAGGCTGCCTGGGCGAGGTACTGGTCATACTCCCCAGTTGTATCCCCCGACCAAGAGTCTGAAGCTCCAGGACACTGCCCTCGAGGCGGTAGAGATGGGATCCCTCGCTAAGTCCCAGGGAAAAACCGAACCTGGAGGGTAAACAAATGATGATGATGATGATGATCACTCACAATTCATGCATTAATTTTTAAACCTTAAGATATAACAATAAAATATTGTTTTAATAGATAACTCATTTGTACACTTGCATATGCATTTGGTTCAAGTAGTGTATACTATTAAATAAACTCTTAAAATAATTTTCCTCTCTCCTGAAAACATATTGATTTCTTGGTTACACCCTTATTCCGGTGTGGTCTTCAACTTAAGCCTGTGAAGTGTTCAGAACGGGATTTGACGAATTACAACCCTCTTCATTGTTAAAAACTATGTGTTAGGAGTAGGGATTGGAGTGTGGGTTGGGTCGTCATGGCCCTGTGGCACTGTCACCAACTTCTCACCAAGGTGGCCACGGTTCGAATAAGGAAACACAGTAGGAGAGCACTGATGTCCGGCCCCGCGGTGTAGACAGCAACACGTCCGCCTGTCACCCGGCGGCCCCGGTTTCGATTCCCGGCCAGGTCAGGGGTTTTTAATTGTAAATGATTAACATCCCTGGCCTGAGGACTGGGTGTTTGTGTCGTCCTTAATGTTCCTTTCCTCACATTCAACACTTAACTCTTCCGCGATTTCGAAATACATGCAGGTTCACAACTTATCGTGCAAAGTAGGGGGCAAAAATCTTCTTAGGTCGACGCCCTGAATAAATAGCATTTAGAAAAGAAAGGAGATCACTGATACGCATTCTTATTCAACGTATTCACCATCATTGTCCAAGCACATGTTCCAACGGTACTCCAAGGCAATGATGAGAACATAAAAATCTGCGTCAATCCCTGAAGCTACTTCACGACGTAATGCTGAATGGCTGTTGAATCGTCTACCACCTCGGCGCATCTTCAACGGTTCGAAGAGGTAGAAGTCACTGGGTGCCAGGTCGGGGCTGTAGGGAGGATGGTCCAGATAATTGCTTTACTCACTTGGGCAGAGACAGTGAATGCTATCAGTTACAATGACACACTGGAGTGTTCACGGGAAACAACCTGGACTTCTCGTAACAGACGTCGTGTTGCTGCGTGATAACTCCAGAACACACGCAGCCCTACTGGCCGTGTGAATTATTTCAGCATTTCCGGTGGGAGGTACTGGATAATGACTATGTGGAATAGTAATGTGTATCAGTGCTCTACAACTGTTTGTCCTTCCATGTACTTGTAAAATGAGGTTTCTCCATGCGAGCTCTTGTTACCTTATCTTGAAGCCCTCTGGTATTTATTTTCGAGAGGTGTTTTGGCTTATGCCTTTTAATATATTGTAAATGATTTCAGTTATTTTTAAGAAAATTAAACTTGGCATAGCGTATAAAAGTTCAAATTGTAATAGAATTGAAGGCACGCATAACATGAATTTCTTTTTCAACAGACAGAAGTCGCTCAAGTTTCTTGTTGCTCCGGTTTCCTTCCGTACTCTTACAATAATATGTGCATTTATTGATCCTATTCAATACCGTATTTAATCTCTTAATATGAAATATTAAGTTTATTCAGATAGGTTTCGACTACTTATGAGTCATCTTCAGTGACCTATATTAATATATATGTATACACCGCAGAGTCCTTATTATTTACAATATTTACAATCCAGTAAAAACCGTATGTGTTAATAATACATTACATTGTAAAGCATAGCCTTTTGTCTGTTATCAGATTAAAATGTGTGTGTGTGTGTGTGTGTGTGTGTGTGTGTGTGTGTGTGTGTGTGTGTGTGTGCACTGTAGAGTCCTTATTATTTGAGATATTTACAGTCCAGTAATAAACCGTATTAGCGTTAATAAGACCTACCATTGTAAGGCAAAGTCCTTTGTCTGTTGTAAAGTAGCTTCTTCTTGTAAATTATAAGGACTATTAAAAGCCCTGCCACTCTTCTATTGTCCTTTGTTTTTGTTTTTCTAGAATTTGCTTTACGTCGCACCGACACAGATAAGTCTTATGGCTACGATGGGATAGGAAAGGTTTGGGAGTGGGAAAGAAGCGGCTGTGGCCTTAATCTCTTCTACTGTTCAATAATATGCTGTTGGTACATCTTGGTTCTATATACTGAAGTATGTATTGGGGGACTTTAAGTTGTAATATTTCTCCCTCTAGTGAGTGTAACCATCAAACAGATATCCCTCAGTAGGTCTATTGCTATCACAACAGTTACACCCGGATCTGTTCGTTCTCACTTTTGTTACTGTTAGATTCTATCACTGACTCACCTTCAGTTATTCTCGATTTTCTTTTCTGCTAGTTGCTTTAAGTCGCACCAACTCAGATAGGTCTTATAGCGACGATGGGACTAGAAAGGCCTAGGAATGGAAAGGAAGCGACCGTGGTCTTAATTAAGGTACAATCCAAGCATTTGCCTTGTGTGAAAATGGGAAACCACAGGAAACCATCTTCAGGGCTGCCGACGGTGGGGTTCGAACCCACTATCTGCGGGATGCGAGCTCACAGCTGCGCGCTCCTAACCGCACGGCCTACTCGCCCGGTTTTTCTCGTTTAAATCAGAAATGCATCCATATTGAGGGATTCTTTCAAAGAAAAAAATAAATGCATAAAACACGCGTCAATTAACCAGAATATGAACGTAATGGCGTTACGACTGGAAGATTACGAATAACTGAATACTGAAGGCAAGATGTGCACACGCAAGACCGAGAATCGCCTCCACTGTTGCTTACTAGTTAAGAGTGCCGTGGGATCTCGCTACGTAGGACAGTGTACTGCGAACAATAAAAGGCAGTGTGTGCTACAAGCCTGGTAGTCCGTAGCACGACGTGTGATTTATCACCACGCATACGCACATAGCATGCAGTGGATTAACGTCATAGCTCCTCTACAGAATTTGAGTACGCAGTGACGCGGTCACTCCTTTGTGTGGCGGAGTCAAGCCAACACTTCACATATTTCCATCGTTTTCTTTTAAAACACATCATATAGAATGACGAAAAAAGTTTTGTTCTAAAAGCGCAATTACCAGTGTGCTAAAGCGCATGGGCACTTGCGAAGCTTTGCCACTGATAGAAGATTGACAACTTCTGTTCTAGGGATTAGCATTCCTGCTCCGCTGGTCTTAGTTCGTAGTTGCTTAAGACCACCACACAAACGTTTCCGGGTAATGACCCCGTATTGGTTTATCAGATTAATAACGGCATGTGTCCTTCGAAGAGTTCTGATGGAGGTGTTTCGTGTTGGCGCCCATGGACGACTTGCACGTCTGTGAGTATGGTAGCCGACCTATGATGTAATCTAATGTTTAGGATGGCATAAACACCCAGTCCCCGAACCAGAGAAAACAACCAATGAAGGTTAAAATCAACGACGCGACCGGTAATCTAACCTGAGACCACATGTTCCAAAGGCGAACATGCTATCCAGTTAGTCACGGACCAGGAGAGTTTATCTTGTATAGCGAGACTCAGGTTATAAAACCTACTGTTCTATCCACCGAGCGAGTTGGCCGTGCGGTTAGAGGCAAGCAGCTATGAATGGATTCGGAAGATAGTGTGTTCGAATCCCATCGTTGCCAGCCCTGACGTTTTCCGTTATTTCCTATTTTCAAATCAGGTAAATGCTGGGGTTGTACTCTAATTAAGGCCACGGCCACTGCCTTCCCAATTCTAGCTCTTTCCCATCCCTCAGTCACCGAAATCCTTCGATGTGTCAGTGCGAGGTTGAACAAGTAGCAAAAACAAAAACTGTTCTGTCCTACCTTACAATCATCTGCATTTGAAATATGATGATTTATGTGTTACTTACAATTGAACTTACAGCTGGGTTTCTTATAACTACATTGATCTTATAACTACCGTAAATTAATACATATTATTATATAAAGTAGGTTTCAAAACTGCTATTACCGGGCGAGTTGGCCGTGCGGTTACGGGCGCGCAGCTGCGAGCTTGCATCCGGGAGATAGTGGGTTCGAATCCCACTGTCGGCAGGCCTGAAAATGGTCTTCCGTGGTTTCCCATTTTCACACCAGTCAAATGTTGGGTCTGTGGCTTAATGAAGGCCACGGCCTTTCTTATCCCATCGTCGCCATAATATCTATCTGTGTCGGTGCGACGTAAAACATATTGTAAAAAAACTGTTATAAATTAATTTACTATTTAGTTTCCGACCCTGTATACATATCACAACGTGAATCAGGTATATGTGCGTTAGAGGGTTGATCATACCGATAAATATTTTAAGAGAAATAATTCGATACCTCTCACCGTTGTCAGTTTATAAGCTGCTGAATTGAACCAATCGCATCGCTTCGCGGGCGATTTCAGAAGGGTTTTGCGTGACTTCTTCTTCTTTATCTGTTTACCCTCCAGGGTCGGTTTTTCCCTTGGACTCAGCGAGGGATCCCACCTCTACCGCCGGAAGGGCAGTGTCCTGGAGCGTGAGACATTGGGTCGGGAATACAATTGGGGAGGATGACTAGTAGCTCGCCCAGGCGGTTTCACCTGCTATTGGTGAACAGCGGCCTTGCAAGGGGGGATGGGAAGATTGGAAGGGATAGACAAGGAAGAGGGAAAGAAGCGGCCGTAGCCTTAACTTAGGTACCATTCCGGCATTTGCCTGGAAGAGAAGTGGGAAACCACGGAAAACCACTTCTAGGATGGATGAGGTGGGAATTGAACCCACCTCTACACAGTTGACCGCCCAAGGCTGTGTGGACTCCGTTCCATTACTCGTACCACTTTTCGAATTTCGTGGCAGATCCTGGAATCGAACCCGGGTCTCCGGGGTTGTCAGCTAATCACACTAACAACTACACCACAGAGGCGGACACTTTGCGTGACACTGTTGCTAAATGTACACGTGACTTAAGACCGGCAGGAGAACACTAGTCGAAGAGTAAAACTTCGCCATAGGAAGGATTTGAACACGGAGCTCCGAGCTGACAGGATCGCACCATACCGAGTGCGCTACGGTAATATTGGTGTACTTGTGTTTGACGCTGGATTCTCGGCATGGCTCTCAAGTCGTTCATAAGTCAGGTGCAGATTTAGCCGCGCAAAGCTCATTTGAATTCGCCCGCGAAGCGATTTGATTCGCTAATTTCAGCAGCTAATAAAATGAAAACGCTGTGAAATATCGAATTATTTCTTTTAAATTATTTATTAGTATGACCAAATCTCTAACACTCATATACCCGGTCCACGTTGTTTCCGACCACCCTGTGTATTCTATTGCAAGATTTTTACTTTTGGATATCCACTTAGTTCATTGCTTCTTGAAATGTAATATTTTTGTCATGTTCCTAATTTCAGTAGGTGCGGCTTGCGATGATAACGAATCAGATGTAGGCTACATTTATTTTTGAGCTATGTGACAACAAAATAATCACTCAATATGGAAACTACCGTGTGGATTGGAGAGAACACGCAAGACTGTTTGCCGAACGGCTCGAGAAAAGGTGTGTTTCAAGTGAAGTACGGCTCGGAGAGGTGTGGTGTGGTGCGGGGAGTTCAGAAGCCAGGGGCGTGCTTGCTGCCCTGAAAGGAGCCATAATTGCCTCGCTGTGCCCGGTAGTGGGAGCTACCTAGCGCCATTATGTCCCGGCCCGTGATTTTAATCAAGAGAGATGAAAGAGAAGCCGCGATTATATAAACTAAACAAAACAAAACACAAGATCAACAATAGATAAACCGTCCCATCAATGGAGTTAACGTGATTTTGGGTAATTAATCAAACTTTTATTCTGCTGCTTGGAATGTGGTGTGTTGTGGTGGCGGGGCATTCTTAGGTTAATTGTATGGCGCCGTGTATCGCGCGGCATAGTTCACACGAGACCTGTGACAATCTTACAAGCCGATTAGTGGCTAGATACAAGAGGCCGATGTAGCTTTAGTAATGTGTACATAGGGCACACTATTGTCGTGGAGATAGACACTCCTAAATGTTGAGCCACCGGGCGAGTTGGCCGTGCGCGTAGAGACGCGCGGCTGTGAGCTTGCATCCGGGAGATAGTAGGTTCGAATCCCACTATCGGCAGCCCTGAAAATGGTTTTCCGTGGTTTCCCATTTTCACACCAGGCAAATGCTGGGGCTGTACCTTAATTAAGGCCACGGCCGCTTCCTTCCAACTCCTAGGCCTTTCCTATCCCATCGTCGCCATAAGACCTATCTGTGTCGGCGCGACGTAAAGCCCCTAGCAAAAAAATGTTGAGCCAGTCCTGGGTATGTGATGATCAACTGCGCTGTTCAGTTGCTCAGACGGTACAGTAGAGTGCTGGCTTTCTGAGTCCAAGTGTGCGCGTTCGATCTGGTTCAGTCTAATGATGTTTGAAGGTGCTCAGGTAATCTATCCCCGTGTCGGTTAAGTTACCAGCATGTAAAAGAACTCCGTCGGAACAAAACTTATGCCCCTCGACGTCTCCGAAGTCCATAAAACTAGTCTGTGTGACGTAAAACCTATACGATTAAGGTTAGCAGAATCATCATCATCATCATCATCATCATCATCATCATCATGTTCATGGCTAAATGGTTAGTGAGCTGGCCTTTGACCATAGGGGTGCCGGGTTCGATTCCCGGCAGGGTCTGGAATTTTAACTATAATTAGTTAATTTCGCTATCTCGTGGGCTGGGTGTATGTGTCGTCATCAGCATTTCATCCTCATCACGACGCGCAGGCCGCCTACGGGAGTCAAATCAAAAGACCTGCATCTGGCGAGCCGAACTTGTCCTCGGACACTTCCAGCACTAAAAGCCATACGCCATTTCCTTTATCATCATCATCATTATCATTATCATCATCATCATACCCCTCATGAGCTTGTTTTTACGCGCCGGTAAATTTACCAATAAGAGCACTTTCAAACATCAGCGTACTGAGCCGTAATGGAATCCAATAACTTGGGCTCAGAAGGCCAGCAATCTGCTGTCCCAACCATTCATCCTACACACACAATAGTGAATACATCCCGCCACATAGAGTTGGCGTCAGGGAGGGCACCTGGCCGTAAAACAGGGACAAGACTATATGCACGACATAGATTGTACCCACGACCTCCCCACAGTGTGGAAAAACGCGGCATAATAATAATTGATTCGGAAATGTCTTGGATCACAGAGGCGTAAGAAGCAGCTAGGGTAAATGGGCGGACAAGGAATTAACTAGAGCATAGGCCTGAGTTAACACAATAAATTTTGAAATTTTATTTCTTTTCCTTTTTTCAATTAAAATCTGATATCTGAATAAACCATAACAATATTATTAATGAGCTCGTCAGCTCCAACAACAATAACTTAAAGTCAAAAAAGAAACTCAGGTACAACTTGAGAGAATTACAAATACTAATTTCCACAGAAAAGTGCTGGATTGCTCTTGGCAGGCACAACATTTACAAGAGCACTATTTGCTCCTATCCTTCACACTACAAGGGAGTCTGGACTCCAACTATATCATAGTCCTCACAGACGCATCAGTTTTTAATAGCGTACTTACAACCTGTAGGTTGTTATTAATTAAAGTATTTACACATCCTTGCCCTAATGTGGGATTATTTGTCGCTCAATTTTTTTTTATTTTTTTTTTGCTTTACGTCCACCAACTCTGATAGGTCTTATGGCGACGATGAATTGAATTTATTGATCATGATTTACATGCCACTGAGACTGAAAAGCCCCTTTATGCAGCGTCTTCTTATAATACAATGCAGATTTATGAAAACAGTAACTACATTTTTATAATATTAAAGTATTAAACTAAACAAGAAACTTTAAAAAAATGAAAATACAGATACCAAATCCAGTAAGGTTAAGACATACATTATATAATAAGTAAGAAAGTAAATCATTAAGCCCTTATGTTATTCTGGACTACATGGGTTTAAAGAATATAAAGCTAAAGCAGAGAAACAATTTTCTTCGAAATATACATATTCCTGATTGTTCGACACAAGAATGCCTGATCTCAGCCTCTTGCGTACTCCTCCAGAAAGACAGATGTTCAGAACTGCTTTAGTTGGGTACAGTTAGTGTTACTTGCGAAACGGTGAAGATTAAAGACGTTAAAGATACGTGATGCAGTGCAAACAAAGGATTTGTTAAATTTAGTGGTACGATGAAGGGGAATTTGAAGGGTGGTTTTTGTAAACCTATTATCTCTGTTATGTACCGACCCCATAGGTTTAAATGCATTATAAAGGTAGGATGGTGTCTTCAGTTTGAGAATTTTCTGCGTAGCAACAGCTACTGAGATTTCCCGACGTTCATGGAGTTTCAACCATTGTAGCTGTATGTAATAGGGTGTTATGTGTTCATCACGCCTGGCATTTGTAACGTAACGAACACATGCGTTTTGTACCCTCTGTAGTTTTATGTTCAAAGTTTCAGATAAGTCGTTGTATACGACTGAACCATAGTCAATTATTGGAAATATAAGACTTTGAACAAGTAGTTTTCGCATGAAAGGTGGTGTACATGACACGTTACGTTTCATAGGATAGGAAAGGCCTCGGAGTGTGAAGGAAGTGGCCGTGGACTTAATTAAGGTACAGCCCCAGCATCTGCCTGGTGTGAAAATGGGAATCCACGGAAAACCATGGGGTTCGAACCCACTATCTCCCGGATGCAAGTTCACAGTTGCGCAACGCTAACCGCATGGTCAACTCGCCCGGTGCTCAACAGTTTGTTACACGCTGCTCCATAAACAATTACCGAATAAACAGGGGGAATGTGTGCCCATACTAAATGGCCTTAATGTAAAAAGAAAAGGTTTAACATGATTGACCATGAACGAAAGGCTAGGAGGCGATACACTTGCACTACTTCTAGAATATCTTAAAGCCCTAAGTGGACTTATGGCCCTAAGGTACAGAGGCTGAGCCTATTCTACGCCGGGGTGAATAAATGAGAAACATTAAATTCCAAACGAGTGTTAAGAATTGTAGATGATTACAAACTTCAGTCAACCCACACTAAGTTGAATGGGAATCAACAGAGGGTAATCACTCTTTGTTCCCTTACATTGTATTTTTCCCAGAGTCCTCAGACCGGCCGAAAGTTCTACATTTAAACCACCAGAAATTTACAAAATATATGATGTTTGAAACCTTCCCCGCAAGCTATCTGCCGGTGCTCTCACCGTGGTCCCTGCCCAGAAGAACATGGCGCACTCACTAAAGTGGAGCGATGGAGATGACTATACGGCCCAAAAGCGCCCAGCTTTTATAATATTTTTAGGAGAAGTTTCCAGAACTCTTTACAGATAGGCCGGATGCCTGTACACACCCCCAATTTTAATTGGCCAGCGAAAATATTTACAAATTTCTGATTGGTTGATACCTATTGAAGAAGGAAGAAGCAGAAGTGTAGACAACTTTGATACATTAAAAAACAATCCTAAGAACCAGGTTGACAAATCTCAAAATTACAAATTTGTTTATGGAAATAATTATAGTTGTCTCCGCAAGATGGAGCAATTAAACCTATGGTAGAGACATCTAACATTTGAAAACCCAAGTAAGTATCTTGCATAATAATATCAGTTCAAGATAGATTACATAGATGGCCTTATAGAAGGCGTGCAGTTTAACTGGCCGGAGGTGTACCCCCGGTATAATAATAATAATAATAATAATAATAATAATAATAATAATAATAATAATAATAATAATAATAATAATAATAATAATGATAATATACGACTCTCTGGCTAAGGGTCAGCTTTGAGGCCTCCGGTTCAGAGGGAACCAGGTTCGATTCCCGGTCAGGTTGGGGTTTCAATCGCATCTGATGATTTTTGTAGCTCGGGGACTGGGTATTTGTGTTTGTCCGAACACTCTCCTCTTCATATTCATACAATACACCACACCACACCACACAAGCACGCAATAGTGATTACATCCCTCCAGGTAGGGTTGGGTCGGGATGGGCATCCTGCCGTAAAACAGGGCCAAACTCACATATGCGACACAGTTCGCACCCGCAACGCCACATGTGTGAGAAAAGCGGTCTAATAAGAAGAATTAGTTGAATTTCTGGAATTAAAAATAAGCTTTAAATTACATTGATTTTGAGAACCTCTAGATCTCATATGTTAACCGAACTGTAAGCCTTCTTATAGGCGTTCAAACTCTCCTTGTTTGCTCACGTTGTAGGCTTGGATCGCCTTAAACCGGACGTATGAATGTGTATAAAGTATTTTAAAAACTATTTTCTTTATTGTCTGTAGTAACCCATATACAGTAGTTCTAATTATTCGAAGGAAGGATTGGAACTTAAAGGCAATATTCCAGTAGCGAGAACTTCTACCTTCATAGGGTTTCGAGTCTCGCGCTTCTAAACAACGCAATCCTCCACTCCTATTCTGAACATACTGTATAATTATCATCTGTCTGTCAACATTTTCAGACAACTTAAGCTTCGGATATAACTCTCAAGTACTGCAATCACGGTGAATTATACATTGTCCTATCAAAACATGTTATGTATTGTGGTATTACCCAAGTAAGCGGTTACGTTTACAAATACGTTTAGCACAACGCACGCTTTATCATTCGTGATTCGTTATGAATATGCAATTCCGACAGCGTTATGGAACAGTAAACGCAGGCAAGTTCTTTATTCTTTGCCATTTTTAAAATAATGGACGTGATATGTGTCAGTGATTCTTAACTTGGAATATACGAAGTCCTAGGAGTATGGGGAAGCTACCGTGTCATTATGTTTTAATTCAATGGTTATGTGCTGACACATTCGGTATTTACGCGAAAAAATAATTAAATCTGAACCACAGCTCGGCCAATAGGGATTCGTTTCCATGCCATCTAATAAAGTAAAATAGAACGTTGAAACTGACGCTCAGGCAGCCTAGATGGCACCAAATGAAAATGTCTGTACACGGTAACTGATGTCATACGATCATCATCATCAGCATCATCATCATCATCATCATCATCATCATCATCATCATCACAATCTGTCAAACGGGAGTAAAAACTACAAACTTGCTTCCTTTAATCAATAATTATATCTGAGTAGCTATGAAAGTCTTTGACATTTGGATGGCGTAATTAGTGCAAACACTGCTGTCATTTTCACGTTCATGTTTTGGTATATCGTAGAATAGAACATCACCTGAAAAGTCACCTCGTGTCAGGTAAGGTAGCTCTAGCCTACTCTCTTCTAGCTTTGTCAGTCCAGTGGTATCTGAAGGTGCTGAAACATGCCAATCTCGTGTCGATAGATAACGACATGTCCTGTGGGACAATATTCCGGCAACTCGGCGTCTCTGACAACCGTAAAAGAAGAAAGTGGAATGGTTAACTAATTATTGACGTATTCCCTCTCATTTTAGTGGAAACTTCTACCTACTGAGCTAGTTGGCTACGCGCTGCAGGGCGTGTTGTGTTAGTTTGCTTTCTGGATATGGTTAAAGCCATCCACCTACGGCTTTGAAGACTTGCTTCCTATTCTCACTACAGACACATGTCATAGCCACCATATCCCCGGCCTTATCCCTCTGTTAATATGACTATAAATACAGTACAGTACATAGTGAAAGGAATTTTGGATAAAATTGATCTGAAGACATGGGATTATCTTGTGTTCATTGTGGAGTAGATAATGAGGAAAGGGCACTACCTGGCAGTGAATTTCAAGACCGACGTATCCCCCTGGACCGTGAAAGAATCTCATGGAGAACGTAGAACGTTACTATATAGACGCCTATCATTACCATTTGAAACAGTGAACAAAGGTTGTGTGTATGTAGGCCTACAGAAAGCAATATGTATTTAGTAGTATCAACTTCTTTTCTTTCTCTCCAACCCTCGTTCCTTTTGTGCTATTCTTATCAAGACATCAGAGCGACTACAGTAAATTCATTTCGTTATAAATGTGAGTTTAACGTGACTGAACACAGCACACAAAGCTAGCTTTCACTTCTTCTAACGGTGAAGAACTTTATTGTGTAATAAATAAACAGATGATCTCCTCCATATTATCTTATTTCGTGACATAACTACTGCCGACAAAGTTAACGAGGGGAAAATTTACTAAATTTCCTCCATTTAATCTACACATGACAGTATTTTTAACTTCTTTATCGAGTAAGTGATGACTTAATGCTGCTAATTATAAACTCTTGCCATGTTCTTCCTACCAAGTTTGAATATCGTCGTTGAAGAAACCAATAGTGTGATTAGCTGCCACCCCCGGAGGCCCGGGTTCGATTCCCGGCTCTGTCACGAAATTTGAAAAGTGGTACGAGGGCTGGAACGGGGTCCACTCAGCCTCGGGAGGTCAACTGAGTAGAGGTGGGTTCAATTCCCACTTCAGCCATCCTGGAAGAGGTTTCCCACTTCTCCTCCAGGCAAATGCCGGGATGGTACCTAACACGGCCACGGCCGCTTCTTTCCCTCTTCCTTGTCTATCCCTTCCAAACTTCCCATCCCCCCACAAGGCCCCTGTTCAGCATAGCAGGTGAGGCTGCCTGGGCGAGGTACTGGTCATCCTCCCCAGTTGTATCCCCCGACCCGGAGTCTGAAGCTCCAGGACACTGCCCTTGAGGCGGTAGAGGTGCGATCCCTCGCTGAGTCCGAGGGAAAAACCGACCCTGGAGGGTAAACAGATTAACAAAGTAAGAAAGAAAGAAAGAAAGAAAGAAAGAAAGAAAGAAAGAAAATATTGGCCACGCCTCCCAACCACAATATGGGTTTGCAATCCATCAGAACAATTTTCATTGTGTTCATTTTCCTGTACTTATGTTTAAAGGAAAATGAACCTTGCCGTACCGTACTGTAGAAATGCAGGTTTGCGCGACGAATTTGCTCACTCTTAGAGTATGATGTACTGTCCGACTCGTCGGCTGAATGATGAGCGTTGCGGCCTTCGGTTCGCAGGGTCCCGTGTTCGATTCCCGGCCGGGTCGGGGATTTTAATCGCTTTTGATTAATTCTTCTGGCTCGGGGACTGGGTATATTTGTCCGTCCCAACACACTCTTCCTCATATTCAGACAATAATTTACACTACCAACCACCACAGAAACACGCAATAGTGATTACATCCCTCCATATTGCGTTGGCGTCAGAAAGGGTACCTGGCCCTAAAACAGGGGCTAAATTCACATGTGTTACGCAGTTCGCACCCGCGACCCCACAGGTGTGGGGGAAAAAACAGTAGCAAAAGAAGAAGAGTATGATGTTATTTATGGTTCATTTTCCTTTACACTTTCGCTTATGAAAATGAACACAACGAAAATTGTTCTGATTGACTGCATATCACCATGTGGCGTGACCAATCTTAAGGAAAATAATACCTCCTGTTGCAACTATCATAGGGGCGCGCGGCTGTGAGCTTGCATCCGGGAGATAGTGGGTTCGAACCCCACTGTCGGCATACGATACGATTACCAACGATTTGATATACTGCTACTAGGTCTTCTTCTACTACTACTACTACTATAGTAATTTAGGGATATCTCGACACGCTAAGCAAAAACCTGTAATTTTGATCACGCTTTATTTCTAAAATATTTCAATTATTTCCCAGGTGATTTTGTACACAGTTAGTTTATGTTTTCTATTATTTACGGTAAAAAATAACATTTTATAGCATATTAAATTATCAAATAAATAAAGGATGCAATAATGTCCACTTCTCCCCCACTTAGGGAGAACCTGACACTAGGTAGGACCTCCGAATGGTTACAAACTATTGTACACAATGGGTACATATAAACTGCTCATCGTTTCCATTTTCCACACACATCTCGTGGAACCATTTCCTGCATTTCCCACTACATTGGACCCATGCCTCATTACGGTTGTCGTCACATACTGCGCAGTAATTCTCAGAGCAAAGAAGACTGCTTGAGAAACTAGCTTCCCCGTTGCGCACGCCGAGTTCTCGTTGTTGTCCTTCGATTTGAAGGATTCTTTTCATTTTCGCGTTTCCTATTCTTTCAATTTTCCCGATAATCCTGCGAAGTCACCGTGGCGGTTGGAGGGGAAGCAACACTTCTCTATTCATAAAGCTGATGTCTTAACAAGCACATCCGGATCTTTGCAATGCCTTGAGTGTCCGTCGATTATCAACCGAATCCTGCCCCGAGGTTTGAAACGGTTTAGGTGATCAAGGAATAATGAAAATACCTCAGTGGTCATATACACTGATTCAGACATTTTAACAACTGATTCACTGGGCATTCCTTTTGAGTGTATCTTTGCCTTACCCCTTTCATTATAACAAAGGGTGGGATAGCATGTTCAATAGCATTACCACACACCATTACTGTTACCGTAGATCCCTTTTCTGCCGTGGTGCTGTGAAACAAGTTTTTCTTTCCTTTTTCACTGATAATTTTCCCTGCCTTAAATATGAGCTGAACACCAGTTTAATTGACATTAAAAATATTACCAGGCTCTTGGAAAACCCAGTCATATCCAACCATTGCCTTTTGGTTTTTAAATATGCTTCTTAACACCATTCCTCTGAGTGAACCTAAAAGCTAGTTCTCGTAAGTCGGTCACTGTTCGCCCAAACCATTTAGAATCGAGATGAAAAAGATAGTTGCCTAACTGGTCCTCCATAGCTTTGTCAATCGTTGCTCCTTTTCCCAGTTTTCTATTGGTAGATATACCAGATAGAATTCTGGATCTTGAGTGTATTCTTTAGAATACTGAAACACTTCGCAGCTGTTGCTAAAGTAGTTCCATTTTCTTACACGTCCTTAATAGCAGCAGCCATATCTTCTGCATTCCATCGTTCAAGCAGACCTTTGTACACATATTTCCGTAGGATCCTCCACCTATAACCATTTGGATGCAAAACTATTAATGCGAAACTTCTACTTTATCATCAGTCTCCAACCTTCGTAATTTGAGTTTAATTTAACACTACAAACATTATTATAAAAATATCGCATTACAAAAAGATTATACATATCCTAATACACTACATTGTCATCATTTATTACTCCTACTAAACTGTAGAATTAACGCACCATTAAACCATGTCCCCAAAAATGTATCCCGGTTTAGAGATTCAGGGAGATCTCGACAGTGTCGAAATCTCCCAGCTTGTCGTGTCTAGATCTCCCCGAGTCTCATTGGCAGGCAAGAGGTCACAACAATTACCAAGCTGAAGGTTTGGCGATTTGGAAATGACATCACCGCTTCTCCGAAACTTACTTCGTGCGCCCAACCTAAAACATTATCTTAAAAGTATCGCATATTTACCTATTTCGCTACATAACCTATTCATCATATTACAGCAAGTTACTTTTAAATCATATATCACTTACTTACTCACCTTCAATTGTTCATATGCCTTGTATTTACAGTGATAATCTTCAGCTAACAGGGTGACCATGAGCACAAAACCATACGGCTTCAGTAAATATAGTTGCAAGTTTGACCTGTGCAGTACTGTGGTTACCAGAGGCGCTAAGCTTAAAAGTGTCGAGTTCTCCCTTATGTCGGGATCTCCCTAAGTTACCTTACTAGTAGTAGTAGTAGTAGTAGTAGTAGTACTAAAGATGTATCAAGGATGTACTCTGTCTTGCTGGGAAATCTTGTGAAGTATTAACCCTCACAAAACGCTGAAAGGTGACTTTTTTCGGTTCCGTGTTACCAGATGACAAATACCTCCTGTTGCAACCATCATAGGGGCGCGCGCCTGTGAGCTTGCATCCGGGAGATAATGGATTCGAATCCCACTGTCGGCAGCCCTGAAGATGGTTTTCCGTGGTTTCCCATTTTCACACCAGGCAAATGCTGGGGCTGTACCTTAATTAAGGCCACGGTCGCTTCCTTCCCATTCCTAGACCTTTTCTATCCCATCGTCGTCATAAGACCTATCTGTGTCGGTGCGACGTAAAGCAAATAGAAAACTATCATAGAAGGCAAGATAGAAGGGAAACAAGGACGAGTACGGAGAAGATTATCCTAGTCGTAGAACCTCCGCCAGTGGTTCGATGTCTACGATACCACAAGCGTGACCTGGGTAGCGCAGTATGTATCCTCACCAACGTTCGGTAAGGAGAAGGAAAGAAAGAACAAGAACAAAAAAGTATGAAGAAAAATACGAATAATAAAACCGCCGCCTCTACCTTCCCAAGTCTTGTCCTTTCCCAGCCTTGCGTCGCTGAAAATCTATGCGTGTTAGAGCATAGGTAAACCGACAAAAAGAAAAGGCTTTTCTTCCATATTCGACAAAATAGGTATCTTCTAATCATCGCTTTTGTTACGAATAACACACTGACTGTTCTATTAAACTAATTTAAATCAAGATGGCCCATTTAATACATACACACAATTATACTTGAAAATACATCACCAATTAGTAAATAAATGTTCTTGACCTCACAGTGGGTCTTCGGCTGGCAGTATTTACGTCGAACGGGCGATCCACCCGTAATTTTGTCTGACAGATTTCACATTTCACTTTGCTTTGAATGTACCAGTCACATCACACAGCATCTTCGAGCTGGCAGGTCGAATGTATGTCCAATGGTCATTGCAACACACGACTGCTATACACTTAACTCGACTCCAGACAAGACCGATAACTCACAAATTCGACTCATGTGACACACTGAACTACTCAAAACATACCACTCGATAAGACAACAATACAATAAAACTCAACACCAATAACTCAACTCTACTCCTTGTTCGCAACAAGCCTGCTTTTATGTACCCCGTGATGAAGTTCTAGTACTTCGGAGTGCGTCCAGAATACGAGCGTTCTAGTTTCGTCTCGCAGGAAATCCACGGAGACATCAGATGGAATGCACAATAGAAGTAAAGTCCATCACATGCCCTCAGGCAAGCCAGCCTGAATCATTCATTCGAACGGGGCTTCAAAGAGGCTGACAGTCGCGTGACCTCCAAACAATTGGTATCTTCTAATCCCTGCTTGTTGAACCATTCATTAGGTTTAAAATCAGCCTGTAAACACTTCAGCAGTTCAGACGGTATTCCGACTTGCCATGGTGTACTTGTTTTTGCATTTAATGATGTTTCTCTCGTAAACCTTCTCCTTCAGCCACGAAGTGTCCAGCTAAAGTATAAAATATTTACTTTATCGAAACAAGTTGAGACAAACTCACGGGATACTATTTAAATCACATTATCCGTGAAGATCTACACCTTCCTGTGCTGTAGAGTTTGTATAATAACTGGAACCTAGAACTATGTTAAAACTTCTCTCTTAACCTGCGGTTCGTTTAATTCAATAAGCTAACAGTTTTTGATTTATCCCTGCATATAAATTATGAGCAATTCTACTCGTGGTATCAACAATGGATGAAGGCTATAAAAGGATGCTCTGGTTATAACCTGCCAATTAATTAGAACGAAGGCTAGCAAAGAGCGGCACCACGCGCGTTACAAAATGATTCGTCTTCATCTTCTAGTAGCATTGCCATGCCTGAGGTGAGGTATGATTACAGACCTTCAAGCTCTCAGTTCGAGTTTTAATGCGTTGAGATTCCTTTAGCGATTAAAGTCAAGTGCTTCTGTGGCGTTCTATCCATCAGTTTTATTCTACCTCCTTATTTCTCATCACCAATCGGTCCTCCCATCAAGGTCACTTTCTCGGAAATAGAAGCTGTTCATTAACTTATCCATTGCTAATACGTAGACAATTAAGTGGAATGATGCGATTCCATAACCCGAAGATATTTTTTTCCGCTAGTTTACGTCGCACCGACACAGATAGGTCTTATGGCGACGATAGGATAGGAAAGGCCTAGGAGTTAGAAGGAAGCGGCCGTGGCTTTGATTAAGGTACAGCCCCAGCATTTGCCTGGTGTGAAAATGGGAAACCACAGAAAACCATATTCAGGGCTGCCGACAGTGGGATTCGAACCCACTACTGTATCTCCCGGATGCAAGCTCACAGCTGCGCGCCTCTAATCGCACGGCCAACTCGCCCGGTCCGAAGAATTTCGATGGCCATCCAGATATGTTCAATTTTTATTAACTGATGTGATTTTTCCCCTAATTGAGGCAGTGATTGCATTTTACAGGCGATCACAAAAGTAAGATCACGTCCCCTAAACATGTTAATGTTGTTAAAATCGACAAACGTCATAGCAAACGCTCGCTGCTTTTGACGTGGTTAATGCTGCCTCTGCTACCACCACTGCATTTGTTGCTGTTACTATTGGAGCTGTTATTGTCTTACTGCTGTTGATACTAAATTTTCTGCTATTACACCACTTTTCAGCTTTGGCTGCTCCTAACTGCGTAAGAATGAGTCATGCCAGATGTTGACAATTCTACAGCCCCGAAGACGTACACTGGCCTTTACGATACACCAGTCGATGCATTTTCTTTTAACTGTATTTTAGGTAACCCAGATTTGCATCAGCCCAAGAAGTTCGATTATGAGCAGCCGCCACTACTATTTCGGTTGCTACTACAGTATCACATAATATTATTATTATTATTATTATTATTATTATTATTATTATTTCTTGCGAACCGGCCAAACTTTGGACCACGCCAATCCCACTTCACTTCCTTCTTATTATCCCTTCTTCCTTCCTTTTTCTCCACAGTGCCTTCATTCTTTCAGAATGTTGCACTCTTCTCTCTTCAGTCCATCTTCCCCCTCTGTGCTCTTTTTTAACTTCCACAAGAACTTTTATGTAGGAAAGTCTTTTCCTGAATTGGTCTCTATCACGACATTCTTCATTTGCAATTCCTAACTTCTTGAGTTCTTCCTTCATATGCTTGGTCTATCCCCCCTGGCTCTTCAAGTAGTATATTTTATTAAAAATTTGTTTATTTAACCTTGCTGGATGCATTCTGACCAGTGTCCATAGAATCGCAACCGTCTTTTCCTTATTGTTGTTTCCAGGTCTTCTGTTCTTTTGAATATCTTCTTACGTAGTAATCTGTAGTTTCCCTCTACCAACCTTGGGCCGTAAATCCTTCTTAATATTCTCCTTTCAATCTTTAGTAATTTTTCCAGGTTCGTTAGTGTTGCCGTTTCCACCCCAAACACTGGTTTAACCACAGCATCATAATGTCTTAGTTTGGCATTAATGGAAAGATTCTTTTAGTTGTAAATGGCTTTGGTGGCAGTTTTTAGCCTTTCCAACTTAAGTCTCCTACTTTCCATTATTATTATTATTATTATTATTATTATTATTATTATTATTATTATTATTATTATTATTATTATTATTAGGTTTCTTTTCCTGCAACTGAAAGTGGCGATGGTTATGGATGTTGTTAATATGCAAAGAGACGTGATTATAATTGGCCGATCGTTATTACCTTATGTACATGCACATATGAGAATTACCAATACGAGAAACAATTGTCAAATTATTTATTACAGAATAGAACAGAATAAAATGAACTGAGCGATTTGTCCAATCAGTTAGGGTCGCGCATATGTGAGCTTGCATTCGGAAAATAGTAGGTTTGAACCCCACTGTCGGCAGGCCTGAATATATTTTTCCATGGTTTCCCATGTACACACCAGGCAAATGCTGGGGCTGTAACCTTACTTTAGGCCATGGCCACTTCCTTCCCACTCCTAGCCCTTTCCTGTCCCATCGTCACGATAAGACCTATGTGTGTCGGTGTGAAGTAAAACAAATTGCAAGAAAGAACAATTAGACTATCGTTAAATAACATACAATAGTAACTGACAAAGACGATCTCACGATAAAATGATTGAAAGTGTTATGCACGTACAAAATAATTAATGTTTTACTCTGCATCAATGATGAGGAGTGCGACAGGCTTCGGCAGCCGGCACATTTCCTACCCTCGCCACTAAGTGGGGACTTCATTCATTCCATTCCTGACCCGGTGAAATGACTGGAAACAGGCTGTAGATTTTCATCTGCATCAATGATGCTAATCATTGAATTGTTATGAAGCTATTAAATGTAGGGTCAGCTTTACTGTTTATAATGGTAAGTGGGTGTAGTAGCCATCGCTGACAGGTTAATCACTTAATTGTGCTTTTTTGCTTAGAACTTGCTTTACGTCGCACCTACACAGATAGGTCTTAAGGCGACGATGAAAGGCCTAGGAGTGGGAAGGAAGCGGCCGTGGCCTTAATTAAGGTACAGCCCCAGCGTTTGCCTGGTGTCAAAATGGGAAACCACCGAAAATCATCTTCAGGGTTGCCGACAGTGGGGTTCGAACCCACTGTCTCCCGAATGCAAGCCCATAGCTGCGCACCTCTAACCGCACGGCCAACTTACCCGGTAATTGTGGATTATTAAACTTACTTCCACCGTGCATATTTCCCCTATATTCTGAGGCATGCCTCCCCGTGTCAGCGGCTTGTCGTGACGTACTCGTTTCCTTTGTCTATGTGGCTCTACGAACTCTCATATTTTTTTGCATTATTGCCCGTTCTGATTTGATCTCTTCCTTCACATATAAAACAAAGTCAATAATTGGGTTAATGTTCAAAGAACACTAACAGATGAACAACACCTTCAAAACGTTGCCGGAACAATTTCCATAGCAACACTCGTTACAGAATATTGTCCTTGCGCCTCCAAATACCACTACTGTATTTGAAATATTTCAGCTTAGAACCTTGGCTGGTAAGGTTCTGTTATCTAAGTTGCAATATTGTGCAATTTTTGTCAAAACTATCGCTTTTCATAATATGTGTGCGGCGGGTCAGTATTTCTCCAAAAATATCACATAGCGGTTTTTGTAGGCATTACAACGATACAGTTTTTTACCGGCTATTCGACTTAAAACTTCACTCCACTGCCACCGATATGTCTTATTTTTGGTTGTATCGGAAAAAGATGTAGGGCAAAAAAATCGCCATGAGCTATTTTCACATAAAACCAACCGTTAGAGAGATACATCGAGTTTTATGCTTTAGTTCCCTTCTCAATCACCCCCACCTCCTGAAAGGTTTTGAAGAACTTATTGCTAAAATCATATTCGACCTTATTCTAAACTGATATACCAAGTTTCATTAATATCCACCCACAGATCTTCCCGCAAGACACAGCCATACTGAACTTGACGTAGATCATTAAAGTGGCATCAATACTCTTCTCAGAATACAATATTAACCGAATGGAATACGATATTGAAAAGCAATGTTATCATATGAAATGTTCCATCAAATGAAAAATGTCATAGTTTCTCACTTTTCACGAACAGTTCTATTCTGGCGTTCTAACGATGCCAAGATCCAGAGCTGGAATGACTCGGTCACAGACAGCGGTAAGCATTGCTCTGCCATTTTCCGTTAAGTGTGCACGTTTCCCATTCCTATCGGCACCTCAGAGCAGGGATCGAAGAGATAGAATACTATGATGGGTCACTGTGCCACATCCCATTAGTTATCAGAACGTGTATGAACCGGAGGAATGGCATGCTAAAAATGAAACTTATCCAACTCCCCAGCTACCCGCCAAAGTTCAGTCACACTATTCTAGTAGGTACACAGCAGTAATACAATCTATCGGAGATGAGAGGCTGCAGAAGGGACAAAGCACATCAGAACAAGCGCTATTCAGCGTTATTGTTAATCAATTTTATAGCCTTTCGATATTGTAGGTTTTCTTCCGACTCTGCGATCTTAAGGCATCCAATATAAAGTGAGTCTTCCCTTCTACTTTCATGACGTTCCTTCACGACTTTTTCTCACTTTGTTAGTCATCTTTATGATTTTCCTTACGGATACGGGCTGACCACGCATCATCCTTAAGGCAATCACGACGAAAACCACCACCATCACCAGTTAAGACGATTGAACAATATTTGCATGTCAACAATGCTCGGTGTAACATAGATTAAGCAACAAAAGACTAAATTATGAATATCTCTGCTATTACAACCGGTACAGCAAAACTGTATAAGGCGTAAATGATCGTAAAATATAACTTACGTTATATAACTTTTGTTGTGTTTTCTTTATGGACGGGACCACTATTAACATAGATATTTGAGAATTAAATTCACCCAGCGTGAAAAAATTATTAACAACCTAGACTGTAGTAACTTATTTCCCGACATTGTATAATGGTGTTAAGAAATTCTGTTCAGCCATTTTCTCACGGCTCGGCGTTGATATGGACTAAGCAACAAAAGTGCAAATCCATGAATATCTCTGTTATCATAGCCCGTGCGGTAAAACTGTGCAAACCGGGCGAGTTGGCCGTGCGGTTAGGGGCGCGCAGCCGTGAGCTTGCATCCGGGAGATAGTGGGTTCGAACCCTACTGTCGGCAGCCCTGAAGATGTTTTCCCATGGTTTCCCATTTTCACTCCAGGCAAACGCTGGGGCTGCACCTTAATTAAGGCCACGGCCGCTTGCTTCCCATTCCCAGGCCTTTAATATCCCATCGTCGCAATAAGACCTATCTGTGTCGGCGCGACGTAAAGCAAATAGCAAGAAGAAAAAAACTGTACAAGCCGGGCTGAGTGGCTCAGGCCGTTGAGGCGCTGGCCTTCTGACTCCAACTTGGCACGTTCGATCCTGGTTCGGTCCGGTGGTATTTAAAGGTGTATCAATCAATCACTACTGATCTGCATTTAGGGCAGTCGCCCAGGGGGAAGATTCCCTATCTGTTGTTTTCCTAGCCTTTTCTTAAACGATTTCAAAGAAATTGAAAATTTATTGAACATCTCCCTTAGTAAGTTATTCCAATCCCTAACTCCCCTTCCTATGAACGAATATTTGCCCTAATTTGTCCTCTTGAACTCTAGCCTTTATCTTCATATTGTTATATTTCTTAGTTTTAAAGATACCACTCAAACTTATTCGTCTACTGATGTCATTCCACGCCGTCTCTCCACTGACAGCTCGGAACATACCACTTAGTCGAGCACAAATACACCAGCCTCATATCGGTAGATTTACTGGACGTTAAGGAACTCCTGCGGGACAAATTTCGGAACCTCGGCGTCTCTGAATATCGTCAAAAGTAGTTAGTAGTACGTAAAAACAATAACATTATTATTATTTTATTATTATTATTATTATTATTATTATTATTATTATTATTATTATTATTATTATAAGATATAAACGATCGGAAATTAGGTTATCCATGACTTTTAATGTCTAGTGTTTTCAATAGGGCCACTAATAGCATAGATGTTTGAGAATTCAAATTTAGGCCTTCGCCTAAAGTACAATTTCACTTAGAGTGAATAAAATTATTTATAGCCTAGATTGAGCTGCCTTAATAGCCCACCTGGTGGCCATGATCGTTAAGGCGTTGAATAA
The DNA here is from genome assembly GCF_040414725.1 of Anabrus simplex. NCBI lineage: Eukaryota > Metazoa > Arthropoda > Insecta > Orthoptera > Tettigoniidae > Anabrus > Anabrus simplex. The sequence continues at coordinate 289,851,380 of NC_090267.1, forward strand.
ACGGTCTGACACCATGGTTAACCGGTTCGAGTCCCGTTTGCCGAAAAGAATTTCTCCATCAGAATGTTGGCCGGCAGGGTGGGGCAGGTGGTGGCATAGAATTTATAATCACTAGATTGCGTACCAAAGGTCTGGATGAATTTACAAACCTCTCCGCAGTGAGGGCATATGACGCTGTTGACGGTGATTTGCCATTCAGATAGGGACGTTAAGCCTTGAGCAGACCCCTTATTGCTATTCGACAGGAGGAGGCTATGTGCCGGCACCGGGTTTCACCCTCTTCCTTACTACTACCATATATCATGTCATTCATTTCATCTCATTAACTCATCTGAGGAGATTGACGTCAGAAAGGGCATCCGGTCATAAAATCCCGCTACGACAGATTCATCTCGCCACATACCCGACCTCGTAGAGAAACGGGGCAAGGGTTGGACAAATATTGTAATGCCTTATTCCCCGAATTTCCATACCTATTTTCATTAAATTCTGTTCAGCTATTTTCTGTGATACGCGTACAGACAAACAGACTTACAGACAGAGAGGATGGACAATTACAAATTGTATTTCAATCTTACTGTGGACTCGACCGATACAAAATATAGTTTTTTTTTAATTCTGAGCATTGCACAGTCAAAACGCTTATTATATATGTATATACTAGGAAATGTATCCGTGCTTCGCTACGGTATTCTACATTGTATACGGATATCGAAGTAAATTACTGCGCACGCAGCGAATAAGACTTTTTTAAATTGCATGTCTCTTAGCGTTATCCCGGAAACAGCGTGGGGAGGTCACCACATGTTGCTTCCATTGTAAAGTGCAAGTTGTGGAGTTGCGAAGATATCGGAAGACTCACTTGCTTACTACCATTCACAATTGAGTTGGGAAGTTTCCATTATAATAGAAAGCCCTCTTGTCTACTGAGCGGTCACACTCGATTTGCGGAGTTTACGTTGCGATCGAAGGCCCCTTTTCCTACTTCCATACACGTTCGGGTAGGGGAGTTTTGAAGAAAATTGCACGTTCCCTTGCCTTCTGCCTGTCAAATCGAGAAGAAATTATTCATTACAATGGCAGGCCTTCCTTAATAATGCCAGTTACACCGGAGTTGGAGGTGCCCATTCCTACACAGTCCAAGTCGATGTGGGGAGTATAGATTAAAATAGCAGACGCCTTAGTGCTGACAGTCACTGTCGAGTTGTAAAGTACTAATTATTATGGCAGACACACCCTTTAAAGATCGCTACAAATTGACTGCAGTGAATATATACAGATCAACATACGAAAGTATTTGCATGTTTACAACATTGCAGACCCTCATTTACAGATTAACTTCTATTAAACAGTACGTTATACAGACACAGGGATTGCACCAAAAGTCGCCTCTTTTAGCGGCTTAATGGTTGATCCCATAACATTTCCTCATTTCCTCTATTTTTGAGTTTAGAAACTTAGAACAGGGAGAAATTTGGATAAGGTTTCTACACACTGCATTAATTTTCGGATACTTACGTGACAGCTGGAAGTATGGAATTTGGCTCACATATTGCTACCGGGAGGGCCAATGTTCGTGCCGAATTTGATGATTCCATCGTTCATATAAGTGTATCAGACTATGTATTGTACGTGTAAAAAATACAAAATTTATGTAGAATCGAGAAACACAGCCAACTCTAAGGCATAAGGGATAGAAATACGACAAAATGTTACTTTATTATCACTTGTAATGTTAAGCTAGTAATAAGTTCAAGCTGTAGTGTTAAGCACTGGGAAATTACTAAAGTTTTGTGTGGATTTGTATATGATGATGATGGATTTAGAATTTTAAACTTAAACTAGTAGTATTTCTTGTAATATTTTCTTTCCGGGGATTTGCTTGTTGTAATGTTGTTGTTGTTGTTCTCTTAGGATAACTTTTTAAACTTTACTTTAAGCTCACCCTGTAGTATTGCAAGCCGTAATGTACTTAAGTTGTGTATGAAATTTTATACGATGGTGCTGGATTTAGAATGTTAAACTACTGGTAGTCTTGTAATTTTTCCCCGTGGAATTGCTTGCTGTACACCAGTTGTTGTTGTTGTTGTTGTTGTTCTTGATGCGTAGTTATGTTTTAAGTTTACCTTATTATCACTTGTGGTGTTAAGCTAGTAGTAAGTTCAACTTATAGTATTGTAAGCCGTAGTGTTAAGTAATGGAAATACTTGTGTGAGAATTTGTGTATATTGACGCTGGATTTAGAATGTTTAACTAGTAGTACTTTTAATATTTTATTTTCATGCAATTGCTTGTTTTACTCTTGTACTCTTGTTCTTTGTTTGTTTGTTTGTGTGTTTGTTGGGTAATTATGTTAACTTTACTTTATTATTACACTACTGTAAGCGAACATTGCCACCGGGATATTTCCCATTTGCGATATATTTGTTATTAATAAAGAAAATGACCAAAGTTGTAGATAAAACCAAATTGAACGGAGATTGTGCGGTCCGTTTTGTGATACGACTTACCGTTTAGCCACGAATGATATCGAAACGAAGGTATACACCGCCATTAAAATTGCCTCCATATTTCGAAATTTTCCGTGGTAAACTGTAAAAATTTAAACATCTTGGAATTTTTCGTCGGTTATAGGCGAAAACCTATAATTTTGCAAAATTTCAATTTTCTGACTCGTATGGCAGATTGCGCCAGCATCTTGATTTTTAGAAGAGGGGTGAAAATGAGGACTTTCAAGAAACGGAAGCTAAAATACATGCAAATGGTCATTATTGCACGTGAAAAGGTTAAGTGTACGATAATTTCGCCAAAATAGTCAATGTTTCTACGATATTATTTATATTGATAAGTATCATAATAAAATTACTTCAACCCCTACTTCACTTCTTTCCAAGCCCTTTAAATGTATTTTCCGAAAACAAAAAAATGTGTTTCTTTATTTTTAATGAAGATTTCAAATACAAATTTTTACGTCTAAAATCTTCAGTTTTTGAGATGTAAGTAACCTCATAAGAGGTATTGAAAGAATTTTTCATCATTTTTCACCCCCTTTAAGGGAATTTTAAAAAACAAAAAATACGTGTTTCTTTATTTTGAAAGTAGATTCCAAGTACCAATTTTTATGTCTGTAAACTGTTAAGTTTTGAGATATAGATGTACTCAAATAAACACCTCACCCCCCTTTTCACCCCCTTAGCGACGTGATATCCAAAAATCCTCACTTATTGAGCACCCGCACTATAAAATAAATTTATACCCAAAATTTCATTTCTTTACGTCACGTAGTTTTGGCTGAGCGTTGATTACAGCCAGTCGGAGTTAACCTTTTATATGTAGAGATGCAGATGACATACAAGCATGGTCACGTTTATAAGTGCAGGCCTTCATTTAGAGATTTACTACTTCAAAACTGTACATCATATCGACAAACAAATTACGCCATCAGACGCCACTTTTATTGCTCTACACGGTTCGTCCTATAATATTTTAACGTGTTTCCCATATTTATGGGTTAGATTGTGTTAGGAACTTTGAACAGGGCGAAATTTGGGTACATTTTTAACACTTTACATTAGTTTCGCATACTTATGTGGAAGCTACAATAATGAAATTTGGCACACATGTAGCCATGAGTAGTTTGAATATGTGTATGAAATTTTATGACTTTCCTATATCTTTCCTATAAGTATGCCAAAGTATAAATACATGTACAAAGTCAAAATTTACGTAAAATCGAGAAATACTGCTCTTTATAACGTATAAGGGATGGAGCTACGACAAAATGTCACAAGAACAATGTTGTAGATATCATCATGCTGAGTTCGATTGTACCATCCATTTTGTGATACGACTTACCGTTTAGCCACGAAATATATCGAAACGAAGGTCAGCACCGTCGTTAAAATTGCCTCCATATTTCGATACTTTCCTGCGGCAAAAAGTGAAAATTTTAAACCTTCGAAATTTTCCATTGGTTACAGGCCAAAAAATCTATATTTTTGTCAAATTTCAATTTTCTGGCTCGTCTGGCAGATTGTGCCTCCATCTTGATTTTGGGGAGAGGGGTAAAAATGAGGACTTTCAGGAAACGAAAGCTAAAATATATGCAGATGATCAATTGCTCCTGAAACAAATACGTATACGACAATTTCGCCAAAAATAGTAAATGTAGACACAAGGCTTTTACGATTTTATTTATATTGATAAGTATCATAATAAAATTATTGCAACCCCTACTTCACTTCTTTTCAAGCACTCCTTAAGTGTATTTTCCGAAAACAAAAGATACGTGTATCCTTATTTTTAATGAAGATTCCAAATACCAATTTTTACGTCTGTAACATCTTCAGTTTTTGAGATGTATTTTCAAAAACAAAAAAATGTGTGTTTATTTTGAAAGTAGATTCAAAGTACCAACTTTTATGTCTGTAGACTGTTAACTTTTTGAGATATAGATGTACTCATTTAAACAGTTCAACCCCATTTTCACCCTCTTAGCGACGGAATATCAAAAAACCTCACTTATTGAGCACCCACACTGTAAAAAAATTATACCCAAAATTTCTTTTCTTTATGTCGCGTAGTTTTGGCTTGTCGTTGATTAGAGCCAGTCGGAGTTAGCCTTTTATATAGAGAGAAGATAAATCGATGATACCATGAGGGGTAATGCAAGGAACTCACATCGCCCGGTATTTGGTGGCACCAAAATGCGCCTAGACTTCGGAGCGAGCTAGGCTACCAGGTAAGAAGAAGATCGTGGGTACACCAGAGTTTTGACGGAGAGAGAGATCAAACTTGACATTCTAAAGTGAGTCACATTTTGTTACGGACTGAACTGACACTCCTCGGATGGACTGCGATGGACAAATCCAATACGTTTGGTGAAATTGTGATTTGAGGGAATGATGTTCAGAAACGGCCTGACGCACTAAATGAGGAGCCGGATGATATGTGGATTAAAATCAGTGTGTAGAAATGTAAGACAAATGTGGTGTCAAAAGGAGAGGAGAGTAGAACCATATAAATTACAAATTAAGATGCATGGGGATCACTGTAAGTACCTAGGTGTTTATCTTAGGAAAGATCTTCATTCGGATAATCACATAAAGGCTAAACATCTCTTTATGTGTAATTGGTATGTTAATTAGGGGTTGTAGTAAATACATAAAGGAAAGGGCGTGTGAGTCGCTGGTAAGGCCCCAATTTGAGTATGGCACCCTCCGTAGGATTACTTGATTTGATAACTGGAGAAGATTCGTACGAAAGCAGCACGACTTGCGATTTGTTCTGAGTGATTTCCGACAAAAGAGTAGTGTTACGAAAATGTTGCAAACTTTGGGCTGGGAAGACTTGGGAGTGAGGAGATCAACAGCTCTACTAAGCGGTGTGTTCCGAGCTTCTTACAGATCGAAAGTTTTAGCCGCGTGCGGCTAAGCGTTCAGGAAGATACATCATACCATACAACAGGCAAGGAATATTTCAAGTTGAAGAAAGCTACACTTTCGGTTTTACTAACGACAAAGTTTACTTGTTTTTGCTCTAAAACATATAGACTAATATTTAAAATGCCGGTCCGTCAGGTCGAGGATTTTTTCGATGAACCTAGGGGCTGGTTCCAGGTCTACTCAGCCTACGCAATTAGAATCGAAGAGCTAAGATAACGACCCAAGCCAAGAATAACAGCTGTTGTGCTGACTACACAACCCCTCACCATCTGAGCAGGGGTCGCTTAGCAGGCCAAAGCTCTTTCAAAAGGCTGTTGTGCCGTAGAGGTTTGGTTTTTCCGTGTTGTTAACGTCAGCCCATCGTGTAGCGCGCATGCATCTCGCCCGGAAGCCCCGGGTTCTATTCCTGGCCAGGTCAGAATTTTTTCCTCCTAGACCTTATAGCTGCAGCGATGTAATTAGCGACGTGCGACAACGCGCTAGGCTCTACGGTATCCCTTGCCTGACGTAAGAGGTATAACGTACACTTCCCTTAGAACTTTGTTTTTACGATAAACAAAGTACCGAATCAATTGGCTTCAAAGGTAAGTGTGTGTTCTATGATAATATTTTAGACAGTGTCGGGAATCGAACTTGTCTAAGTGCATTGTTCAGTCTGCAATAAACAGTCCTTAAGTGTTGGGAATCGAAATTGCCTAGGTGCATTGTTCAGTCTGCAATGGACATTCATTAGTTTTTTTAACAGTTAGTCTGCAATCATCAGTCAGGCTTAGCTACGTAGCTTGTTCTGTCTGCAACGATCAGTGCTCAGTTTATTTGACACTTAGTACTTAGATTGTTTTTACGATAAACGAAGTACCGAATCAAATGGCTTCAAAGGTAAGTGTATGTTCTATGATGATATTTTTATACAGTTGTCGGGAATCGAACTTGTCTAAGTGCATTCAGCTACGTAGCTTGTTCAGTCTGCAACGATCAGTGCTCATTTTATTTTCAGTAACTTTAGTTAGGAAAACCACAAGGTCAGTCTTTCTGAGAATCCCGTAACAAATCTAGTCTCAATATAAAGAGGAAAGTGTTGGAACAACTTGAACACGCACTCCCATAGCCAGAAGACTTAATTACACGAGATTAATAATAATTTTACTACTTTTCTCTACATCTACGGGTCGCGAGCGCGAACTGTGTCGCACATGTGGATTTGGTCCTGTAGAATTAAACTCGGTGCTTTCGAGTTAGAGGCATTAACCGACGTGTGTATATGACGTGGTAGTTGAATAACAAACAAATAAATATAAAAGCTAAAAAGTCAACTTAAAAAAGAAATAAATTGATAAACTGTTTGTTTTAAGAGCTTATAGTTCCCAAGCCAGAATCAAAGCTACTGTTTTACCGCGGGATGCCCTTCCTAACGCCAACGCTAAGATGTAATTGCTATAAACTAGGACTATCAAGTAACAGAGAACAGAAACAAGCACAAGAATCAAACTGTCTGTTTTACGGCCGGGTGCCTTTCCTGACGCCAACGCTAAGATGTAATTACTAGAAACTAGGTCTATCAAGTAACACGACATTAAGTCACTGGTATTTGAACCGCGGTATCCAGCCTTTTTATTTCAAATTAATGTCTGTCTTACTTGTCTATGTCCGGACAAAGCCATGTGTATTTTGCTGCGTTGTCGAGTTTGCAAGCAATAGCAGGATCTCACAGTATTGCTCTCATTTGCTCTTATGACTTGACGTAGACTACGCGCATACATACAAAAAATTATGATTTGATCTTTTCCCCCCTTTTTTACACGTATCTTAGGTAATTCATATATCTGTGTGTAGAATAAATTAAGGCTCCTGTGTAAGTGGTATAAAGTGTGTGTAATAAAATGTAAGTGCTGTATCGCAACATTCTTGTCCGTGTGTTCAGTTTTTCGAAAAAGGAGTGATGTGTGTGCGTATATCACTGTTCATTTTTTTGTAAACAGCATATAAAATACGTAGAGGCTAACGGCACGCCTGCTCGATAACCCGTGTTGTGCTGTATTCATATTTTGTCAATTTACAATCACCCAGCGTGTTAGCTGCGCGGTTAAAGCAATATTTGTTTCCACGGTTTCTGATTTTCGCACTAGGCGAGCAGCTGTCAGCTGACAGATGTCAAAAAAGCACGTGGCTTTGTTTACAACCAAGAACACGTGGAATTCAAATTTCGCGGGCGTCGAATTCAAATTTCCCACGCTGCTGACTCAGCAGTCACGTGACCCGCTCCACGCCCTCTGATTGCCCCGGGGGTTGAATCACCATAGACCTACTACTCTGGGATATTTTACCATGGATCTTCGATTAACTTCCAGATTCCTTGAAATAATTTAAGAAAAGTATAAACGACTGGGAATCTGCCACATGAGTGACAGCCATAAATGCAGATCTTTGGGGATTGATTGATTGATTGATTGATTGATTGATTGATTGATTGATTGATTGATTGATTGATTGATTGATTGATTGATTGATTGATTGATTGATTGATTGATTGATTGATTGATTGATTGATTGATTGATTGATTGATTGATTGATTGATTGATTGATTGATTGATTGATTGATTGATTGATTGATTGATTGATTGATTGATTGATTGATTGATTGATTGATTGATTGATTGATTGATTGATTGATTGATTGATTGATTGATTGAAAGCTTTGAGTAATGAGAAAGTGAAAAAACGAAAATAGAAAATTAAAATATGAACATTAACTGGATGAGGTAACGGATGTTTTCTATGTAAATGTTAAGATGACTATTTTAAAAGAAATAAGAGGGATTATTAGACAAATAATTAACGGACGGACATACTTCCATATCTGAGGATCCACTCAAACCTGTATAGTTAAGGAGAATCTTAGCAAAGTCTTGGTGAAAGGTCAGTTTTCCTACAGTTCGGCGTAAGGGCAAAACCTCAAAGAAAACGTGTAGTTTTTACAGACTGTTCTTAATGTGATCATCATGAATAATATGAATAACGGGAAAGCCATTCAAGTCATGCCTCAGTGGCATTTTTATATGGTGATGGTAACATAACAGATTTGGCTCGTCCAGCTCCTTGACTGTGGTAACGTAACAGATTAGGCTCGTCCAGCTCCTTAACTGTGGTAACGTAACATATTTGGCTCGTCCACCTCCTTGGCTGTGTGGTTACCGTACTGACCTTCGGTTACGAGGACCCCAGATTCGATTCCCGGCCTGGCCGGATATTTTACCAAAGTTTCGTTACTTCCACTAACTCGGAGATTGAGTATTGGTGATTTTCTTGTACTCATAACTTACCACACTACATGCAAATAGATAATCACATAAAAACGAATACATTCCTCTTGGTAGGGCTTCACTCAGATCGGGCATTCGGCCGTAAATCTAGGTTTAATCAACATCATTACCGACACCAGTCCGGCTCCATGGCTAAATGGTTAGCGTTCTAGCCTTTGGCCACAGGGGACCCGAGTTCGATTCCCGGCAGGGTCGGGAATTTAAACCACCATTGGTTAATTGGTTAATTTCTCTGGCACGGGGCTGAGTGCATGTGTCGTATTCATCTTCATTTCATCCTCATCAAGACACGCAGGTAACCTACGGGAGTCAACTCGAAAGACCTGCACCTGGCGAGCCGAACTTGTCCTCGGACACTCCCGGCACTAAAAAGCCATACGCCATTTCATTTTCACCGACACGAGATAACGGGGAAATAAACACATACACATTTTATGGCCATCGATGAAGTGATAGCTGAGTAACACATTTATTGATTTAGCACGAATACGGCCGCAGTTCGAATGCGCCTGGAACTTTTGAAGTGAAAAGTCACGTCGTTGTTGTTCGGATTCCACATAAAACTGGAGGTCCCGTGGCTGCGATCACGACACCAACAATCACGTTCAATTCAGAACTTGCCTGTTTTATGATCATCTGTGTTTTGAATACTCATTTATTGACAACTCACACGATTCTCTTGGTTGTAATACGATGGAAACGAAGCAAATTAACATTTGCACAAATTCACCAGAAAACTCTGCCATTTTCTTTGGTGTCGAGTTCTCGATTCCCTGTGCATTTTATTCATTTCGTGACGCAGGCATATTTTGTACCTGATTATGATTTTAGTCGCACCTGGATTCTTGTATCTGTCTCACAGAATGTCTTTCCCTTCCCCTCAGTATAGAGAGAGGGTTGTTAATAGCGCTGCTGACCAGGATTGATGGAGTTACTAATGGGGTACAGTGGCTCTCTTCAGACTGCCTCAGGCTGTGTCCTTCTCTCGCACTTAATGGAATGTTAAGGATTTAATTCCTTTGTACCGAGGTTTGTTCCTTGGGCACCGTGAACAATAAGTGGGCGACACTGATTGGCCTGACTGCTCCAGGACGTATAGTCTGCATGTCTGCCATCCGAAGAAGGAACTAACACATTGCAGTACTCACAGGTTAAAGCTTAATGCAGCTGCATGGAGGCTCGATATGAAAGCCAGTTTATAGTAGTAATGTAAGTTTTTCTTCGAGATATGTTCAGTGCAACTGAATTTCGCTGGAGGACTTCGTGATCTGTTCCCTGGGGAACGCTGCATACAGTATTACACACACATGACATTATAATTAGAAAATTACATGATATGCCTTGATTGCCATACCCGAGTGTTCACACCAAGGTGGCTATGGTTCGAATCCCAGTCATTCCGTGTGAGTTTTTGAAACGAAAAGTGAAGTCCTCTTGATTCGGATTCAACATAAAACTCGAGATACCCGAAACTGCCATAGCAATATCACCAGTCACGTAAAATTAAAAGCTTACTTTTTACTTACTCATTAAATAAATCCAGGTGGGTGTCAATACAAAAGTCTCTGTCGCCTACTTGTGTTAAGCCATCAGTATGAAGAATGGCCGACTCGTTGGCTGAGTGGTCAGCGTACTCGCCTTGGGTTCAGAGGGTCCCGGGTTCAATTCCCGGCCGGGTGGGGGATTTTAACATTAATTGGCTAATTCCAACGGTTCGGGGGCTGGGTGTGTTATTGGCTTTACGTCGCACCGACACAGATAGGTCTTATGGCGACGATGGGGCAGGAAAGGGCTAGGACTGGGAAGGAAGCGGCCGTGGCCTTAATTAAGTTACAGACCCAGCATTTGCCTGGTGTGAAATTGGGAAACCACGGAAAACCATCTTGAGGGCTGCCGACAGTGGGGTTCGAACCCACTGTCTTCAGAATACTGGATACTGGCCGCACTTAAGCGACTGCAGCTATCGAGCTCGGTGGCTGGGTGTGTGTGGCGTATTCAGCATTAGAAATCATCCTAGGTAGGGGCCTCATCTTCACAGACAAGCAGGTCGCCTAACAGGCCGTCTACGAGAAAAAGACCCGCACCAGGTCTCTCCGGAGGCCATATGCCATTATCTATAGTATGAAGATGGTGGTAGGCCTATATTAAAAAGAAACCACTGTGGTACTAGGGAAAATCCAAACACGTAATGTAACAAGAATGAGGCTTGGTTATCTGGGTAAATCTAGGTTGAGTGGCGATTTACTTTCCTTAGAAATTGAACAGTTGCGCAGCGCTCACTTCAGATGCCCAAGGTTGCGTGATCAAATCCCTGTGCTATCGATTGGCATTTTTGGCGTTTACATGAGAATGACTCATATTATTATAATCAATAGGCCCAATTAACAGACCAAGACACTGGTACTCCGTTATCTTCGAAAACCCATGATATCAAAATGACAGTCTGTTATTATTATTATTATTATTATTATTATTATTATTATTATTATTATTATTATTATTATTATTATCGGAATGTGATTAGCCCAGTGACTTCTGATGGTTTCACAATCAGAAGGCTGGGGGTTCGAATTGCATTCGAGCCTGGATTGAGATTTTTCACCTGAAAAATCATGTTATATCAGGAAGGGCACCCAGGGTAAAACTCCTGGTCAAACCCAGAATGAGACTGGGAGGTTCGAGCAACCCAACAAACAGCAGGTATGAGCTGAAAAAGTTGTTTCCGATTCCTTTGGCTGCATAGTCAGCATGGATTCCTTCGGATCAGAAGACCCCGAGTTCAATTCCTGGCCTGGTCGGAGATTTTAACTGCATCGGGTTATTTCTCCCAATTTGGGGCCTGGGTGTTGGCGTTTGTTTCAGCACTCCTCTTCGTGTACATGCAACACACCATACTACCAACCACCACAGACACACCCAACCATGAATATAACTTCCCGTCCAGGGTTGGTGTCCGGAAAGCCATCTGGCCGTAAAAAAGAGGTAATTCCACTTATGCTACATAGCCCGCAACCGCGACCCCAGCAGGTCGTTGAAAATGTGTCGGAAGAAAATAATAATAATAATAATAATAATAATAATAATAATAATCTCATTTTATTACGAGACACGGAGGTACCTGTTAATTATGAATGTGGTTCCAGAACAGTTCTGAAAATGTGCTTGCTTACTATTATGATCCCAAATTCCCTGTGATTAGTTACCTCCTGTACTGTACCCTGTGTCTTCTGCAGAGCATGTTCAATAAAATAATGAAATAGACCTTACGTACATCCTTGAGATGCCTTTGCTGGCAGGACCTAGTGTTTACAGTGCACTATGTCTTCTGGTATAGGCTAGAGCAATTTTGTTACTTTCATAGATCTGTCTCTGTCTTATCCTTGGCTTTGACAATATGAAAGTGACTGAGGTACGAACGATGCTAGTAATGCCAATCCTTATGCAGCCAGTCCCCGCTATGAATGGTGTGAAAATGTTGCTCATAGAGTCGATTGGTGTATGCATTTCGGGGGAAACTACCTCACTCCTCATTTCCCTATACTGCTAATAATAAGAGTTGGTGTCTGACATTTCTTAGAGGGAGGTCCGTTTACTGCCTGCCGAGGCGGGATAAAGGGAGTGGCTGTGTGGTTGCCATGGAAACGAGGGTGGGGCGACTGCGGTTGCTCGTCTTGCTGGGAGTTGCCAAACCTGTCATTGATAAGAACCTGATTGTTTGTATAAGAATGATCGCAAATGGGACGACACCGCCTGCCAGGTAGTCTACAACAGATCACAGCGGTCAGAATGATGGAGGGAACAAGTGAGCCGGAAGCGAGGGGTAAGAGCATGTAGAAAGGAATGCTGGAATGTGGCAACATCGTGAAATGGCACGTGCAGTGCTCCTCCCTCCAACCTTACCTGTCAGACGCCAACTTTAGTTAAGTCTATTATAGTACGCCTCTCTTCAGTGATGCCTAGGCCATCTATGACAGCTGATGGCAGAGCAGTTGAGGATCCCACCAGCGGCATCGCTGACGGACTGAACATACATACATACATACATCCTGGAGGAAGAAATAGCCGGTGTTAACGCCCGATTTGCGAAACTTTGACAGTATGATTAGTGTTTATTATTTGAAGCAGCAATAATTTGATGGAGATATGTGTGGAATAAGCCTACTGGTTTTCTACGTTGTTTCTAAAGTATGTGTTTGAACATTACACTTTAACGTGGACATTCTGAAATGTTCCTTTCTACCTAATGGGGTTTGGTTTGATATGAATCTACGACTGTCACACAGGTGAAAGATTCCCTATCAATTGTTTACCTGGTCTTTCCTTAGATGAGATCAAAGACAATGGAAATTTGTCGAACATCTCCATTGGTAGTCTATATTATTCCAAACACGAATTCCTCTTACTATAACCGAATATTTGCCCCAATATTTTCTCTTGAATTCCAATTTCATCTTCATATTATGATCTTTCCTACTTTTAAAATCTCCATTCATGCTTATTCGCCACGCCATCTCTCCACTGACAGCTCGGAACATACCGCTTAGTCGAGCAGTTCGTCTTCTCAATCCCAGCTCTAAGTTTGCAACATTTTCGTAACACTACTCTCTTTTCGGAAATCACCCAGAAAATCTGTGCTGCTTTCCTTTTGAAATCCACAAATATTGTCGTTGAACGTGTTTTCTCCGTGGTAGAATCTATTGTATAAAGTTAGGTAGGGATGCAAGGAGTACTGTGTCCTTGAACACACAATGCTTGGTTACGAGATGCTAATAGTGCAATTGTCTTATTTTTCAGTGGTCAATATAAGCCATTAAAACGTATTACAAACAAAGCAATGGTCTTCTTATGTTCTTGTTCTTATATAATCACCAACGGCCGTAGCCGTGTTGAAACACCGGATCCCGTGAGATCTCCGAAGTTAAGCAACATTGGGCGTAGTCAGGAGTTGGATGGGTTGCCACGCGCTGTTGGTGGGGGGTGAGGGAATAGAGGAGCGGAAAGGAACTGGCCACACTACCGCACGTAAACTCCGGCTCAGGAACATCTCTGCGGAGGTTCGGACCTCCCTTCGGGCACAATAACCCTTACCTTACCTTATATAATCCATTGCTCAATTTATCATGTTTCTATCCTGTTACATTTTCACGCAGACCTGTGTGAATAACTCATTGTTTTCAGTCATAATTTTTAAACCGATACGAATTGTGTTATTTCCCCTTCTCTTCCTTTCCTACCACTTTTCCCACATCTTTAGGGTCGCACATGGGGACTTGGCCCTGTTTTACGGCCGGATGCCCTTCCTGACGCCTACCTTATATGGAAGAATGTAATCACCATTGCGTGTTTCTGTGGTGGTTGGTAGTGTAGTGTGTTGTCTAAATATGAAGAGGAGAGTGTTGGAGACGGACACAAACACCCAGTCCCCGAGCCAGAAGAATTAATCAGAAGCGATTAAAATCTCCGACCCGGCCGGTAATCGAACCCGGGACCCTCTGAACCGAAGGCCGGGACGCTGACCATTCAGCCAACGAGTCGGACTGAACAGATGAAAATTATGTTATTCTAAATAACTTCCAGTATTTTGATGTAGGCCTACTTACCTTTGAGCTAGATTTGTATCCACTCACACTTTCTTTTTAAAAGTATTTACGAATACTGTACAACTGGATTCAAATATCTGTCTGCAGTCTAGGACTAATTTTCTTCATTTCTCAACATTTTATATATATACTGTGTGTACATAACAGGATTTGCAAATGTACGAATCAATTGAAAAAAAAATGAAATAGAAAGCAATACTTTACTAATTAAATAGCAAATCCTCCCCGAAACTCAATCCTATGCTAATTAATGTATTGAAGCCAAAAGAGAGGAAGCACTCAGAAACGAGTTTTTTGTTACCTAGGTATGCCCTACCTACTGTACTCCATTCGCAAAACACAATAAGGACCATTTCCACAGGAACAACAGCAACAATATAGCACGAAATGACTCCTTCTTCCACGCTGAACCTTACTCCTACGTAGTCCTTCCTAACACTAACGTGTATTTGTGATGAAGATGCTTTGTTAACTATGTAGTGTGGTTCCGTAGATATCCACCTCGTATGCTCCTGTTGCGAGCACGAATCCCGGTACAGTCGATTAGTATTTAGGATTCTTTAAATGTAACAGGCTCATTCTTCTTAATGGCTTTTAATGGCACATTCAAAGACGCATTTTATGGGCAATGTCCAACCACTCCGACGGAGGATGATAATCATATAGTTTTGCCCCTTACATCAGCAATCACTACCACCACTACATACTACTCCGGCATTACGGTCAATATGCAAAGCAAAGTCACCTCTGTAGAGGCCTTGAAGACCCTTGGAATAGTAGAAGTTATGCTGACCACGCGTTAACATAACTTAATCTCCCAGGACATGGAGCTGAACTTGGAACAAGATGGCGGCTATAAAGCTTAAGTTCGATACCCGGGCTAACTGCCGGTCTGCACCGTAGGAGGAATAAAAGGTAACGGATTTATCTGTTCGTACATTTCTAAACTACCCAAGCCGGAAGCGAGGAAGAGCCAAGTACAAAGTGGGATAGCGTGGTTAGCTCTTTGACCGGCTACCTTTGCTCCCAAGAAGTACACTCGTACCAATCTTTGGCGTAGACTGATTGAAACTGAAGGCAATGTGTCGATCCAAAAATGGAAATCACGTTTCCAAATATTTTCAAATTATTGTTAGTGAATCGAGGCGACGTTCTTATGGGTGAACCAAGCACTCTTTTACCGCCTCGAATAAGCATCTTTTCTATGAAAAGGACCGTAAAAATATAGAGAAAGTAAATCAACTATCTATAGACCACGAAGGGCCTTGGAGCAATGGAATGCAAAGAAAGGCCTCCAATATTCGAAACATCGGCACTAAATGCAAGAGAGGTTAGCTCTTTGTCGTCCGACTCGTTGGCCTTCGGTTCAGAGGGTCTCGAGTTCGATTCCCGGCCGGATCGGGGATTTTAATCACTTCTGATTAATTCTTCTGGCTCGCCGACTGGGTGTTTGTGTCTGTCCCAACACTTTCCTCTTCATATTCACACAACACACTACACTACCAACCACCACAGAAACACGCAATAGTGATTACATCCCTCCATATAGGGTTGGTGCCAGGAAGGGCATCCGGCCCCAAAACAGGGCCGAACCCACATGTGCGAGGTAGTTCGCTCTCGAAACCCCACAGGTGTGGAAAAAGCCGTACGAAAAGAAGAATAAGAACAAGAAGAAGTTAGCTCTTTGTCCGGACGCGTTCGCCCCGAGGATTTAACCTGATACGGTACTCATTTTTTTGTAAGTTGGATGAACCTGAGGTACATATGCCTCTCGAGAACTGGAGATATCATTTCTAATTTTTTGTCCCAGTTTTTGGCTGACAACCTCTCCGTTAAATCCAATCTTTTTCACTTCTTCTAGCTTGCGAAAACGATATCGACAATCTACTCCAAATTTGTTTAAATTTCCATAGGGATTTCATTAATTCACCGAGCTTCTGGTGTACACGCATTAATAAAAAATAATTAATTCCATTTCCTATCATTAAAATGGTAGATAACAACGTGATCTAGCAGACTATTACTGACAAATGTAGATCGTTCTCTATCTCTGTAATAAATTGTTGCGAATAGAAAATATGACTGGGTTAAACAAAGTGTCAGCTGCAGGCAGAGGCATGTACTCATTAGAAAGAAACACCTATCTAAATTGGAGTGGATGTACTCCATCTGCGATAATTAGTGAGTTAATTGGCGATCCACGGAGTGCTTCCACACTTCCGGTCGAGTAGAAGTGAATTAGATTCTTCACCTTTCAACCTTCCTGTCATGAACAACGAGTTTCATTCTCGAAATAAAATAAAAAGTTTGTAATGTTACGTGAGTGTTGATATCATTAATCATAACTACAGGACCTCCAGCTTTGTGGAATCCGAACCAATGGAACGTGACTTTTCATTTCAGAAAGCTCACGAACGTTGGCCGAGTTTTGAACCCTGGCCGCCGGGGTGAGAAGCCAGTGATCATCCTACTCAGCCTGTCACAGAAATTTATCACTATTTTACCTGGAGAAATTTTCACTGATACAGTGTTGATGCCGTGAATTGCAGATAACAGTTTAACTATTCACAGGGTGGTTAATATTATGGAAAGTGTTTTTACTGTATAAGAGTGTAAATTTAGTATGTAATTCAAATGTATGTCCAATAGCAAGTGGAGATACCCAGCCAAGATCATAAAATTATCTTTGTCAGCTAGTCAAAAATTTATAAACGAGACTTCAACTTATAGGGTACAATCACATTCGTACAGCATGGTAATTCAATAATATGCGTTCTTCAAGAGTGGTTACATATCTGATCGTAATTTTTCATTCGGTGTTCATGTTCGATCTTTCATGAGCTATATGTTTTCACAATGGCGATATTACGTGAAATGCCTGTAAAGGCTTCTACTTTTGTATTTTCATTTTCCTCAACATGTAAACATTAATGTGTTTTGAACACGTGATAAAATGCGAAATGTTTACTACAGTAAAATGCTATATAAATGCGAAATTTGTGATTTTTCAAATAATATTTTATATATACACCGGGCGAGTTGGACGTGGAGTTAAAATCGCGTAACTATGACGTTGCATTCGGGAGATGGTTGGTTCGAATCTCACTGCCGGCAGGCCTGAAGATATGGTTTTTCGTTGTTTCCCATTTTCACATCAGTCAAGTCCTAGTCTTTTCTCATCCTTACTTGGACTAAAACCTTTGATGTATTAGTGTGAAATTAAATCACCAGGAAAAGCATTGCTTTATGTATATATTTTATTCTTCTTGTGGAAACTTAAACAAAGTAGTTCTTGCAACCTTGAACTGCCTGCAAATTCGGTTGCCTGTTAAGGTCAAATACGTAGAGTTTGCCCAAGAGTTAATTTTGTATATTTTCTATTTATTATTGTGAAATTGCATCGGTATAATTCTGTTTTTCTCTCTGTTAAGCTTTAGGCTATATTAAGTCAAAATAAATGTACACGTTTAATATACTTAATGTATTTTTGCTTTAGTAGAGGAAAGTATCCTTATATGGGAGTGGTTCTTATTAAGTTGTACTTCAGTATCTCAGCAGAGAGGTACTGACATCGCGTTAAGAACGAACTAATAATAATAATAATAATAATGTTATTTGTTTAACGTCCCACTAACTACTCTTTTACGGTTTTCGGATACGCCGATGTGCCGGAATTTAGTGCCGCGGGAGTTCTTTTACGTGCCAGTAAATCTATCGACACGAGGCTGACGTATTTGAGCACCTTGACTGAGCCACGATCGAACCTGCCAAGTTGGGGTCAGAAGGCCAGCGCCTTTACCGTCTGAGCCACTGAGCTCGGCAAGAACGGACTACAAGAGCGCATGCTGAAACGCGTTTTGCAATTCGGATCCCGCATTCCTGTGTGAGAGTCCGCTATAGTAGTCGAAAAGAGGAGTTCTTTCCTCGAGATACTTTGCTGATAGTGACTTCGTTGTTTACACCTGTAAGAAGGTAATTTTTATTCGTAAGAAACTTATTTTTTGAAAGGCTGTATGGATATGAAGCTATCAGTTGCTACTTTAGAACTTGGCCTAACTGCAGTTTTACTTTCGCTGTAATCTTCAATAATCCAGTATAACACGTTCTCTATTATGGTTGGTGGGATGGGGGTGGGGAGGGGTGAAGGGGAAGAAGGGGTGGAGGAAGAGGGTTCCCCTTATTAGCAAAACTCGCGTTGTTTCTTTAGATATGGAAGTCATTGGAATGTTTTCGGTGTATTTGTTGTGTAAAACAACTGATCGCTAGGTGAATAATAATAATAATAATAATAATAATAATAATAATAATAATAATAATAATAATAATAATAATAATAATAATAATAATGTCAATATTGTAATATATTTGTATTTATTTATATTTTAATGCCAACGGCGAAGAAGCAGCTGTACACATTGGAAGAACCAAATGAGAAAACCCTCTTCATAGTTTCTAACGGTTGAGTTCAAATTACTGTCTTTCGAATGCAGGTTTACAGCTTTACGACTCGTACCACGTAGCGTTCTTATGGAAATTATAAATTATATTCTATAAATCCTGACGTTGGACTAGTTTATCCTGTTCCGTAGAATGTACTTAACAGTATGTTAACCTGGTTCAAAGAGCCATCTAAGTCATTCCTGGAAACTGTTCCTGAAAGGAAACCGTACCATGACATCTTATCCCAACAATTATGTGGACTGTTACCTGAACTGCAAGTTGATTGATGTTTCCTGGATGATTGACGTTGATTTGCAATTTTCTCTTCTGAATACGTCGCGTGACAACACGCAAGCCTTGTTGTGGTGTAGTGTCATTGTCAATGCTCTACTTCCATCTATTGGGAATGTCCATGTATCTGTCCGTCGCTATCTGGATCGTTCTCACATAGACTGTTGTAACTGCGCAATCTAGTAGATTATCTCAACAAGATAGCAGCTGATTGGTCTGTGGTTTTATACACAGTGGGTCACATCAATACCACACACGTACCTTCTGAACAAATTTCTCCAAGAATACAACTAATAATGATCTTTTAAGTTGAGACAGCACAAGAGAATAACTGTTGAGTTCTAGTAGATTAAATTCGAAATGTTCAGTCGTTTTTACTGATCTCGACAGCTGCAGTCTCCTAAGTGCGGCCAGTATCCAGTATTCGGAAGATAGTAGGTTCGAACCCCATTGTCGGCAGCCCTGAAGATGGTTTTCTGTGGTTTCACAATTTCACACCAGGTAAATGCTGGGTCTGTATCTTAATTAAGGCCAAGGCCGATTCCTTCCCACTCCTAGCCCTTTCCTGCCCGTCGTCGCCATAAGACCTATCTGTGTCGGTGCGACGTAAACCTACGTATAAAAAAGAAAAAGAATATGTCCAGTCGTTCAGAAAAGAATGAGCGCATGGCGTTGTGAAAATTCCTCGCAGGCACCCTTTTTTCAGAAACAATTTCCTTTGTATACATCATGTTTTAATGTTGAAAAAATTCTTATCAGACGAAGTTAAGGACCCCATACTACGAAAACCGTGAAATTAAGCAATTTCCTCATTTGTGCCGAAAGTTGAAGGGCTAAAGGGCCCAGAAAGTTTTAAAATTGTGAGTCTTGGATAGCTCTATCAAACTAAAAATAATCTCTTGTTTCTTTACCCGTTGTCTTTTTTTTTTCAAATCCTAGCCAAATGAACTTATTTACATAATTATTTCTGTAATGTATTCCTTGGTTCAATATCCTTATGCGTTTCTTGATATATTGAAAATTGTTCGCATTGAATGTACTTATAAGGGCTTAAGTGAAACTCTGTATTGACTCACATTAGCGCTCGTAGCGGTAGAAAAAGGCAAACTGCTACTCTAATCGACAGGATAACGATGATTAAGAAAAGGATTGTAATTTGTAACAGTAAATAAATAATCTATTATCATACTTTGTTATATTTCATTTACGTAAAACCGGGCGAGTTGGCCATGCGGTTAGGAGCACGCCGCTGTAAGCTTGCATCCGGGAGATAGTGGGTTCGAATCCCACTCTCGGCAGCCCTGAGGATGGTTTTCCGTTGTTTCCCTTTTTCACACCAGGAAAATGCTGGGGCTGTACCTTAATTAAGACCACGGCCGCTTCCTTCGCATTCCTAGACCTTTCCTATCCCATCGTCGCCATTAGACCTATCTGTGTCGGTGCGACGTAAAGCCACTAGCAAAAAAGTGTTTACGTAAAATTCGTAGCTCAAATCCTTAGGATGATTTCAACATTGAGTTGCTTGCCTGAAGAGCTAGAACTGTGGAATTTTTGTGGGTATCGACAAGATTTTCATTGGAGTTGAATTATGCTTTGATACTACTGTAACCGAGCTTGATAGCTGCAGTCGCTTAAGTGCGGCCAGTATCCAGTATTCAGGAGATAGTAGGTTCGAACCCCACTATCGACAGCCCTGAAAATGGTTTTCCGTGGTTTCCCATTTTCACACCAGACAAATGCTGGGGCTGTATCTTAATTAAGGCCACGGCCACTTTCTTCCCACTCCTAGCCCTTCCCTGTCCCATCGTCACCATAAGACCTATCTGTGTCGGTGCGACGTAAAGCAACTAGCAAAAAAAAAAAAAAAAAAAGATACTACTGTAATTAAAATCAAGTCTGATAAAATATTAAATGCGAGGAACACGCGTTCTTTCTTTCCTTAGCGACTATACAGAGTGGTCGGAAATAACGTGAACCGGGTACATGAGCGTTAGAGGGTTGGTCACACTGATAAATTATTTGAAAGATATAATTCGGTATCTCACGCCGTTGTCATATTTTCAGCCAACCAGAGCGCCTCCCGGGCGAATTCAGATGGGCTTTGCGAGGCGGTGTTCCTAAAACTTCACCAGCTCGCGAGCAACAATCGAAGAAATAAATATTCGCTAAGGGAGGGATTTGAACTCAGACCTCCGAACTGACAGAATTGGGTAATAGCAAGTACGGTGAAACTGGCTGAAGAGCAGGATATTTGGTGAGGCAACTACAGAATTATCAACACAAAATCAAACGTGGGAAATGCAGGAGTTGGTTTAATAATGAATAAAAGAATAGGGCAGCGGGTAAGCTATTACGACCAGCATAGTCAAGATAAACACCAAGCTAATACCCATCACAATAGTGCAGGCTCATATGCCTGCTAGTTCATCAGATGGTGAAGAAATTGGAAGAATGTGATACAATATCGAACAGGAGATGAGATTCTAATTGTGATGGAAGCTTAGAATGCAGTGGTGGGCAAAGGAGGATAATGTAATGCCGTAGGAGAATTCGGACTGGGACGAAGGAATGAAAGAGGAAGTCCGTTGGTTGAATTATGCACTGATCATAAGTTTCGTCTTTGATAATACTTGGTTCTTTCGCCTCTGTGGTGTAGTAGTTAGTGTGATTAGCTGCCATCCCCGGAGGCCCGGGTTCAATTCCCGGCTCTGCCACGAAATTTGAAAAGTGGTACGAGGGTTGGAACGGGGTCCACTCACCCTCGGGAAATCAGCTGAGTAGAAGTGGGTTCGATTCCCACCTCAGCCATCCTGGAAGTGGTTTTCTATGGTATCCCACTTCTCCTCCAGGCAAATGCCGGGATGGTACCTAACTTAAGGCCACGGCCGCTTCCTTCCCTCTTCCTTGTCTATCCCTTCCAATCTTCGCATCCCCCACTAAGGCCCCTATTCATCATAGCAAGTGAGGCCGCCTGGGCGAAGTACTGGTTATCCTCCCCAGTTGTATCCCCGACCCAGAGTCTAAAACTCTAGGACACTGCCCTTGAGACGGTAGAAGTGGGATCTCTCGCTGAGTTCGAGGGAAATGCCGTCCCTAAAGTGTAAACGGATATATAGAAGAATAATAATAAGAAGAAGATAATACTTGGTTCAAACACCACAAGCACGACTGAAAGAAGAAGGGAAATAATTGTGTAATGTTATTGGTTTAACTTGCCATCGATTAGTTTTATGGTTTTCAGAGACATCTTGGTGTATGCATTTTGTTGTGCGGGAGATCTTTTACCTGCTGGAGAATGTACGGACACGAGTCTGAATTTTGGTCTATTTTATGATCTGAACACCTTCAAATACCGTGGAACTGAGACGGAATCAAACCCGCCAACTTGCGATTAAAAGGTCAGCGCTTTACCATCTAAGCTATTCATCCCATCTGCACTTGATGTCTTCCAGTTTATAAAGGTAGAAACAGAAGATACCTATTTACTAGTTTTGAGAAGAGTATCTTAATTGTGCTTTATTTGACCATGTCTAAAAGGTCAGCTCAGCTATTTGCTTTACGTCGCACCGACACAGATAGGTCTTATGGCGACGATGAGACAGGAAAGGCCTAGGAATTGGAAGGAAGCGGCCGTGGCCTTAATTAAGGTACAGCCCCAGCATTTACATGGTGTGAAAATGGGAAACCACGAAAACCATCTTTAGGGCTGCCGATAATGGGGTTCGAACCCACAATCTCCCGGATGCGAGCTCACAGCTGCACGTCCCTAACCGCACGACCACCTCGCCCAGTTCTCTAAAAGGAATATGTTAAGTAAGTTATCTAGGATTATCAATAGCTATGAAAATATTCCTCAGTACAGACTTTCATTACTCAGGGATGACAAAAATTAACAATTAACGATAATGACTTCACACGTGTAGGGTCTATAGACTTTTCCGGACACCGAGGCATCGGGATTTTGTACAGTAAGTGTCCTTCAACGTGCCGGAATCGAACAACGCCAATTTGTTACATGCAGACACTCTAAAATGCCAGTGACCTAAAACAGGAAGACAGAACCCTCTATATTATGGTGAGTGGCTCGGACGGAAGAAACGTCCTGAGCCAATTCCGACTCAGTGCTAAAATATTTGAAAGTGATCAAATACGCCAACCTCGTGTCGTAAGATTTACCGATACGTAAAAGAACCTTGCGTGGCTAAATTCCAGCACCTCGCCGTAACGGCCATTCGTTGAAGTAGTTCGTGGGACGTAGAAGTAATCAAACTTTTGTTAATTTCATATTCTCAGTCGGTAAAATTAAATTGTTGTTTCTTACTGGTAACTTAAGTTTTGAACATCATCACTACTTTCGAACCTTCTATGTTGACAACAAAAGAACAACAAATGAATAACTACAGCATAGATTTTGGTTCGATGTAAAGTGTAATGAATTTATATGTACAGTATGTTCTTTGTGTTAATAACATTAGTAGCCCCATCACTTGCCGGGTATGTGTGCATCACTGCAGTACAAGGCTCAGGGTCATGTTTGGCGCAGATTGCAATCAGCCGTGCGATCTGGTAAACAAGCGTGAAGTCGCCCATCCTGACCTATTGTTTACATGCTTGGCAGCAGATCTAAATAGTTCCACCGAATTTGTTCGTCCGGATGATCATTCTGCCGTTCCTTTTGTGAACGTCCACTATTCTATGATTTGTTTCTGATCTGTTTATGTACTTAAGGAATCAACTAATACTTGATGTCGTTAAAAGAATCTACTTCGTAGGATATTCAACTGGCACACTTTCACAATCTAGACTGAGTTCCTTTTGACCTCCATTGTCATAATGGTTTCTGGACGGAGTGTGTATTTATTAACAGTTATATCTACGGATATTTGTAGGGTTCGGAATTTTCCAGTTTGCCTGAAGTTAGTAGGCTTTTCACAGCAAACCAAACCAAACCAAACCAAACCCGATGGCACTACAGCCCTTGAAGGGCCTTGGCCTACCAAGCGACCGCTGCTCAGCCCGAAGGCCTGCATATTACGAGGTGTCGTGTGGTCAGCATGACGAATCCTCTCGTCCGTTTTTCTTGGCTTTCTAGACCGGGGCCGCCATCTTACCGTCAGACAGCTCCTCAATTCTAATCACGTAGGCTGAGTGGACCTTTAACCAGCACTTAGGTCCAGGTAAAAATCCCTGACCTGGCCGGGAATCGAACCCGGGGCCTCCGGGTAAGAGGCAGGCACGCTACCCCTACACCGTGGGGCCGGCTAGGCTTTTCATAGGCCTACATAAATTCATTTCAAGGTATTTGCATTAAAATTAAGGTAGTTTTGTATTGCTTATTTCAGTGGTTAATGTATATTTGAAACATAGTTGCCTAGTGGGTGCGTTTTCAGGGTTTGGATATGATAATTGTCTATAAACGCAAAATTATGGGTGGTTTTCCTTCAGCATGTTTTCCATTGTCGTTTCATTCTCAGAATTTTCCAGAATTAACGCCCATTGTTTATTTCTAATTTACAATTAGGATAGACGAATGGTTGAAGTGGGAACTTCGGCAGACAAAAATAGGAAATATTTGCTACTGTCAAAAGCCACAGTGTATTCGAGCGTTCTCGAAGCATTTCTTAGTTATAATTACGAAGGAATTGTCATCGGAAGGGTTGTACACAAGCATGGGATCAGGGTAGAAAATAGGTAGTGTTAAATGAATAAAGTTATTAATTGCATGGTACCACGAACCTACTACGCTGGCGTAGCAGGGGGAGTGGTGATACTCCCACGTGGCCCGTCCCAGGTGGCGGATAGTGGGCTCCCAAGGTACGTAGAATACAAGGTAGGGATCACGAGAGAGATGCGCAGTGGCAAAGCAGAGCTGTGACGTCACGCAGGACCCTCGCGTTGAATCTGCCTGAATGAGGTGGAGGTAGTTCGAATAAGAATCGCTGTGCACGCAGAAGCTAGGTGCTAATAATACACAATAGTAACATATCTGTGGTGTATAAGAAACCGTGTGTGTTTATTTTATGAGATAAAACGTAAAAAGCAGTAATAGTGTACACTTACTTTTCAGTATGCTTTGTCATGCCATTGCAGGCTGCACAAATCATAGCAGGCACGCGAAGGAACGAAACATACACTTTTATGAATTCCCTAAAACCACTGACGTAAATAAATGGAGACAGAAGTAATCAAGACATTATCGAAAGCTATCTTTCTCAGCTTCGAGGGTTCGGAAGGCTTTATGACGATCCTCTTCCGACAGCTGTGACGCGAAAGGTGAAATCATTGCTTCTAGCCTCAATGCTTCCCAGGCGATAAGAAATTCCAAGTGTTCTCCGGAAGATTATGAAATATTACGCCCAAATACACTGACTGACAGAGCAAATGCAACACCAAGAAGGAGTGGTTCGAAAGGGATGAAAGTTGGGGAAAAAACAGAGACGGCACGGACGAATAATTTATGTTTATTTCAAACCGATATGCAGGTTACACAATGCGCACGGCATCGACTCAGTAGGATGTAGGACCACCGCGAGCGGCGATGCACGCAGAAACACGTCGAGGTACAGAGTCAATAAGAGTGCGGATGGTGTCCTGAGGGATGGTTCTCCATTCTCTGTCAACCATTTGCCACAGTTGGTCGTCCGTACGAGGCTGGGGCAGAGTTTGCAAACGGCGTCCAATGAGATCCCACACGTGTTCGATTGGTGAGAGATCCGGAGAGTACGCTGGCCACGGAAGCATCTGTACACCACGTAGAGCCTGTTGGGAGATGCGAGCAGTGTGTGGGCGGGCATTATCCTGCTGAAACAGAGCATTGGGCAGCCCCTGAAAGTACGGGAGTGCCACCGGCCGCAGCACATGCTGCACGTAGCGGTGGGCATTTAACGTGCCTTGAATACGCACTAGAGGTGACGTGGAATCATACGCAATAGCGCCCGAAACCATGATGCCGCGTTGTCTAGCGCTAGGGCGCTCCACAGTTACTGCCGGATTTTGACCTTTCTCCACGCCGACGCCACACTCGTCTGCGGTGACTATCACTGACAGAACAGAAGCGTGACTCATCGGAGAACACGACGTTCCGCCATTCCCTCATCCAAGTCGCTCTAGCCCGGCACCATGCCAGGCGTGCACGTCTATGCTGTGGAGTCAATGGTAGTCTTCAGAGCGAACGCCGGGAGTGCAGGCCTCCTTCAACCAATCGACGGGAAATTATTCTGGTCGATATTGGAACAGCCAGGGTGTCTTGCACATGCTGAAGAATGGCGGTTGACGTGGCGTGCGGGGCTGCCACCGCTTGGCGGCGGATGCGCCGATTCTCGCGTGCTGACGTCACTCGGGCTGCGCCTAGATCCCTCGCACGTGCCACATGTCCCTGCGCCAACCATCTTCGCCACAGGCGCTGCACCGTGGACACATCCCTATGGGTATCGGCTGCGATTTGACGAAGCGACCAACCTGCCCTTCTCAGCCCGATCACCATACCCCTCGTAAAGTCGTCTGTCTGCTGGACATGCCTCCGTTGACGGCGGCCTAGCATTCTTAGCTATACACGTGTTCTGTGGCACACGACAACACGTTCTACAATGACTGTCGGCTGAGAAATCACGGTACGAAGTGGGCCATTCGCCAACGCCGTGTCCCATTTATCGTTCGCTACGTGCGCAGCACAGCGGCGCATTTCACATCATGAGCATACCTCAGTGACGTCAGTCTACCCTGCAATTGGCATAAAGTTCTGACCACTCCTTCTTGGTGTTGCATTTGCTCTGTCAGTCAGTGTATGTATTGATGAACTCGATCAAAACTCGGATATCGTGTGCCAGTTGAGCCCACAACATCCTATTTTTTATCAGAGGATAAGCAAGGGTTCGTTAAAGCCCTTGAAGATCTAGTAAAACAGCTCGAGGGCAGTCGTGAAACCAAGGAGCTGCTTGAAGACTTCACTGGCTATATAGCTTTTAGGATAAAGCAAAAGAACCTCGATATAGAAAGTAATTACGGAGAGAAAACAGGTCAAAATACAAGGGGTGGAAATTAAATTCCAAAAAGAGTCCCATTTCTTTTTCAAGTTGCTTTACGTCGCACCGACACAGATAGGTCTTACGGCGACGATGGGACAGGAAAGGGCTAGGAGTGGGAAGGAAGCGTCCGTGGCCTTAATTAAGGTACAGCCCATGCTTTTGTGTGGTGTGAAAATGGGAAACCACGGAAAACCATCTTCAGGGCTGCCGACAGTGGGGTTCGAACCCAATCTCCCGAATACTGGATACTGGCCGCACTTAAGCGACTACAGCTATC
The DNA here is from genome assembly GCF_040414725.1 of Anabrus simplex. Taxonomy (NCBI): domain Eukaryota; kingdom Metazoa; phylum Arthropoda; class Insecta; order Orthoptera; family Tettigoniidae; genus Anabrus; species Anabrus simplex. Next base: position 289,878,777 of record NC_090267.1, read on the forward strand.
GAGCTCGGTAGTTTCAATTTTACCACGGGAAAGAACTGAAAGAGGGTTCTAACAACATCACAAACCTTACGGATATCCTGAAAAAGAAATTCCCCGAAATTTATGAGCTTGCAAGTTGCTTCGTGAGAAGCCGTTCTTTTATTCGAATGGACGCTTTAAACAAAAGTAAGACATTGAAGAGACCGGATTTCAGTTAATACAACACCGATAAAGAAAGAAGAAGAGCAAAGAAATTCCACTGATGCTATAGATAAGTGTGTTTGATATTATTTTTTTAATATTAGCATTATTCTTTGTGTATAACATACCAGTTATTTTTTTTATGAAAGGCAATTTATTACGTTGTATATGAAACCAGTGCTAAGAATGTTAATATACAGGCTCATTCATTTATATGGCCTATCTAATGTTAACGTGGAATTTGTCAGTTCCTGGCACTTGGAGGAGAACCTTTACTGTACTGTTTGTGTTGTGGACAGTTTCTTAACATTTGCTGTTTGTGTTGTTGACAGTGTATGCAGTTTCCCAATATTGCTTGTAACAAGGGACATATTTCTTGCAGTCATCAAGCTTTAATGTTCGAGTCTGTAACAATAGAGCCCCTTGTTATTGTTATCATAGGTGTTGAGAACATGAACATATAGAATGGTCATTCCACTGCGATCACAGTCTTAGCATTGTTACAACCTTTTATACAGATCGAAATACTTCAGAAACGCTGCTAGATTCACACTGTATTTGATCTCCTATTATTACTCTACTGTAATAGTGAAGTGCAATGCATTTTCTTAGGTGATGTTAAAATATCAGTGAAGTTCTTTTATCTCTATCTTGTGGCTAAAAACAGAACAGCTTACAGCTGTGTATTAGCCTACCTCATACAGAAAACAAGGCGCTGAGGGTTCACGTTGACGTCATCGACAGCCAAGCGTGGTGGGGAGACCTGCGCGTGATCCCTACCTCTTACTCTATCTACCTTGGTGGGCTCCTAACCGGCTTGCCAGCGGACTTCAGCGAAATAAATTAGCTCTCGTGGACCAAACACACAACCCTCTGTGGCTGGTGGACGCATACGAAGAATACACCCAGGTATCGCCTGCCTGTCTGAAGAGGCGACTACAAGGGGCGACCAAGGGATGATTGTGATTAGTACCATCACGCTGGGAACATCATGGGTCGCCTTTATTTGCGAATAGTACCGAGTAGTACCACTGTGTTAGGTACACAATAGGTTTGTGATTATTAGCAGCAGAGAGTGGTTCACTGCGGTTTTACAATACCTGTGATTAGTACCAGTATGTGATAAACATCACGGGTCTGGACGTTGCCTGTGATTAGTACCAGTATGTGATAAACATCACGGGTCTGGACGTTGCCTGTGATTAGTACCAGTATGTGATAAACATCACGGGTCTGGACGTTGCCTGTCATTAGTACCAGTATGTGATAAACACCACGGGTCTGGACGTTGCCTGTCATTAGTACCAGTATGTGATAAACACCACGGGTCTGGACGTTGCCTGTGATTAGCACCAGTATGTGATAAACATCACGGGTCTGGACGTTGCCTGTGATTAGTACCAGTATGTGATAAACATCACGGGTCTGGACGTTGCCTGTCATTAGTACCAGTATGTGATAAACATCACGGGTCTGGACGTTGCCTGTCATTAGTACCAGTATGTGATAAACATCACGGGTCTGGACGTTGCCTGTGATTAGTACCAGTATGTGATAAACATCACGGGTCTGGACGTTGCCTGTCATTAGTACCAGTATGTGATAAACATCACGGGTCTGGACGTTGCCTGTCATTAGTACCACTATATGAGCTACACCGTAGGTCTGCTTTGCCTGTGGTTAGTACCCACTATGTGAGGAACACCACGGGATAGTTCAGCTCCCTGTGATTAGTACACCTAGGTGTACTACGTGGGTTTGCGTTACCTATGAGTGACACCATTATGTGAGAAATACCATAGGCCTGCGTTACCTGCGCGACGAATATTACTTGTGAGTAACACCATAATACAATATGTGGAACACCGTGAGTCTACGCTACTTTTGATTAGTACAGCAACATGAGAAATACCATGGTTCTATTTTACTAGCGATAAGTTCCATTATGAAAGGTCGTTGACCTGCATTTTGGACCCCTTTAGACAATAAGCATCATCGATTCAGGACTGTGCTTTGGAAGCAGTCCCTTGGTCAGTAATACTATTGTTTTAAGGTAGTTTCTGGGAATGTGGGGCATTGTGGGTCGAATCTACTGATTGTTTTAAGTTCATCATCATTGATCATAGCCGTCTTTTTTGAATTCTAGTCAGTGGATCGATTTTGGAATTATTTTAACTTTGAATATTGTGAGTTGGATATGCTGATTGTTTTAAATTAATATTCATCCACTCATTTTTCATCATCATGTTTTGAATTCTGGTCAGTGGATGAATTTTGGACTTCAAAATTTCCATTACATTTCGTCTCATTTAGTACCCTTAGCGGCTGATGACTTAGATGTAGGCCTCTTTAAAGAATCATCATCATCATCATCATCATCAGGTAATTCTTTTTTATTCAACTAGAAATATCATTCTCATGATCCTTTTGATGTATTTAGGAACAATACGTCCACCAAAAAGAACGAGTAAAATATATTTGAGTCTGTTTTCCGCACCTATTTGACTGCTTTCTTCACACAATGGTGCTAATTTAAATGCCTATTTTGAACATTCTACTGACTTGTTGCTTGCCTATTTCCTAACTTTTAGTGCTTCTGAATGCAAGCACTAGTTTTTTTGCGTAGCGTCTCTTCAATTGTTATGAATTCTGAGAGATGTCAAGGTGCGAGAATTCTGTCCCGAAGTATTTTTTAACGCGCCGAAGTAAAGTAATGAGTTGTCACATTACTATACGTTACATTACACCTTATAAAAGCATATAAGTCCACTAGCCGTCTCCATCTGAAAATTGGCGAACCAAGTGATTATGAACAGTGGCTCTGAAGATTGTGGAACACTTTTGTCCAAAGCAACTGGCGCAGGTCCTTCAATCAGGAACTTCTTCTTCCCATAGAGCATTTCCGTTCAATTTTCCCTTCGATGATTAGATGGAGAAGTTCATAATATTCGCCACTCATGATGAGTCCAATGTACTGGAGCTTCCTCTCTTTGATGATAATCAGAAGTTCTTCACTTTTACTCATCTGTTTTAAGGACTTTTTCATTAGCTTTCTTTTCTACCGAGGACATTCGTTGCATTTAAATAACCTCCAATGTCATCACCTCAGCTGGAATTTATTCCACATTCGTGGGAACAGAATAAAAATCCTAATAGAACTGAGTTATGTCACAACTGTGTTAGTAGAGTGCATTCAGTCAGACGTTATGTATTCTATAGGTATAATGTATATGGCCTTGGGTATCTGGAGAGCTATTATTGCAATGTCACACTCTGCTCGGTCAGTACAGAAATTCTTTACTAAAATACAAACTGTTAGCTGTTCTATGTCCCACATTCTCCCTGTGATAAAGTGCTAATCACTAGATCCCTTGGTCGTGAGTTCAAACGTGGTAGAAGTCGTCGAATTTTTGAAGTGTGGATAAAGTGCATTTGGCACTTCATGTCGTACGATGTCTGCATGTCAAAGCTCTCTGGTAACACATTAGGTATCTTCTTCTTATTATTATTCTGCTGCTGCTGATGATCATTCTCTCAAACCTGAGGATCATGATCTCTGAGAATATTTCCTTGTATCCGTTTCTACCTGCCTGATGTCATTTCTTGATGGATACAGTACTTTTGTACCCGTCTCTCGGCACAGGCCAGAGCAAATTGTAGCTTCCACCGAAGTCCCAGTCTCATCCATGGCTGTAACAATATGGAAGCTGCTGGGGTGTGGGCGGTGCTGAGTAATGACATTCAGAGTATACACAATGTGTCTGAGTGTCATGAAAGGTGTTGCTCATAGGGTTAGCCGTGCTGCAGTAGCACTGTCTGGCTCAGTGAGGAAAGCAATGGCAAACTATCTCACTCCTCGTCTTGCCTAGTACGCCTCATTTTGGTACTGCCATTGGTTTTTATGGTTTCCCTATAACTGCATAGCCTTTGGTGGTGCTATTTGAGGAGCCAACCAGCCTCTGGGCTGATGACCTAACAGGCTGACAGACATCCATTTCCATCCTTCGTGTTCTTCTGCCAATGGGTTGCTTTTCTGTCCAGAGCAGGGGTGCTCACGCCGGGCGCCCGGCACTGTAAGCGGGCGGTGAGCGTAAGCTGTTCAACCACAGTGACGTTGTGGCTACGTCACAGGCCGACGTCATTTTCAATTTACGTTGTAAGAAATGTTACTTATGTTCATTGCAATTTATGTATTTTGACCGGATACAATAAACAGTTAGGCCTACAATCTCAAATATTTTTATAATATACGTAATGAATTACAATTTTCACTATTACATTTTTAGGTGGATAAGCTGTGGCTTGTGGTTGTTTGGGTTTAAATTATCTGATAAACTCACCAACAATCCAATCATGCTTACCGGCAATAACATCAGCAAGGTTATTTATGTACAGCTATTTCGTAGATACTTTTACATTGTTATTTTACTTTAATTTTGGATAGAAAGTATCGATGTCCTCACTCGTGATGACAGCCCCTCTCGCTATTTAGAGGCTAGCTATTATCGCCGAACGCCTGTTAAATTTTAAATACTATTTTCAGAAATTCATTCAACAGGGAAAGTCACACAACACTACAACACTGTGCAAAATCACTGTTGAATTATGTAATTATATTACTCTTTGCTTAATGCATAACAGGTCTTTAACTTAAAAAAAAAATTAGATACTGTACCCCATTCTGAATCAGAGATGACCTCGCGCGAGCAGGAATAAAATTTGCAAGCAAGTGTGCATGAAAATCTTCAATAGATGACTGTTCAGCTATGGCTCTTACTATTTTGTCAGAGAGAATACCAATTGCATAAGGATAGATAATTTGCAAAATTTGACATGGAGAAAGAGAAAACACAAGGGCATGATCCTGAAATTCAACTAGAAATCTTAAAAATGAAATTACGTCACTGGTGGTATTGCAAATCTTAGCTTGTGCGCTTAAATCCTGTACGTTTGTGGATTGTAACACAAAAAATATAACGTATCAGTTCTCTTTGAATGAATAAGTAAATATGAGAAAATGAAACTGACTGTTTATATCGCGCAGTATAAATCAAACAGGAGTATCTTGAAAAGGTCAGTTTTGTTGCAATTATAGTTTTATTTTAAATACTGTACCCCATTCAGCACTTCGTTGAGTTGTGGAGGAGAGCTTCATAATCACAATCGAACGTCAATGCTCCTTCGCTTCCCTGCAAAGTGTGTTCGCTCTCCCGCTTCACTGTGACTTATGCTTGCTACGTAAGCTGACCGCATTTACGTCAGGCCAGTCCGACCGCACTGGGCTACTCTCTACGGGCGTCCAGCTGAGCACCCCTGGTCTAGAGTGTATGAGCTCGTCCACTCTCTCTCCTCCTAGAATTACGTGCTTATCAAGGGTCCCTTCTCTGCGACACATAATACGACCAAAGAATTGGATAATTCTTTGCTGATACATTGATGATAACCTAGTCTCATCTTTAGCTTGACTTAAATGGAGTGATCCTTCCAAATACGGCACAGCTGTTATGGTTACTTATAATACATCCTATGACCCACTGAAACTGTTTTAATTTCACTGGAGGAGTTTATTTCAATCAGTTTGCTGGTCCTATCTACTACATCAGCTACCGTCAGTCGTGAGGCACCCAACATCTTATTTCTCTGCCATCCGGGAGAGAAAATATCGAGCTCGGTAGCTGCAGTCGCTTAAGTGCGGCCAGTATCCGGTATTCGGCAGATAGTGGGTTCGAATCCCACTGTCGGCAGCCCTGAAGACTTTTTTCTGTGGTTTCCCATTTGCACACCAGACTAATGCTGGGGATGTTCCTTAATTAAGGCCACGACCGCTTCCTTCCCACTCCTAGCCCTTCCCTGTCCTATCGTCACCATAAAACCTATCTGTGTTGGTGCGACGTAAAGCAACTTGGAAAAAGGGGGAAAAAAAAAGAGAAAACGTTGTCTGAACTGACACACAGCCAGCCTAAACGGCGTTATATAAAATACCTGGTGGTGGTGGTGGTGGTGGTGGTGGTGGTGGTGGTGGTTCTTGTTGTTTTAAGAAGTACAACTGGGCAACTCTCCTGTATAGCAGAGGAAGTATCGTAGAGGTTCGATAGAGGTTCCATCCGGCGGGTATCGACAAATAATGGTAAGGGCTTGAAAAAACAACAGCCGTGGCCGTGCAGAAACACTGGATCCCGTGAGATCTCCGCAGTTAAACAACATTGGGCGTGGTCAAGATTTGGATGGGTTGCCACGCGCTGTTGGTGGGGGATTAGGGAATGGAGGAGCGGAAAGGAACTGGCCACTCCACCGTACGTAAACTCCGGCTCAGGCACACCTCTACGGAGGTTCGGACCTGCCTTCGGGCAGAATACACCCTTACCTTACCTTGCAAAAAGACTTCGTAGGCTTTCCAAATCTTATATCATCATAGTCAACAGAGAACGAGAGTCTACCAAGTGAGACTGCATACGAATGAAACTTGCACTACTAAGTGGAAGCAATGCCAGAAGCAACTACGGGCCTCATGGTAGCCAACCCAAGTTGCCAGCCGCTGGGGTACCCTTAGGTCACCTATTACGATAGTCAATGAATATCGTGAATGTATTATACCTCTCCTACTCACAGGGGAAATCAAAATGCCGGTACACGACCGGAAAATATTATTATTATTATTATTATTATTATTATTATTATTATTATTATTATTATTAGTATTATTATTATTATTAACTTTTACCTGGATCTAAAGGCTCATTCGAGATCCACTAAGCCTACGTTATTACAGCTGAGGGGCTATCTGACGGTGAAATGGCGGTCCCGGTCTAGAAAGCCAAGAATAACGGCCATGAGGATTCGTTACGCTGACCACACGACACCTCGTAATCTGCAGGCCTTCGGGATGAGCAACGGTTGCTTGGTAGGCCATGGTCGTTCGGGGTGTTGCGTCATGTTGTTTGGTTTTATTATTAATATTATTACTATTATTATTATTAGCCTACTTTATTATTATTATGATTATGATGATTATTATTATTATTATTATTATTATTATTATTATTATTATTATTATTATTATTATTATTAACTGGTGTTAGCGTCAAGTCAAAATCCCTGATTGGATACGGAGACTTTTCAGTAGTTACATGAATCGTTTCAAGAGAGCTGAGGCTCAACAAACGTCAAGGAGGATATACACACAGTACAACAGACTGAAGCAGTGTGGAGCATAATTATTATAGAAAATTAAGGCTGCTGTTTCCTTCTTTATAATTAATAATGAGAGGTTTCAGAGTGAGATGAGGTTAAAAAAAGTTGTTTTTCCTATTGCGAGTAGGTCAAACTAGAATAAACAAGACTGGGAACGATTAAAATTAATATGAACCGTTGTATTGTGTTTCCAAATGATCATTTCGAAAATAATCGAGAGAAAATCATTGTTGCATGTGAGAAATTGCAATTACATTCGTTGTTATTATGGCATTAAGCGTAATGTATTAATAAGAGTTTCAAGTAATTGGGAGTGTCCGTGTGAACGGTATCAATTACTTGCATTCTCAGGCACTAACAAGCTGCACTATAACTGTCAAACTCGCGTAATGGCGTCAATTAAGATGTCGTCCGTGGGAATCCCCGTCACCTACCAACTTTTGGGGCAATTCGTTGTCGTCTCGTTTCCGTGTTTCTCACCTCAATTCTACTTTATGAGCTTTATATTTACTTCCTTATATCTTTTTTTTACAAGAGAATGATGATGTTTAAGGAAAGTTTTAATGGACCTGCCGACAAGTACATAACACTTTTAGGTAGTTTCCTAATAGCTTTTCATCGGAATCAGTTGATGCGATGTTTGTCTTGTAGCTGTCAGTTCGAGTCCAGCCTGAAGCTGGGTTATGTATACGGTATATTAAAAGAGTTTACTAAAAACAGCTTTGGCAAATCCGTCCGTCCGTTCTACTGGACCTATATGCTTCATTTTCACTTTATTATTTCCGGAATTACCTGTCGGTGAATCACGAGACTTTGATAGGTCCATAAGTTCAGCCAACATTGAATAATTCATCATCATCATCTGTTTACCCTCCAGGTTCGGTTTTTCCCTCGGACTCAGCGAGGGATCCCACCTCTACCGCCTCAAGGGCAGTGTCCTGGAGCTTCAGACTCTTGGTCGGTGGATACAACTGGGGAGAATGACCAGTACCTCGCTCAGGCGGCCTCACCTGCTATGCTGAACAGGGGCCTTGTGGAGGGATGGGGAAATCGGATGGGATAGGCAAGGAAGAGGGAAGGAAGCGGCCGTGGCCTTAAGTTAGGTACCATCCCGGCATTCGCCTGGAGGAGAAGTGGGAAACCACGGAAAACCACTTCGAGGATGGCTGAGGTGGGAATCGAACCCACCTCTACTCAGTTGACCTCCCGAGGCTGAGTGGACCCCGTTCCAGCCCTCATACCACTTTTCAAATTTTGTGGCAGAGCCGGGAATCGAACCCGGACCTCCGGGGGTGGCAGCTAATCACGCTAACCACTACACCACAGAGGCGGTCTACATTGAATAATTATAAAATCAAATCATTAAATGGTCACTCCAATAATTGGAACTGAAGGCTTACTCTAACCCGCAATACATTCTGTATTTAGCAGGTTGCTAAGCAACTAATACTTTCATTAATATTCTGATATATCGTCGTTGCCGGGACAAAGCCTCCTATGTGATAATGTTTTTGGAGATATACTGACCCAAAGCTCACACATTATGAAGAGCGAGAATGCCTTGGCCATATTCACACAATATTGCACCTTAGTTGATAGAACCTCACAGGGCAAAGTTCTAAGCTAAAATATTTCACATAGGAGGTTTTGTCCCGGCAGCGACGATATGTTATTTTCATCGTTAGTAAGAGCTCGATAGCTGCAGTCGCTTAAGTGCGGCCAGTATCCAGTAATCGGGAGATAGTGGGTTCGAGTCCCACTGTCGGCAGCCCTGAAGATGGTTTTCCGTGGTTTCCCATTTTTACACCAGGCAAATGCCGGAGCTGTACCTTAACTAAGACCACGGTCGCTTCCTTCCACTTCCTAGGCCTCTCCTATCCTATCGTCGCCATAAGACCTATCTGTGTCAGTGCGACGTACAGCAAATAGTAAAAATAAAAAATAAAAAGATCACGGAAGAATACTATTCCCTGTTAGATACTCTTTGATTATCTAACCTTTCCCAGCTTCCAAATATATTCAACAGATGTTCCTAATAACTTACATGCTGCTAAGAGAAGAAAAGTCTGCGTACAAACAGACCCCATCAAGGCATATGCCTTAGACATTATCTGGGAACACCTATCGAAGGCGAACCTAGCTACACTAGAAACATGTATCTTAAAGAAGTTCACTGCCTGGCAAAAAACGCTCCTTCAAGCTCACAAGATATCCGTTCTGTATAGAAGAACTACGATTAAAAATCCCATTGCTTTCTACGACACATTACAAGCTTTACATCAAGAACTGCAGGATTTAAAAGCGAATATATGGATACGTTTTTACCAAGCAGGCGGGTTGAAGATGTCAGAATGGATGAATTCTGACTACGAACTATGGGCGGCATACCATAACGAGCTTCTTGTTAAATGTTCATAAGGGCAGGCGAAACAATATGACTACGACAAACATATCAAGACGAGTTATCTGACCTATTTATAACGAATTCTGCGGAGCAGCGCGGGTTCTCCAGTGTTTTATTAATAATATTGTTGATTTCATCTTTGTAAGCAGCAGGTTTCCCGCATAGCAATGGTCTTGCATTCGGAAGATAGTGCGTTAGAATCCCACTGTCGGTAGCCCCGAAGAAGGTTTTCCATGGTTTCCCATTTTTACACCAGGCAAATGCTGGGGCTGTACCTTAATTAAGGCCATGGCCGTTTCCTTCCAACTCGTAGGTCTTTCCTATCCCATCGTCGCCATAAGACCTATCTGTGAAAGCGACGTAAAGCCACTAGCAAAAAAATTCTAATGACGGCGATGGGATAGGAAAAGCCTAGGAGTTGGATAGAAAAGATCGTGGCCTTAATTAAGGTACAGTCCCAGCATTCGCCTGGTGCGAAAGTGGCCAACCACGGAAAACCATCTTCAGGGCTGCCTACAATGGGGTTCGAACCCGCCATCTCCCCAATGCAAGCTCACAGCTGCGCGCCCCTAACCGCACGGCCAACTTGCTCGGTTTCCGACAGTTAAGCATCTTGTGTGATGCCAAGAATTCCTATTTGAACTTCGTTGGCGTAAAGTAAGGTACTATGTGTCATCGGTGCTACTTTACGATGTTGATGGATGGATACTGAAGGCTACATTAATGAACGGACTTCCGGCGTTTGAAATGTGCACGTATCGTAGAAGTTTGAAGATCCTATAACCATATCACTTTACCAAGAGGTTCTTCGTCGTGCCGGGAAGTCTTGCCCCGAGTCAAGGGAATTAACATTAAAATTCCTAGCTGGAAGTCACCCCGGGACATTTACGACTGACCAATCAGCCACGGAGTCATACAACTGATCATAAAAGGTAAGATGATAGTGGAGAAACATAGACAAGGGCGAAGAACTTAATCTTGGGCGTGGGTTCGACGTCCACGGTATAGGAAGAGGATACTCTCGGAGATATTCTATGGGGAGAGGACCCAAACAGAATACAAAGGTAGATTTTACATCCCACTGATTATTTTTTCAGTTTTCAAAATTTTATGCTGCAGAAGTTCTTTCACATGCATTTACCAACAGGAGGCTGATGAATTTAAGCATCTCCAAACACCACCGGACTGAGCCGTGATGGGATCCACCAACTTGGGCTCACAAAACTAGCTCCCTACTGTCAGATCCCTAGCCTTTGTTGTGTGTTAACTAAATACACTGTAACTCCATTCATAAGGAAGATATAATGGGACTTAATAATCGAGTGGCATTGTGGCCCTTCACCGAGATAGCCCTGGTTCGATTCCCAGCTAATGCTTGTGGATTTTTGAAATGAAAAGTCAGTGCCTGTGTTCGGACTCCACGTAAATCTGGAAGTCGTGTGCCGTTGATCAACAGTCGCGTAAAACTTAAAGCTTGCTGGTTTTAGGAACGTTGTTTGCATATTTACACATATAATGACTAACTATTTAAGAGTGTATGATAACTGAGTGTAATCACCAGTGGCTCTGACAAACGTGGTAGCAGTTCGAAGCCCGGCCAATACATTTGGCAACTGTCAGACTAAAAGTTTCTGAAGGCTGGACTTTAAATTTGAGTTCTCATGGCGATGATCATAACGTCAGCTTGTTTCTCTTCTAAGTGAACTTGTTCTTCAATATTGAAAATTAATTGGATGTATGGTGAGGCAGTTGGGAGAATATTCTTATGTTCCTATAGACAGAGACGAATGCGTAATCTATTCTTTCCCCCTGTCACTAGCCAAACATTGGTGGATCTTCAATCTGAATAATAGTCGTACACACCGTCCTTGATTAGCTGCGCTATACGTCACTGAAGAGCTACTGAATATTTCCACATCAGATATGTTCACCTTCTATGAACTTTGCAATAACAATCTGTTCCTTGATATCACCGTTACCGTAGCACATATAGTAGGGTATAAAATAATATAAATTGCATTTCTACGAGTTTTATTATGTGCAGATATTAGACAGAACCGATATTTACGGAGATAATTGGACATTTGTGAAAAATGTAATAATTGTAGTATGGTATAAGAGCATGTTTCAAAACCTGAGCCACGCCGTGTAAGAGAAAGAAGTACAAAACAAACAAATGAATTCCATCAATTCTCATGACAGCTTCTAGCTGGTGCTTCTATCACTGTGTGGCAGTGAAAGAATGATTGAATAATAGATTCTATAAGTTTTGCCGTTTTATAGACAGATGGTAGTGTAAAGATTGAAGAGGGGTATGGAACTGGCTGCACAACTACTCTTGCCTCTCACATTAATAGGCGAATTCGAAGGATATTAAAAAATACCATATTTACGGAGAAACAGTGGCCTTGAGAAAGATAACATTTCAGATTATGCCTGGAAATGAATTGTAGAAGATATGATGAGATACACTGTATAACAAAAAAAACCGACGCACAAGGAAGGAATTGTCCGATGGCGATAAAAATCGGTGGATGTGAGGAACAGACATAGAAAAACAACCGATCAAAAGTGCAGAACAATCGAATGATTTATTGCAGAGTTAGAGCGTTACAAATTGAGGACGTCAATAAGGTGTTGGTCCACCCCTGGCCTGGATGCAAGCTGTCACTCGACGTGGCATAGACTGATAAAGTTCCCGGATGGTGTCCTAAGGATTTTCGTGCCAAATTGTCTCCAACTGTTGGGCTAAATCGGTGACATTCCGGGATGTTCGCAGTCGCCTTCCCATGACGTCCCAAATGTGCTCTATGGGAGAGAGATTCGGCGACCGACCTGGCCAAGGAAGGATAGAGCAAGCTCGAAGACAGTTCATAGCAACACGTGCCGTGTGCGGCCGTGCATTATCCTGTTGGAAAGTAAGGCCTGGATGTCGCTGAAGGAACGGTAACACAACTGGCTGTAGAATGTCATCACCATACCGCTGTGCTGTCAGTGTGCCAGGAATGACTACCAGAGGGGTCCGGCTATCAAAGGAGATGGCACCCCAGACCATCACCGCCTGTTGTGGGGCTGTGTAGCGTCCGATAGTCAAGGCAGGATCCCCACGCTGGCCTGGACGTCTCCAAACACGTCTGCGGTTGTCGTCAGGGCACCGTTGAAATCGGGACTTATCACTAAAGACTATAAGTCCCCAGTCAGCGCAGTTACACGTTGCTCGAGCGCGGCAACACTGTAATCTGGATTGACGGTGAATAGACATGAGTGGTAAGCGGCGTAACGGGAGGCGCGAGCGCAAATTCCTCTCGCTCAGGCGTATGTTGATGGTCATGGTGGACACGTGTGCGGGTCACACGCTGGATCGTTGATAACGACGACTCCGCTGCTGTGACAGCTGTTCTGACAATCGCTCTTTCTGCCCGTGCTGTTGTGGGCCTCGGTCGACCACTGCCGTCCTGACGCTGGTGCCGGCCGTTGCTGACCCACGCTTGTCAGCATCGTCTGATCGCCGCATCACTTCGACTCAAATGTCCAACGGCAGCTCGATTCGACCAACCAGCGTCTTTCAATCCGATCGCACGACCTCTTTCAAATTCTGACATCTGCTCGTAATGAGCACGAATCCTACGGCGTGGCATTCTTACAGCCGACGTTAAGATATCGCAGTCGAATGCAACAGCTACTTTGAGCATACGCTTCAGAATCGCGCCTTATATAAACCGGATGCATGCGCAGTTCGGATGCCCGGGAGCTCCCACTATTCATTCATTGGACAAGAAACTTTAATCATTTGCATGTTCGGTCCGAATGTCTTTGCATACGTAATTTCCTTACAATCGTACAACGCCTTCTCGGTGCCTTTTTTGTTTGCTATAGAGTGTATTTCATAGAGGTATGTCTTTAGAGATCTTTCGATTTAATTTCCCTCGGCACTGAAATCTTTCTTCATTGAGTTCTCTGTATTGTCAGGAATGCCGATTGTAGTTAACTGATGGGCTCAGTAACTCAGAGTACTGACCTTTGAGCTCAAGTTAGAGGGTTCGATCCCGACCCGTACGTTTCATAGTGTTCAAATAAGCCAGCCTCGATATACTGGCACGTAAAAATTTCCTGTGGTAAAATGGTCTTGCACTTCGACGTAAAAGTAGTTAGCGGGACGAAGGACCATTAACGTGCGCTGATGCTAATTCCAGCGTGATAGCAAGTCATGCCAGGTGTCGTTTAATTCATCTCAGAAAGGTGTACTGTATCTAGGTGTATGTAAAAAATGAAATGAAATTGAGATCAATTCAGAAAATTGTCATGCTAAGAAGTGAGAAAAGTATCTTTATTTTGCAAAACCTGCAAAAGCTTAACTGAACGTCGCTGACACACAATTCGCCCAAATGGCTTAGACATAAAAGATATACTTTGCGGTGAATCAGGCAATACGATACTATGGCGCTAAAAGCCTGATGGGTCTTGGCCTCTGAAGTGACCGCTGCTCAAGATATTCTAAGTCCTAAAGATTATTAATAATAATAATAATAATAATAATAATAATAATGCTATTTGTTTTACGTCCCACTAACTACTTTTTAAGGTCTTCGGAGACGCCGAGGTGCCGGAATTTAGTCCCGCAGGAGTTCTTTTACGTGCCAGTAAATCTACCGACACGGGGCTGTCGTATTTGAGCACCTTCAAATACCACCGGACTGAGCCAGGATCGAACCTGCCAAGTTGGGGTTAGAAGGCCAGCGCCTTAACCGTCTGAGCCACACAGCCCGGCTCCTAAAGATTACAAGGAGCCCCGTCATCAGCGCGGCGAATCATTTCGGTCGTAATTCTCGTCTTTCTAGACCGAAGCCGCTATCTCACCGTCAGATACGTCCTCAGTTTTGTCGAACTCACGTAGGCTAAGTGGACCTCGAATCGTCTCGGTAATACACAGGCTGGCTACCCCTATACCGTGAGGCTAGCATTAGGCAATTCCTATGCTTTCATGCCTTAGTATTCCATATATCAGAACGTACATATAAAGGCGCGCAATGCAGTAGTTGACGAAAGAGTATTATAGATTAAACTGTATTGTGTTACTATCGATTCAACTCTGATCGAAGTTCACGAAGAATGTGTAAAGGAGGGACAGAATTATTGCGATTTCTAAAAATTACAGCAGAATTTCACGACTTGGATGATTTCCATTCACTCTTGGGCGAAACGGAACTGTTAGAATTGGAAACTGGAACACATGAATGGGTTAAATTGCTCTAGCATTGAAGTCGGCTAAGGCGTACCAATGTAGAGGAATTATTAGAGAAAATGGAAATGTTAAATTTATCGTTATTGACTACATTAATATTAGTGGCTGTAAAGGATATAAGTTAAAATAATAATAATAGTAATAATAATAATAATAATAATAATAATAATAATAATAATAAAAATAATAATATGACAGATTGTCTATACTCACAATTAAATGCACGAACAAAACCTACGCCCTAGTTAACGCACATGCTCCTACAAACGATAAGATCAAGTCTGATCCAGACGAAGTTGATAATTTCTGGGACCTACTGGATGAAAAATTAAACAAAATCCCCAAACACCATGTCAAGCTTCTTTTGGGTGACTTCAGTGCCCAACTAGGTCGTGAACAGAAGTACAAGAAAGTTATAGGAAATTACTCTGCTCACAAAAGAACCAATCCCAACGGCAAAAGACTGGTGTCCATTTCGACCCACTTTCGCCATCTGCCCAGAAAGCAAATGACTTGGCGTTCTCCCGTCCAAGCTCTCGGAGAGTTCCAAATTGATCATGTTGCAATCTCCAGGAGAAACAGCCCTGAGATTAGAATGTCAAGGTAAAGAAAGGCATCAATGTGACCTCAGATCATTATATGTCTCTTATCAAATTCAAACCAATTCCCGCAAACACAAGGAAGACAACCAAACAGATCACACGCTTCAACAATGATAAACTTCGGCAAAGGGTCGAGGAGTTCCAGGAGAAGGCTAGACCAAATGACTGTGACTTTAACAACGCCGAAAGTCTCCTTGTTGAGGCCGCCAAAGACGTTGCAGAAATCAAGAGAAGAAAAAAGCATGCCTAGTGGAATGGTACCTGCGAATCAGTCCCCCGAGAAAGACTCAATGCGTGGAAACAGTACTACTCTACGAAATTAGAAAATGATTGGGAAACCTACAAAACCCAACATGCCCAAGCAGCTAGGGTGTTCAGAACTGAGAAACGTAAATACGAAAAATTTCTCATTGAAAAGATAGAACAAAACTTTAGGAAGAATGAAAGCAGAGAGTACTACAGAGCCTTCAAACGCAAACTCACTGGCTATAAACCACCATCTCTATGCTTTGAGCGAACGGACGGCACACTGGCGACGTCAAATGAAGAAAATTGCAGCATTCTGGCAGATTACTTCAAGAATTTACTTAATTGCTCTAAACCGCAAAACGCCATTGAGACCAAGGAACCCTTACTCAGGTACCCAGATTCCAGACCACCCGACAGAGATGAAATCAAGTGCCACATTGCCCGTCTCAAGAATAACAAAGCTCCGGGGGAAGACTCAGTAGTAGAAGAACTATGGAAATATGCCCCAGAGGAATCACTTGATATCTTGCAAAAGCAAATAGAAGAAATTTGGAACAAGGAGACCCTACCCGAAGATTGGAAAATAGCTTTGGTCCATCCATTACACAAAAAAAGGCAGCATGAAGAACATCAACAACTACAGAGGAATATCTTTGCTACCCGTGACTTACAAAATTCTATCACTTGCCATCCTGGAGCGTTTGGAAGCACAAGTCGAACATCACATAGGTGAATACCAAGGAGGGTTCAGAAAAGGTCGCTCAACAGCTGAACAGATCCAAAATCTCAAAACGACCATCAGATATTGTACACTAAGGTCCAAGCAGTATGTGTCTGTCTTTGTGGACTTTAAGGAAGCGTACGACTCCATTGACCGGGAAGTCCTGCGAAACATCTTAAATGAATTTGGAGTTGATTTGAAACTGCTGGCATTAATTAGATCCACCCTGACCGATACAAAATCCAAGGTGAAGTTCCACGGATGTCTCTCGCATTCCTCTGACATCAAAACAGGAGTCCGACAAGGTGATGGGCTATCCTCGATACTCTTCAACTGTGTTCTTGAAAAGATCATCAGAACCTGGCGGGTGAGATTACAGGAAACCAACTACAGTCCATTGAGAATAGGAACCAAATCCAAGGGGATCGCAACAAACAGCTTAGCATTTGCCGATGATATTGCTGTTCTCTCAAACGACATAGAAACCGCTAGAGCTCAAGTTGAAATTTTAAAGGAAATTGCCGAACAAACTGGTTTGCAGATATCGTTTGAGAAAACAGAAGTAATGACTAATATCAAAGAGGCTCCACCAAAACTCCATACAAAATACGGGGACATCGCCCGAGTAGACAAATTGAAATACCTGGGTGAGATCATCATGAAAAATGGACTGGACAAAGAAGCACTTCAGGAGCGAGTACGCAAACTGGAAATAGCCTACCAAACATCCCGCACAATCTACAACAAAAAATGCCTTTCCCAAAACACCAAGATACGTCACTATGAAACAGTTCTGAAGCCAGTAGTTCTATATGCAGCCGAAACCCTGTCTCTAAATGCCAACAAAGGACTCCTTGAAGAACTGGGGAAAAGAGAACGCAAAATTGTGAGAGGAATCTTGGGATCAAAGTACAGAAATGGAATCCATCAAAAGAGATCCAACAAGGAAGTCTACAGCAAGATAGAGAAAATTACCGACACAATCAGAAAAAGACGGGCACGATTTTACGGTCATCTGAAAAGAATGGACGGAAGAAAGTTAACTAAAGAAATCTTTCACTTTTTGATTCAAACCCCAAAACCACAATTCACTGGTTTAGAAATACCAAAGAAGACCTGCAAATGCTACATATCTCAGCTGAAGACGCCCTTAACAGAGATCTCTTCCGCAAGAATTTATTGACGAACGGGCTAAACCGAGACGAGCAACCGAAGAGAAGACACGGTGCCCCTTGGACAGAGGAGCGTAAGCAGGCCCACTCACAAAGAATGAGGGAAATTTGGGCTCTAAAGAAGGCCAAGTTCAGTGTCAAATGCAACAAGACTTAACGTCGTCCTTGATGGCCCCAGCGAATTATATATATATAATAATAATTGTTCCGGGGTTTCCGTGGCTCCCAGATGTGTAAGAAGCGTGAGAGTTGAATGGGTGGACAAGGAATTTACTAGAGCATAACTTAATACAACAAATTTTGAAATTTTATTTCGTTCCCTTGTTTTACTTTATAATTGATAAGTAGAACATCTGAATGAATAATAACAATATTAATGAGCTTGTCAACTCTAGAAATCACAAGAGCTTAAAGTCCGAAAGTCAGGTACAAAATTTACAATAGTTAAGGTTTTATTGATTTACATAGAAAAGAGCGTTATTACTCTTGACAGGTACAACATTTTATTATAACTTTTGTTCCTCAAGGGAACTTCACACCAGAAGCAATTCTACACACCACAATAAATATACAGGGGAATAATTGCCCATACTAAATGGCCTTAATCACAAAAGAAAAGGTTGGTAGTACGCGGCCATAAACAAAAAGCAAGGAGGCGAAACACCTGCACTCCTAGAAATACTTAAGAACCTAAGTGGGCTTATGCCCCAGTGATACAGAGCCTAAGCCTATTCTACAGCGGAGTGCCCAAGTAAGAAATATTAAATACCAAATAAGTGTTATTTTAGAGGTTTTGAAAACGGTAGTTACCCTATACCAAACTGAATGGGAATCAACAGAGGGTGATCACTATTTGTTTCCAGTTGGGAACAGAAAAGATTCCTCAAACTTTACCGAAAATTCTACTTTTAAACCACTAACATTAGAAATTTGCATGAAATAAAGCAGGTTGAAACGTTCCCCTCAAGCTATCCATGGGAGCTCTCACATGCTTATGAAAATTCTGCCATTACCTTAAGTTGCTGGACCTCCGAACGCCACCCGTGCCCCTACCTCTCTTAGGACACGCCGCACTCAAATTAGAACAATAAAGACAATACGGCCCTAAAGCGCCCAGCGTTTATAGTATTTTTAAGGAGATGCTTCCAGAACTATATACTGATAGGCTGGATTTCTGTACACCCCCGCAAGTTTAATTAGAGAAAATATTTACAAATTTCGGATAGGTTGATTGCTATTGAAGAGGAAACTAGAAGAAGTATTGACAACTTTGATACATGAACAAAACAATCATCAAAACCTAACGTTTGCCAACTGTGAAAATAAAGCTTCCTTTAAGAATGAATTATAGTTGATTCCGCCAGAGGGGGCACTTAAACCAATGATATAGACATCTAACGGTTGAATACATCTGTTTAAGTTAGATTACATAGATGGCCTTATAGAAAGCGCACAGTTTAACTGACCGGGGAAGGTGTACCATCCCACTAACTACTCTTATGGCTTGTGGAGACGCCGAGAGAGCGAAATTTTGTCCCGCCAGTGAATCTGTTGACACGAGGCTGACGTGTGTGAGCATCTTCAAATGCAGTATCACCAGACCTTGGAACTAGACCCGCCAACTTGAGCCCAGAAGTCCTGTGCTCTACCATCTGAGCTACTCAGCCCTGCAAATGTCATTCAGAGAGTGCTTTGCAAGAATTTATTAAATGGTAGTCATAATCATGACAGATTTGTTTCGCCCTTCAATGCAAGATTCCTTTGTTCAGCCATCACCTTCAAATATTTGCCAAAACTTCTGTTTAAATTGTAGGCCAGTGTTAAATGGAGACAATACAAATGATTTTAAATATATATTTATTCAACGAATCAACGACCTTCCGTTATTACGGTTTGCCACAATGAACAAAGTAAGGCGTATCGGGATACAGAGTGTTTTATCATATAGAAATATAGCGGTAATGTGGATTTTTTAAATTATGGAGGCCCGAACAAATGATATCTCAGGATTTCAGTGCTGTTCATAGGCAGCTCGAACTTCTTTCAGAATTCTATCAACAAGGCAGGTATTGTGTCATGACCACCAGCTATTATGCCGGTAATCTCTACTTCATTCGGCTGATGTTTATTTTTGTAGAACGATATGGTGGGCGCGTAAATGTTCAGCTTTTCAAGGTGGACTTCAGTAGACCGATTGACATGATGTTTGAATCGGATGGTCGGATCGATAACGAAGGAGTGAACTGATTAATAGTTAAATTCCTCCACGAAAAGTGTTATCCTATACCGTGTTAACCATGTGTAAATAACATTAAAATTGAAGGTAGTTTAGAGGTGCATGCATTTCCTTCTTCAAATTTAATTTATGCTGCTCCGTTTGCAATTGATGGTAGTGGTGATTAATGGCAAATACAGCAAAGCGATGTCTGTAGTGGGACCGAAGCCGTTTGAGGAAAGGGAGATTAAGGCGTCTGCTATCTGTAACCTGGTCCCTAGGTGGGAATGAGATCTCTATGCGAGGTCGCCTTTGAATCGAAAAATTAAGCTGATGCTCACTTTTTGAGTAGACTGAGTGAATCTCAGGGCCAAGTGCCTCTCCAATATTGAAAATCCCGTTTGTAAAACTTTTGACTTCCCTGCAGGGAATCGAACCCACATACCTTCGGGTGACACCTGCATTTCTTTACTAGCTTGGGAAGATAATCGTAGGGGGAAAAGAAGAGGTTTGATTCTTCGAAGACAGGAAGTGTCGGAAATGCAAGGGAAAGTACCATTAAGAGCGTGAAAATCAAAGAAGATGAAAGTGCGGAGCCTGGCACAGGTAAGTGGGAGTAATCTTGATTTAGTACCTACCTACCATGAGGTTGTCACTCAATGCTCACAAGAGTAGAGTGGAAGAGATCCTATTGCAATCACTTGGATGACTATAGACTGTACGAGGGTGTTTTATTAATACTTATACTTTTGCTAGTTGCTTTACGTCGCACCGACACAGATAGGTCTTATGGCGACGATGGGACAGGAAAGGCCTAGGAATGGGAAGGAAGCAGTCGTGGCCTTAATTAAGGTACAGCCTGGTATGAAAGTTGGAAACCACGGAAAACCATCTTCAGGGCTGCCGACAGTGGGGTTCGAATCCACTATCTCTCGGATGCGAGCTCACAGCTGCGCGCTCCTAACCGCACGGCCAACTCGCCCGGTATACTTATACTTATACTTATACTTATACTTATACTTATACTTATACTTATACTTATACTTATACTTATACTTATACTTATACTTATACTTATACTTATACTTATACTTATACTTATCCTTATACTTATACTTATACTTATACTTGAAATGGACAGCCTTCTATGTGGAGGTGAAGATAGGTAGCTTCGTCAGTTCTGTCCCAGGATGCACCGCAATAGGATATCTAGATTCTAACATCTCAGCAGATACACTTCAGTTACACAAACTAGAAATGAAAGTTTCCATGATTATTATTAATATAAGTAATCCATCTCCGTAGAGGTAATGAAGGCTCATGGAGGAGTGGAAGGTAGAGGCACTAAGTGAGACTGAGTGTTTAGCTCTATGCCAGACCCCTTTTGTCCTAGAAATTAACCTGGTACTAACTTTTGGTGTAGGTTGACTCTACTTCAGGACCATGTGTCGTTCCGGCAGTAGGAATATCGTTTCTTAATTATTACATTTGTCTTTGACTTCTTGATGAGGAATCGAAATCACGTCCTTCCGGATGAGCCGAGCACGCCTTTGCCCTCATGTTACTATTATTATTATTTTATTATTATGATTATTATTATTATTACTATTATTATTCATTTTGTGAAGGGAGTATAAGAAAGTTATTGCTTCGTGTAAAGGATTTCGGACATAATGTCCAACAACTCTTTACAATAAGAAGAATAAGAAGAATCGTATGGCCTCAGCTACCGTGGACGCGATGTAGGCTGTCTGCTCATCAGTTTAGACGTTTCATTTTATTCTAACAGATGCCAGAGTATCACAGATCTTTCATGGGTGACCTATACATTATTTAATTAATCCTATCGCTTGAACACAAACTGTGTCATCAGAGTTCTTTTACTGTACATGCCGACATCGAACGACATGGAGTGTCTAATGGATGTTCTTTCCGCCCTTCAAATATCCGACTACTTATGCTGGTTTGAACTCTCGATCTTCGGTTCTGGAGGCTGTCATTCAGCCAATTAGGGAGCTAACAACTCTCTATAGTATATATAGTTGGAATGAAGCTTCTTACATATAACATCGGCAACACTGGGATAAAGAAAGGACCAAGGTAGCAACCGACGTCTTAGTTAAATATTCGCGTAGTGTGAAGCTGATAACGTGGAAAAGAACTGTCTTCACCGCTGCTGACGATGGAATTCGAAATCACCCCCTCCCGAAAGCAAGCTTATAGTTACATGACCCGTACTGTGGAGTTGTAGAGCTTGGTGTTCGATGCCTGTCGCAGAAAGGAAGAAAGAGAGATTGGGAAGAAAGGGAGCGGAGCAAATCTGTTTGATACTACTCTGACATTTAGCTGGAGTTCAAGTGGAAAACTTCGGTAAATCATATGTAGGTAGGGCGAGAGCAAAAGTCTAACTCAGAAATCACCAGATTTGTGTTCCCTAGTACGAGTACTACCAGAACCTGAAACTGAACAATGAACACTGAAACAACAACCAAAACGAGGGTTAATATCATGACAGAATCGGGAATCGAGCCCGAACTAAGAGGATGGGCAGCTACTATTTTAACTTCCTGGCTTTGTGTTTGCGAATAATGCATGAAATTGTTTTAAATAGAAACTTAGGTATGAATATTATCGCCCTGTTCTTCTGTTAACCGAACTTACGGGCTCTCTTACAAGGGAACAGTTCTCCGAAGCGACTAAGATTGATCTCCATGTTTCTGGGTGGACATACAACAGAGTTGATTAACATAACACTTCGAGCGTAGCTTGGAGAACAGTGACCTCACCAGGATCTCTATTGGACAGAACTCAAAGTTTGAGAATGCATGTAACATCACAAGTTGTGGACTGAAAGATACATTTTGTGAGTAGCCAAACTCGGGTGACTCCATCCTAAATACAGGGTGATCATAAGCGGCATTTCTGTCTGTCAGTCTCCCTCCAGAATCTTTTGTCCTCACTCCAGGAATGTGCAAGAATGATGCCATATTTCTAATTCCGGAACTCACATGACAATCCTAGAACCGAGTAGTTATTGAACTCGCTAGTTTAAGCAAGAGAATAAGCCAGACTTTTTGGCCACTTTAGGGTGATGAATGAAGGTGCCTTCATCCCCTTAAAGGACAACAGGAAATTGGGATAATTTTTAAAACTTGTTGGTGAATTCCACAGTGACGAACCTTTTACGACCTTGAATATAAAATTAGATCCTTTATTTTCTTTGCTTTTCTCGCCCACACCACCCGTTTTTTCTCTGTTAAACGTGTGGACCTGGCCAAATTTTAGGGTTGAATTTCCTCGCTGATGCCAAACCTATGTAGAGGGTTGTACTCACTAATGTACGTTTTTATGGTGGTTGGTAGTGTGTTGCGTCTATAGAAGAACCTGTTTATTAAGGCGAACAAAAACACCTAGTCTTCGAGACAGAGGAATTAACCAGATGTGGTTAAAATTCTAGACTCGGACGGAGGTTGAACTTGGAACTTTTTGAACCTAAGGCTGACCATTAAGCCAACGAGTCGAACTGAACATGACATGGAGATGCACTTTAATTAATGATGTCATTGCTACTGAAATGTTACGACAAGGACCTTTAGCAGCAACCTGGGACCGTCCTTTCCCCCCTTTTGGCTTAGTCCACAGAACACATCCGTGGTATTCCTTACATTAACTTTGAGGCGTGGGTGGTGAACACGGGATGATTTGCATAATCTGGTAATGCTTACACTTATATGAGGTTCTACACTATCTTCTCCCTTTACTAGCCTCCCTTGGTCAACTCTTATTCTCTTTCAACACCGAGGCCTAAAGTCTCTTCCATTTTCGGGCCTGCATTGGCCCTTCGCTATATTTTCTCTGGTATATTTTCAGTCTTCAAAGATGTTGAATAACGAGATTAATATTTCGTATTTTCTCTTAAAACATAATCACCATCACCAGTTACATTTGGGGTAGCTTGAATGAGATTTTAATAAGAAAAAAGATGGTGTCTCACAGCAAAAATAAAAAGGGGAGGTAACCACTGCACTTTCAATTGTACAATATTATATATTTTTGTCGAGGAATTTAATTAATGATCCTAAAAACTAATTACGTCCTTCTGATAGCCATGCAGTAGATCAGGTTGAATGTCTTCAACAAGCGTTTTCATATGTGGACAACACGCATCAGACAGTTAAAGGAAAACCAACCCAGTATGAACATTATATCCCATGCTATGTAGGACACGTATTACTCCAGTATTTCGTTTCCTTGTTCAAATGACGATTGTCAATTTCCTCCTGCTCATGCTAATCACTTGTTTCCAGCTGAGTCATCGTTGCATCTACCGCACATTTTTTGTTAGGCATCTCTCTCTCTCTTTCTCTTTTACCTTTCCTGTCCGACATACCTTGACCAATTCTTCAGTTTCCGATCTCGACCTTCTTAGGTTTGTGAAACCGAGAAAATTCTTTCTCCTTACACAACCGCATTCCGAGGGATCTAAACATGACCTCTTCTATGTTTAATACACAAGAACCTCGTTTATTAGGCCCTCATTAATCCGGATCTCCGGTTTATCCGGATTGAAAATAATAAAAATGTATTTTTAGTTGTACAGTATTTCTTTTACAGGGTCGATTCTTCTTGAATGTCTTTTCCACCAAGGAGAGTTAAGGACAGGCATTGGAAGTAAGTCTACCGCGGTATTCGCCTGGAATTGAGAATTGGAAACCCTGGACTCTTCTGAGTTCCTTGACACATTTGCACGCATTCCCGGATGCTTGGACGGAGATGTGAACGACGTAAATGACTGGTTGAAAAATGACTGTGATTCAGGCTGGAGCATAATGGCAGATGAATTCGAAAATGAAACTGGCGCTCCATCAGAAGAAACAATGACTCATGGAGATGCAACAATGTAGCTGGACAAACTGATGGCCTATTTAGAATCCCAGACTGAAACCACACCTGCAGTGCTGATGTTAGTAAAACGTCTTCGTGACCGTGCTACGCGCAAACGCTACACAAATGTAAAACAGAAAGCGGCCATGCATTGTTTTAGTGCATAAAACAGAGTCGTAAATGTAAGAAAAGTGTTCTTATACTTTTTGTACGCTTGAAAAAAGGTATTACTGTACAACTAATGTTAATATATTATATAAAATGTACTTTATTTTCGATAATCCGGATCAGTTCCAGTCCCACTTAATCCGGATAAACAAGATTCTTGTGTAATTCTTCTTCTTCTTAATCTGTTTACCCTTCAGGGTTGGTTTTTCCCTCGGACTCAGCGAGGGATCACACCTCTACCGCCTCAAGGGCAGTGTCCTGGAGCTTCAGACTTTGGGTCGGGGATACAACTGGGGAGAATGACCAGTATCTCTCCCAGGCGGCCTCACCTGCTATGCTGAACAGGGGCCTTGCGGGGGGATGGGAAGATTGGAAGGGATAGACAAGGAAGAGTGAAGGAAGCGATCGTGGCCTTAAGTTAGGTACCATCCCATTATTTGCCTGGAGGAGAAGTGGGAAACCACGGAAAACCACTTCCAGGATGGCAGAGCCGGGAATCGAACCCGGGCCTTCGGGGGTGGCAGCTAATTACACTAACCGCTACACCACAGAGGCGGACTCTTGTGTAATTACTGTACAAAAAGGCAGATAATCTCGTCGTCTTTCTCTTAATTGTTTATGACGTGAATTAATCCATTTAAAGACAGTTATACAAGGCGGTCGGAAACAACATGAATCGGGTATATGAGCGTCAGAGTGTTTCTCATTCTGATAAGTAATTTGAACAAAATAATGCCATATCTCACCCCATTATCACCTGCTGAAGTCAGCCAATCAGATCGCTTCGCGGGCGAATTCAAACAGGCTTTGGAAGCCTGTGTTGGTAAATCTTCACGAGGCTTAAGATTGGCTTGAGAGCACCAATCGAAGAAAAATATTTTTTTTTCCAGGGTAGGGTAGCGACGTCCGAGCTAGCAGGATTGCGCCATATCCAGTGCGCTACGATGTCACCGGTGTGTTTGTATTTGACGCCGGTCTTAAGCCACGAGCAGATTTGGCAACACCACATCGCAAAACCCATTCGAATTCGCGCGCGAAGTGATCAGATTGGCTAACTTCGGCAGTTGATAGAATGCCAACGATGCGAGATACTGAATTATCTATTTGAAATTATTTATCAGTTCATGGTTCAGGGTACTTACAGGGGTTAGGCAAGGCTGTAATCTTTCACCTTTGTTGTTCGTAGTTTACATGGATCATCTGCTGAAAGATATAAAATGGCAGGGGGGGATTCAGTTAGGTGGAAATGTAGTAAGCATTTTTGTTGTTGTTGTTGATTGCACGTACACGAGAGTCCCGTGGCGAACACTAGGCCACTCTACTCGTCGGTTTCAGCGACATGTGAAAACTCACATCAGCACCAGCACGATACACTAGCGGGGAAAAATCGGCTCTGTCGAGGTGAAAACAAGTTCACCTGTCAGAAAAGAAAACCCCTCATCGCTGCACTGTTAGTACTCAAATTGATTTAGCTAGTGCTAGTTGGCAAGGTAGGAGATGGTAGATGTTGATGTATTATAAATTGCAAGAAGAAGAAGGCAAGTAGTGAGGGCAAGGCGATTTTTCTTGGTGGGGGGTGACTAGGGAACAATGAGTTGTCGGGGAGGCATGGCTGGGAGATGAGTAAGTTGAGAAGAAAGAAGGTTGAGAAGAAGCAGTCTTGGTCTTAATGGCAGATTGTGCCGAAAGCCTACAATCTAATATCTTGGACCTTGAAAATAGGTGTGATGAGTATGGTATGAAAATTAGCATCTCGAAGACTAAATTGTAGGTAAGAAATTCAACAGAACTGAATGTCAGATTGGTGATACAAAGCTAGAACAGGTCGATAATTTCAAGTATTCAGGTTGTGTGTTCTCCCAGGATGGTAATATAGTAAGTGAGATTGAATCAAGGTGTAGTAAAGCTAATGCAGTGAGCTCGCAGTTGTGATCAACAGTATTTTGTAAGAAGGAAGTCAGCTCACAGACGAAACTATCTTTACATCGGTCTGTTTTCAGACCAACTTTGCTTTACGGGAGCGAAAGCTGGGCGGACTCAGGATATCTTATTCATAAGTTAGAAGTAACAGACATGAAAGCAGCCAGAATGATTTCTGGCACAAACGGGTGGGAACAATGGCAGGATGGTGCTAGGATTGAGGAGATAAAGGCTAATGTAGGAATGAACTCGATGGATGAAGCTGTACGCGTAAACCGGCTTCGGTGGTGGGGTCATGTGAGGCGAATGGAGGAGGATAGGTTACCTAGGAGAATATTGGACTCTGTTGTGGAGGGTAAGAAGAGTAGAGGGAGACAAAGAAGACGATAGTTAGACTCAGTTTCTAACGATTTGAAGATAAGCGGTATAGAACTAAATAAGGCCACATCACTAGTTGCAAATAGAGGATTGTGGCGACGTTTAGTTAATTCACAGAGGCTTGCAGACTGAACGCTGAAAGGCATCACGGTCTATAATGATTATGTATGTGTGTATGTATGTAGGTAGGTATGTATGTATTTATCAGTATGGCCATCCCTATAAAGCTCATATAACGGGTTTTGTTTCCGACCACCTTGTATAAATATTATACATACTCAGACACGTTCACTAATCTCTTTGGGTGTTATATTTTCTGAGAATAGTCGTCAAATACAAGATAATATTAGCAAAATACTTGGGTAGCCTCAAGTAAAATCCATGCAATCGGGGCATCAAAAGAAGAGAAAATGTCATAGGCCCAAATTGTAATGCAATGCCGGCAACAGAAACAAAGTGGCCGCTTCAGTCTTCAGTGACCGAGCTCGATAGCTGCAGTCGCTTAAGTGCGGGCAGTATCCAGTATTCGGGAGATAGTAGGTTCGAATCCCACTGTCGGCAGCCCTGAAAATGGTTTTCCGTGGTTTCCCATTTTCACACCAGGCAAATGCTGGGGCTGTACCTTAATTAAGGCCACGGTCGCTTCCTTCCCACTCCTAGCCCTTTCCTGTCCCATCGTCGCCATAAGACCTATCTGTGTCGGTGCGACGTAAAGCAACTAGCAAAAAAAAAAGTCTTCAGTGATTTCCATTCCGAAACGAAGAATCAGTTGGATGTAGGTGTTATTCATAGGTAGAGCCTACTTGTCACACAGCATACCCTCATTTTGCGTATGTCTTCACTATTTCACACTTGACTCCGACTTCCTCTACGCCGTAGATGAGGAAATTTCTCCTATCTGGTCGAGATAAATATCCATGATTGGTGTGTTCTTTTACTTTTATTATTCTTATTCTCTCTCCTCTGCAAGAAGTTTGAAATTTAGTCAACTGGCTTCTCGAATTTTCTCTTATTTTCCTCTATCAGGTTTGGAATTGAAGAAACTGCTGCTCAGTACCGTGTCCACTGCGATCCTTCCTGTGAGAGATTCGTCCACTTGTACATACCAGATCCAGTTACTCATTCCATATAGTATATATCACGGAAACAAGACTGAGAGCGAGAGTACTGTAAGTAGCTCAGACGGCTGAGCGCTGCCATTCTGACTCCAACTTGGTGGGTTCAGTCCCGGCTCAGTCCAGTAGCATTTGAAGGTTGTTCAAATACACCAACCTCTCCGGTACAGAACTTCATCACTTTGGCGTCTCCGTATACCGTAGAAGTATTCAGTGTTACTTTAAAACAATTATTAATATTATTAGTTTCGTTTCAACCACCAATGGGTTGTGATTGCATTACTTCTATCATTTTCTCAAGTTCTCTGTCTCCCTCGTCATTCGCCAGTACTCCACCTGTCTGCCGAGAATACTCTGTTCTTTCTCGTTTTCTTGTCGGACAGATCCTTCACCTCCGTAACTTTTATTCTGAAGACTTCTCGGTTTCGTATGTCCTCTGCCTTGATTCCACACTTTTCTAGATCCCAATGGATATCTTTTACCCATGGGACTTGGGTTTTCCTGGTCTGGAAAGTGAGATTCCTGTTGGCCAGCCTTTCTTTCCCATCCTTTTAGTATGTCCATAGAATGCAAATCTCCTTTTCTTCATTATGGTAGGAATATTTTCAAATCTTTGGTATAGTTTTTGCTTTGGTCTTAAGTGGAATGTAAATTCGTCTGTTGGTTTCCTATTCTTTATAGGGAACTTTATTTCCTTTCTAGGCTTGAGAGTCCCTTACTGGCTATTGTCTCAACTGCATATAAGCATTCGGTTTTGGCTACAGTACTGCAATGCCTGAATTTGTCCTGATAAGGGAATGATTTCGAATGTGTACTGTCATAGTCTGAATGCCGCCTGAATATTTCTCACCCGTTCTTCAGTTACTGCCCCTTCATTGATGTTTGGAGTCAGAATCTCACATAGGTACTTGAAGTTTTAGCTCGTTTGATCTCACCATAGTTCGCCTTCATTGTCGAGAATGGATCTGTGCATTTACTGTATGTACTTATACTCCGTCTTTTCAGAAGATATTTGCAATCCTGTTCTGCAATTTCCTTGAGGACTTCAATCTGCTTAGATGAAATTAACAGATTCTCTGAAGAAAAAAAGAAACCACTGCATCATCAGCAAATGCGAGGCATTCAGATTTAAGCCCCTGTTTTGACCTAATCTAATTCCATTTAAAAAGTTGAACTGACTTCTTATTATTATTAGTATTATTATTTCTATTTTGGCCTACTTTGGACCACGGTAAACAATTGACTTGGTGGTTAGTCCTTTTTTCTTCTCCCAGAACTACTTCATCATTTCGCTGTGGTACCTGTTCCTCTCCTCTGACCACATGTTCTTGAACTTTTCATTTTGTTTTTCTGAAACCTCTTGAATTTATCAATTTTAGCTCAAAATATATCCCTATTACAGATTTCTCTTGGAGTGATGCCAACTTCCTCCTTGTCTTTCTTGTTTTTTTCTACCCATTTAGCAGTTGCTTTTAACTTGATGATGTAGTTAAAGATTTTCCTGGTTAGTCCAGTCTCGTTCATTCTTATGTGGTGGCCATAAAACTTCAGTCTCCTCTTACGTGTGGTGTCTGTCTGTCTGTCTGTCTGTCTGTCTGTCTGTCTGTCTGTCTGTCTGTCTGTCTGTCTGTCTGTCTGTCTGTCTGTCTGTCTGTCTGTCTGTCTGTCTGTCTGTCTGTCTGTCTGTCTGTCTGTCTGTCTGTCTGTCTGTCTGTCTGTATAGATCTTCATGTCTCCTATTCCTCAATGTACCATCGTTTCCTTTTTTGGGTCCTAAAATCTTTCTCAAGATTTTTCTTTCTTTCTTTCTTTCTTTCTTTCTTTCTTTCTTTCTTTCTTTCTTTCTTTCTTTCTTTCTTTCTTTCTTTCTTCTCCAGCTCATCCATTTCCCCTTTCTCATTCAGTATCAGACATTCTGAACTGTACAGTCCCTCTGGCTTTGTAACCATGGTATAATGTCTGATCTTTGCTCTGTAAGACATCGTTCTTTTATTGTATTTATCATGTAACTTACTAATCTATAGGCTAACACCATCTTCCTGGCCCTTCCCTTATTTGCTTCTTCATCAAGCCCATTCGGCTGGAACCACTCACCAATATTTTTAACTTTATTATTATTTCTGGCTCCTTGGCAGAATGGTTTCCGCAGTAGCCTTCGGTTCAAAAAGTCTTGGTTTCGATTCCTTGCCGGATCGAGGAATTTGATCTTAAATGGTTAATTCCTTTTGCTCGGGGAATGGTTGCTCGTGCTGTTTCACCAGCTCTTTAACTCATACACCAGAAGAACACGCAGTTTTCCATGCGCGGCAGATGTCTGTCTGCTCTACAATGGCTGCACTATGCTAGCAATAGACACACCGTATTATTATTATTATTATTATTATTATTATTATTATTATTATTATTATTATTATTATTATTATTATTATTATTATTATTATTATTATTATTATTATTATTATGGGCTTCTCAAGTGATTCATCACTTTGTGATTGCGGAGAGCAGCAGACGATCCAACATCTATGTCAGTGTGTTTTATGTCCTTCAATGTGCACTATGAAAGACTTGATTGCAGCCTGCCCCAACGCTATTGACGACGCCCAATACTGGGCAAGCATCATCTAGCTCTCGAATATTGTTGCTCTATCTGTGATTGTATAATAGACTTGTATATTTGTATAGTAGGAATGTAGATATTTTGTTGCTTTTTATTAAATATCTGTAAGTAAAGTTGATACTTCTGACACGAATAAAGAAAGAAAGAAAGATTATTATTATTATTATTATTATTATTATTATTATTATTATTATTATTATTATTATTATTATTATTATTATTATTACATATATGTCTGTCTGATAGGTCATCAGCCCAGAGGTTGGTTGGATCCTCAAATAGCACGACCAAAGGCTATGCAGTTATAGGAAAACCACAAAAACCAATGGCAAAACCAAACTGAGACGTACTAGGCAAGGTGAGGAGTGAGGTACTGTTTGATAAATAATCTAGACTCCAGAAGGCAATATTGTTGCATGTAGATAGCGCTGATATATAGATTGAGAACAATAATCACCACCACCATAATATATTCGTTATTCTTATCTGTGATATGCTGTTAGTCACCCTAAGTATATTATATTTCAATTCAAACAGTATCTTCCTACCAGATACCCGTAGAAAATAATAATGCACTTCGGATTCCTTTCACAGCATTACGTGTTATATTTTCTCAGAAATTGACAGATATTAGTTACAATACCATGCAATGTGGTAGCCGGATAACATCATTCCAGGCTTCTCATCGATGTGTTCCGGGTTTTAAATTACGACCAAGGCGTATGGGATTTTTGAAACGAATAGTCGTATCCCTGGGGTTTGGAATACACGTAAAACAGCAGGTCTATGAACAGGTAAGACTACAGTACCTGCGTTGAGTGGCTCAGCCGGTAGATTCTTGGCCCTCTGAGCCTAGTGACAGGTTCGATTCTATCTCAGTCCGCTGATATTCGAGGTGCTGAAATACGCCAGCCTCGTGTCAGTAGATTTCACGAAAACTAATTCAATTACGCACTTCGGCGTCTCCGAAAACTGTAAAAGTAATTGCTGGAGCAGAAAACAAATAACATGAACGTCATTATCATTATCAGTCCACAATAGTACCTTATACTACAAATCTGACTCCTCGGCTGAACCATCAGCGTAGTGATTTCCGGTTCAGAGGACTCCGGGTTCAATGCCCAGCTGGGCTTGGTATTTTAGACGCATCAGGTTAATTCCTTTACTTCGAAGGTTGGGTTTTTGTGTTCATTTTAATACACATCTTCCTTTACGCATAACACATCACACTACAAGCAACCACAGAAACACACTATAATAAATTCATCTCCATAAGGGATTGGCGTCAGAAAAGGCATCTGGCCGTAAAACTGAGCTTAATCCACGGATTAAACCCAAGTAAATGGGACGGCCGGGAAAAAAAGAAGAATAGTAATGCCTTGAAGGATTTACGTAAAACTGAGCTTAATCCATGGATTAAACCCAAGTAATTGGGAAGGCCGGGAAAAAAGAATAATAATAATGCTTTAAAGGATTTAAGTAAATCTGAGCTTAATCCATGGATTAAACCCAAGTAATTGGGAAGGCCGGGGAAAAAGAAGAATAGTAATGCCTTAAAGGATTTAAGTAAAACTGAGCTTAATCCACGGATTAAACCCAAGTAATTGGGAAGGCCGGGAAAGAAGAAGAATAGTAATGCCTTAAAGGATTTACGTAAAACTTGTTTATAAGGACGTCCGAGGGACCTGTTATAGTCAATAAATAAATAAATAAATAAATAAATAAATAAATAAATAAATAAATTAAATAAATAAATAAATAAATAAATAAATAAATCACCACTGATCTGCACTTAGGGCAGTTGTCCGGGTAGCAGATTCCCTATCTCCTGTTTACCCAGTCTTTTCTTAAATTATTGCAAATAATTTGGAAATTTATTGAACATCTCCCTTGGTAAATTATTCCAGTCCCTCATTCCCCTTCCTATTAAAAGTTTTTAGTAGTCAAGCAGCTCGTCTCCTTTCTTCCAAGTCTTTCCAGCTCAAACTTTGCAACAATTTCGTAACGCTAATTTTTTTTTTTTTTTTTTTTTTTCGGAAATCACCCATAACAAATAGCAAGGGTCCCGTACACTGGAACCAGTTGGGGTCTTACCAGAGACATATATGCTTACTCCTTGGTGGAATGGTCAGTATATCGGTCTTCGGTTGAGAGGGCTCTGGGTTCGATTACCGGACGAACCGGAGATTTAGCCACGTTTGGTCCATTCTTCTGACACGGGAACTAGTTGTTTGTGCTCATCTTAAATGTATAAGTTATATCATTTCAAACTCATCGTGTCGATTGTAGACTTAGAAAAATACAAGTAGTAGTAAATAAGTTTCATTAACGAGAAATAGTCTACAAACTCCATGGACAAACAGTATCGAAATCCGAACAAATGTTTAACAATTACGTTTACAATACAAAATGTGCGTCACAATTTCACTGCACACCGTCCGTTACTTTTTAGTAATTTTATTCTTGTTTTTAGTAGTTTCGTAGAGCATGCTCACGTCTCTGACGGCTTCTGAAATATCAATCACGGTTGTGTTAGACACTTCAGTCTTTTCTCCCTCCTCTTCTTCTTGGTCACTGTGGCCTAATCCTCCTCTTCTCTTAAAATTTCGTCATCCGTTGGTGCCTTCCTCGAAACTAGATCATCGTCTATTGTTGCATGCGTTTCGTAGTCAAAATATTTCATTCTATTTCTCGCAACAGTTCTGATGACGACAAACTATCATCACTGTCATCTACAGGGTCTTCAACTTCAGAATATTCCGGTGACGATAGAGATCTTAAAATTCTCTCGTTATTAGAACATTCTAACCCAAACAGGTTGATAATAGCATTATATACGAGATATATGCATACATGTCTGTCGTATATTAAGCAAGGCTGAAAAACACGTTGATATCACACAATACTTGAAGCTACAGACAAAGTGTCACTGATATCGATGTAACAGAGTTCTCATTTCGAAAACATTTTATCCCCTTTCCTCTTTTATGACAAGTTACAGTCACATGTTCTTAACAGACTACAGAAACGACTTAAGAACTGCATTTCTTTTAAAATGTAGGTCTGGTTGGAGAATAAGGGTCACTCACCTCACCTGGAACAGAGCTTCTCTTTCTTTTATTCTTTCTGGCCAGTGTGTTCTCTGTTCCTGGTGGGATGGGCGCCACCTTTTGTCCTCATGCACAGAGCGTTTAGCGCGCGCGATAACCACTGCCTAATGGCTGCTTCCGGTGTCTTGTGTGCGTGTTTCCGGCGGAAGGACGCTCTCGCGCGCTCGCGTCGTGTTGTCCAGCGTCCACTACAACTGGGGAGAACAATTGTTGTGTCTCCCAGTATGACAGCAGGAATATCAGCAAGTGCATACTGTGACGCGAGTAAACATCTTGTTACAGCGAAAGGAGTATATCATTATAATAATGTGGTCTCCGCTACCGTGACTAGGCATTTTCATTTCACTCCATTTATATCATCCACTAAATACCAGAGAAGCCAATACGCTATATAGAGACTTATAGCCGTTTTTGATGGGTTGACACCGAATGTGACACATTTTTCCACCCTGCAAAAAAACCACCCATGTCTGTCGGTTTTGAGTCTGTCATCTTTACATCCCGAGGTCAGTACTCTACCAGTGATCTTCAGAGCTTAATAATAATAATAATAATAATAATAATAATAATAATAATAATAATAATAATAATAATAGCCTAATGATAATATTAATGGGGTCTGGTTCGCCTAGAGGAAAAAGGATTTACAAGAATTGGAGATCCTAAATGATGACATCTTGCAACGTAGCGCTTTAAAGAAGAAACTTGAAGGTCTACAGAGTTTTCGAAAAAAAAAAAAAAAAAGAAGACAGGCAAGATGTGGACCGAAGAACGGTAGGAAGCTCGCCGAAGAAGGATGCGCGAGTACTGGGCGGGTGTTAAAGCTCAAGAAAGAAAACGGTAGAAATAGCGTGGTCCATAGCAGGCTGAAACGAAAGAAGAAGAAGAAGAAGAAGAAGTGCATCTTCGCTTTGACTGATGACCAACTGACTAAGAAGATATGGAATTTCATAAAACTAAAGGCGACGAAGTTGAAATTGTTCTAAAATTGTGAGAGAGATCTGTGTTACATCGGTATCCCAGAAAATGAGACCAGTACCTAACAAGGATGAATTTAGACGGTTGGCCAAAAGCGATGTGGGGTATAAAGCTCGCACAGAGCACAGAAGACGGAGGGAGCCTTTGGTAGGAGAGATTTCTTTGGGCCTATGAATAAATTTGGGGAGGGCAAACGGTGATGGTGGAGATGAGCGTTAAATTTCAAAACACATGATTTCAAACTAGTGCCTAACAAACATTGTAATGAGTTGTACATTGCCAGGTGTATGCATAAGTTTTTTCCGGTTTCACTAAGAGATGACGCCAGTGAACTGTACGCAGCGTATGAATTTGACACGTACGTCAGTTTGTTCGTCTGACGTTAACCTACCAACACACACAAGTTGAGTCCGCCAAACACTAGCGTCTGTGTTGCGTCGTTCAGTGATCATGTCGACGTTTGT
The DNA here is from genome assembly GCF_040414725.1 of Anabrus simplex. Classification (NCBI taxonomy): domain Eukaryota; kingdom Metazoa; phylum Arthropoda; class Insecta; order Orthoptera; family Tettigoniidae; genus Anabrus; species Anabrus simplex. The sequence goes on from NC_090267.1 coordinate 289,914,387, forward strand.
GTCTGAAAAAGAACATTTCCGGCATTCATTGCTTTTCTTATTTAATCAACAGAAAAGAAGGCTGTGAAAAGTCATCGCGTACTGGCAGAAACATATGGAGAACACGCTCCATCGATTAGACAATGTGAGACAATTTAAACGTGGTGATATCAATGTGAAACACAGTGTAGACCACAAAAGCGCCAAGACTCCTGAAGCCCGGAGAAATCGTTGATGCACAACGCTATCACTAACAAATGATTAATTTAAATCACACATTGACCGAAAGACGGCCAGAATGAGCCAGAAGACATGACAGAGAGATTTTGTTACACGACAATGCACCGTCTCACAGTGAAAGACACCTTGAAATCGCTACCCCGACCTGGCGCCATCTGACTCACCTCTTCGCATCAATGGGGCAAGCGCTTGCAGAACAGCATTTCAGCAATTTCGAGGAAGTTGGAAGTGGTTCGTCGAATGGTTTACCGCAAAAGACTAGCAGTTTTTCTGGCATGTTATTTATGATATGCCTGAAAGATCAGCGAAGTGTGTAGAAGCCGATAGCCAATATTCCGAATAAACAAAAATTGAATTTCCCTTCAAAATTACGTATTTCTTTAATCACAAACCCGGTAAATCTTCTTTTTTTCGTGTGGCTATTTCTAGCCGAGTGCAGCCCTTGTAAGGCAGACCCTCCGATGAGGGTGGACGGCATCTGCTATGTGTAGGTAACTGCGTGTTATTGTGGTGGAGGATAGTGTTAGGTGTGGTGTGTGAGTTGCAGCAATGTTGAGGACGGCACAAACACCCAGTCCCCGGGCCATTGGAATAAACCAATGAAGGTTAAAATCCCCGACCCGGCCGGAATCGAACCCGGGACCCTCTGTACCGAAGGCCAGTACGCTGACCATTCAGCCAACGAGTCGGACTGGTAAATCTTATGCATACAGCTGGTACATGACTCCGGGGAGCGGATACGTCCTTAAGAGTGGTGATCAGGGGAGGGTCTGTATACTTGTTTAATTCACATATTTTACTGAACAGTGAGTCGTTTATTGATTATTATCCCGTAAGTTCATCTGTGCAGACGATATAAATCTTACAGTCCAGAGTATCCTCCTTTGAAGAAGCAGAGAATATTTTGAATGAAGACTTTTAGAAGCTGGATGTTTATTCCAGAAAGTGGCGACTTCGACGTAGTCTGAGGTAACCACACTTCACCTTAGCAACTTGCAGGCAAAATACCGACCTAGAGTGATGTTCGGGAACCAATGTTTAAATACAACAGCTGTCTTAAGTACTTAGGAGTGATATTGAACAGAGCACTGAATTACAGCCATCATATTGGTAAAACGGTTGCAAAATTAAAAAGCCGTAATAACCTACTCAGTAGGTTAGCCGGAACATCAGGGGGTGCTGATGCCAACACTCTCAGGACTACTGCTTTGGCTATCGTATACTCTCCAGCTAAATACTGTGCAAGAATATGGATGAACAGCTCCCATTGCCAACTGATTGATATCCTACTCCGCCAGACAATGAGGATGATCTCTGGCACTCTTCACTGCAGTCCATCTTAGTGGCTACCTGCACTGAGTAATATTTCTCTCCCCCCCCCCCCCTCACATCAGGAGACAGCAAGCTTTTGTCCGTCTGTGGCATAGAATGGCGAAGAATGACGTTCACCCAGTCCACTATGACGTCAACCAAATCACTACGTCCAGGTTAAAATCACGAAAACCAGCCTACAAGATGGCTATAAAACTTACTTCAACTCGGTTTGACCCCCAAAATATATGGAAGGATGAGTGTTCTAAATCTCCACCTCGTGGTTTGATTAAAATCCATGACCCCACCATAAAACTAACTGGATTTCATCTCCCTCGGGCTGACTGGTAACGACTGAACAGAATTCGATGTGGCACTGCCCGAACCGGTGCAACCTTACATCAGTGGGGCTGGATAGACTCGCCTCATTGTGACTGTGGATATGTAGTACAAACCATCAAGCATATCGTACGGGAGTGCCCTCTGCATATGTATCCTGGGCCCTTGGAAGATCTCCATGCAGCCAATCCAGAATCAATTGAATGGATTAAATATCTACCAATCCATGTATAAAGTTATTTTCCTTTTGATCCTAATGCTGTTAATTGTATATATGGTATATATTATTTTATTCTTACGGTTTTGTATGCATCATACGCTAATAATCATATACAGTATATTATTTCAATAGTATAAATCCCTTTTGCAGCGCTCACAAGTAACCGATCGTGACAAAAATGAGCATTGAAAAGAAAGAGAACAGACATTATCAGTAGCGAATTGCATTCTCATTTCATGAATATCGAGAATTTCTTTCAAAAATTAGTTTAAAAATTGTACGAAGTGTGCGATTTGCAAATACTGTTGCCGTAGGAAAATAGTGCCATCATTGCTGTCCACTTCACATTTTGGCTACTGGGACGCCTGTTTATGTCATTATAATATGCTGTAATTATCAGTTCAGAAAAGAATGATAGTAAAATCAAAAATAACTTTCGAAACATTCGTCAGTATAATCATGCACTTGCATTTGCTTCCGTTCAAGTGGATACCATAAATGTTAAAAAATCAAAGATTACATTAAGTGGTAAGTAAGACTGTCTAATATTGTACTGATTTGCGTATTCCTCAGTTCACCAGGGGGCTACATCAAGACATACTTTATAAACATGCAAAATTATTATTATTATTATTATTATTATTATTATTATTATTATTATTATTATTATTATTATTATTATTTAGCATCTTAATATACTATGATTGTTGCTACTTGAAATTTCGTATCTATTACTATATGGATGCAGCTTCTTATTCGTAAATATATCCTTCCCAGGCTAATATGGATTTCAATTGCTAATCCAACTTATGTTCTATGTACTACATTGCCTGAAGTATGGAATTTCGCACTCTCGCTTCTTCTCTACAGCGGTCTCGATATCACCTTCAGCCGGTATTTAAATTTCAGGATATCGGATCTTTTTCGTATTTCAGTTTATTTTCCTATGCTATATAGCGTGCAATTCTTCTTCAATCTTACACTGACTGACAGAGCAAATGCAACACCAAGAAGGAGTGGTCAGAACTTTATGCCAATTGCAGGGTAGACTGACGTCACTGAGGTATGCTCATGATGTGAAATGCGCCGCTGTGCTGCGCACGTAGCGAGCGATAAATGGGACACGGCGTTGGCGAATAGCCCACTTCGTACCGTGATTTCTCAGCCGACAGTCATTGTGGAACGTGTTGTCGTGTGCCACAGGACACGTGTATAGCTAAGAATGCCAGGCCGCCGTCAACGGAGGCATTTCCAGCAGACAGACGACTTTACGAGGGGTATGGTGATCGGGCTGAGAAGGGCAGGTTGGTCGCTTCGTCAAATCGCAGCCGATACCCATAGGGATGTGTCCACGGTGCCGCGCCTTTGGCGAAGATGGTTGGCGTAGGGACATGTGGCACGTACGAGGGGTCCAGGCGCAGCCCGAGTGACGTCAGCACGCGAGGATCGGCGCATCCGCCGCCAAGCGGTGGCAGCCCCGCACGCCACGTCAACCGCCATTCTTCAGCATGTGCAAGACACCCTGGCTGTTCCAATATCGACCAGAACAATTTCCCGTCGATTGGTTGAAGGAGGCCTGCACTCCCGGCGTCCGCTCAGAAGACTACCATTGACTCCACAGCATAGACGTGCACGCCTGGCATGTGGCATGGTGCCGGGCTAGAGCGACTTGGATGAGGGAATGGCGGAACGTCGTGTTCTCCGATGAGTCACGCTTCTGTTCTGTCAGTGATAGTCACCGCAGACGAGTGTGGCGTCGGCGTGGAGAAAGGTCAAATCCGGCAGTAACTGTGGAGCGCCCTACCGCTAGACAACGCGGCATCATGGTTTGGGGCGCTATTGCGTATGATTCCACGTCACCTCTAGTGCGTATTCAAGGCACGTTAAATGCCCACCGCTACGTGCAGCATGTGCTGCGGCCGGTGACACTCCCGTACCTTCAGGGGCTACCCAATGCTCTGTTTCAGCAGGATAATGCCCGCCCACACACTGCTCGCATCTCCCAACAGGCTCTATGAGGTGTACAGATGCTTCCGTGGCCAGCGTACTCTCCGGATCTCTCACCAATCGAACACGTGTGGGATCTCATTGGACGCCGTTTGCAAACTCTGCCCCAGCCTCGTACGGACGACCAACTGTGGCAAATGGTTGACAGAGAATGGAGAACCATCCCTCAGGACACCATCCGCACTCTTATTGACTCTGTACCTCGACGTGTTTCTGCGTGCATCGCCGCTCGCGGTGGTCCTACATCCTACTGAGTCGATGCCGTGCGCATTGTGTAACCTGCATATCGGTTTGAAATAAACATCAATGATTCGTCCGTGCCGTCTCTGTTTTTTCCCCAACTTTCATCCCTTTCGAACCACTCCTTCTTGGTGTTGCATTTGCTCTGTCAGTCAGTGTATATTTAAATTGTTCTTTCGATCCGCATTGACAACAGATTCAGTCTTCCTTTTTCTCCAATGTTTTTACACCAGGTAATCTTTTTCTCTTCCAGTAAAGAATTAATTATATTTCAATTATTTTTAAAACAATATATGTTCCATTTCAACGTTCTTATACATGGCCCTTGCAATTCCATGCCTTCTAAACTTAAGTTGATCTGAGTTTCGGTGACATTTTTCATATATTTATTCTGCCTGAAGTTGCCGTGCGCCATTTTGCCTGCCCCTTTTTCCTTCGTATTTACATCTGGACTGTAAAGTAATGGTACCATTATTACAGTAGAACTGTTAGCATATTGGTACAGTATACACGCTAGGTTAGTTTACATCATCGTCAGCTAATTACTCCTAGCCGCCCAGCTACTTTTTCAGCAATCAATTATGACACTCCCGTTGGTCACGGCAAAATTATTATCATTATACGCCCAGGTTCATAAAAAATAGAACACCTTGAAAGTCTGGAGATAGGAAGTTCATTTCAAAGGACATGTTTTTTAGTATGTTCTGCAGAAACGATTAACATTTCAGTCACTTAGGTACAGCATGTGTCCTGTTGCCTACTAGGCACTGGGTCCAACATGGTGGGCACTGACAACTTGTTCCATGCGTGATGGCATCGACGCGTATAAAGCGCGAATGGCGTCCTGGGGTATGGCCATCCATGCAGCATTCACCTGGTCCCACAGTTCATCTTTGGTGGTTGGCATTGGGTCACAGCGCCGCACCCGTCGTTTCACCATACCCCACACATTTTCGGTTGGCGACAAGTCCGGTGATCGGGCGGGCCAGGGTAACAGTCTGACATCCTGTAACAACAATAAGGCACGTGTTCGTGCAGCAACATGTGGTCGGGCATTGTCTAGCTGAAATATGGCGTCTGGTCTGTCGTGCAGAAAGGGTATGGCTACGGGTCTCAGGATGTCATTCACGTATGTCAAACTAGTCACAGTAACCTGGACACGCACCAACTGTGATTAGTAGTTGTACCCAACAGCGCCCCACACCACAAGGCCTTGAGTTGGCGCTGTATATCTTGTGCGAATGCAGTCAATGTGATGCCTCTCCCCCAATCTGCGGCGAACCAAAATGCGGCCATCATTTTCAAACAAGCAGGACCTGGATTTGTCCGAAAACACTGTTTGCTGCAATTCCTGTCCCCAGTGACGTCGTTCCATGCACCACTGCAGTCTAGAATTTGTATGCACGTTAATCAAAGGTAGGCGGTGAAGTGGACGGTAACCCAGACTGTACTAAACGGCGGCGGACTGTCACTCCTGGTAGTGTACGATGTGTTACGCTGTTCCACTGTTGCGCCAGATCCGAGGAGGACGCAGATCTGTCCTGCAATGCCATTCGGATGAGGCGTCAACTTTCTCGGTGGGGGGTTTCTGGGTGGTGCGACCAGACCCATCTCGTCGTGTTCTACGGCCTTCTGTGAATCATTCTGTACACACCTGTTGCACTGCCGACACACTTCGACCCACACGAGCAGCAATTTCTCAGATGGATGCATCACGTTCTCTCATGCCAATAGTGCGCCCTCTTTCAAACTCACTCATTTGACGGTAAGGTTCTCGCATACGTCTGCGAGGCATCCTGCGCGTCTGATCAAGTTACACTGATCCATTAATTCGGTTTATAGCGACAACGAGAGCCGCAGGCACATTTTACTAGTCGGTGGTGGTGCGCCGAGATATCGATGTGGACCTAAAATCTGAGAGCCGACATGGTTCAAATGCTAATCATTTCTTCAAAACGTACTAATGCACATGTCCTGTGAATATGATCTTCCTATGTCTAGTCATTCAAGGTGTTTTGGTTGTTACGAACATGAGTGTATTTAGTTTGTGACCGAAGTTGCATCGAAATCTGTGCGGTTCAATCCAGACAGTTCTCTTGTCAGAAGACAAAGTCAGTCTTGCAAATCGTGATTATTACACTGGTCAACAATGAAATTAAAAGTTGTCCGTTTTCTTTACGCAAATAGTCAGTTCCGAGTAAATAGGGCTCTAGGAGCGAGAATATGACATCATAAACCTTTTATTCACTCTTAGTTTTAAGATATGTGTGTGTAATGAACTCAACCCCACTCTTATCCATTTATCTTTCCACTGGTGCATATCTGTTACTGCTAATTTTGTTTCTAGTCAGCTTTTGAGGCATTTCTCATTACTACGGCCCGGATTTTTAGGTGGTATAAACCTTCATTTTATGTTTTTTGTATCTTTAAGTGAGATTTCTTCAATTTTTGCTTCGTGGATGCGGCTACTAATGTCTTCTAAGAATGTTTTCATGGCCGAGTTGGTTAGCACGTTCCATGGGACGTTTGCATCCCAACACTTGGCATAGGCGAAAGGTACATTTTTCTTTTTCAGGATTGCCGACTGTGGAAGAAATAAGTATTTGCTGACTGTTGCTGCTGGACTTATATCTCCCAGCTACACTAGCAACTGGGCAACTTCAGACTAACGCTACTTAAGATGGGATTTCTGCTCACATTTAACACAAAATAAAAATAGATATCCTAAGTATACGGCACTTCAGTGAACGTGCTAGAGCAGGGCCTCTCAAGTACCCAAAATCTCAGGCGTGCAAACCGAGGCGCAGAGGTTCTGTGCGCCGTGCATCAGTCCGACTCGGTTCGGTTCCGACAGCGTTTTGTCTCGGGGCTAAACTCGGCTCAACTCTGCTCAACTCTGCTCGGGTTGTGGAGCGCTCAAAGCAAGTGTGGAAGGAGAAGACAGACGGGGCGAGCGAGACAGGCATAGAGAATGAGAGAGACAGCGCTATTGCTCAAAATCAAGGAGTGAAAAGGGGGGTCTGTACTTTTGTCAACATAGCGAAGTCGTCTTTTGCACCTTGCGCCGTGCAATGCACCAATGCATGCACCCTGAGAGGCCCTGTGCTAGAGTATTAGAGTGCAGTTTTTAGGTTAGTTACGGGAATTTTATTTGGTCACAGCATTCCTGACGGAAGACTACTCGACCATCCGTAGCAAAGTTTCGATCTGCAGCAATCCATTTTTCAATTTTAGCATTGTTTAGCTATACAATAATTAAAAAGCTAGGGAAGTATTGTGGCAACAATTCACCACATCTTCTGCCTTAAATACGCTCTGAGGATGAGTGGTGCAAATAATTTTACGGTAAGTTTCCATGGAAATATAACTTTATTAATTTAAAGGAGGGAAGCCAACTATTTAGGATATTTTAGGTGTCAGCCCCTCATTCAGGTATTTTTATGTACAATAAAATTCACATATTCACATATTCTGCTCGTTACATTCCAACATAGTCTGCAAGCATAGATAAGTTCAATTGCCCTGGTACCTTCTTTTAGTCGCTGAAATGTCTTGATTGACATGCTCTACATGCTCATCATTCGAAGAGCTTCAATTGCTTGGAGTGGTTAAAGTGGATATTCAGTCACCTAACCCTTGGAATATCATCAACAGTAACTTACAGAAAATGTGTGGTACCCAGGATGTATCCTTATTTATTTTACAGTCGAAGTAATGGTAATATTGTGCCTTTACTAACAGATTCACGTTCTTGAGACTAAACACTCATTTCACCGCCGTAACAGGTGATGCCGAGCTAATGAGCATACAAAAGTCATCCACACTTATTACACAATTACGCGACGTCATGAAATCCAAAAAATCAGGAATGAAAGTCACATAACACAATAGCAAAAGTTAATGCAAGTTGTGAGTATATTTATGCATTCGTGAAAATAAGTCAAGGTTTATGCAAGGTTGTTTAATTTATTAATTACCCCTGAAAATTAAGTCTCCTTATAACTTCGAATGGAGAAAATCATGTTATTAAAATGAGAGCAGATAAGTTTCCCTTAGCACGACATTTATGTAACTAAAATGGCGTCTCTAGAAATAAAATTTAGAGTTCTCAGTGTTGACAGCCTACATATGCATCATATTTTTTTACCAAAATATGACAATGTCCATTCATCGTAAAGTAAATTCCTTTTTTTTTTCAGGAGAATGGGAGCTAACTAAGCCATTCAAGTATCATATTTGCTAATTTCATATCACAATGATTAGGAACTGGCTGTTTTTAATTCATAAACTTGTTTTACTGTTTACTTCTATTATTATTATTATTATTATTATTATTATTATTATTATTATTATTATTATTATTATTATTATTATACAGTACTCCTTCGTTAAAAGAATTCAATTTACAACCCACGTCTAATTATAAGTTGGTGGTTGGAGATCGTGGGTGTGACCATCCCGCCGTAACAGGTGATGCCGAGCTAATGAGCTTACAAATTACTTTATCGATGAGGCTAATCAGTCAGACGTGTCAAAGACCGTGTGGCGAGCTGAGGACACAATCTCGTGGAGACATCAGTTACCAGCCCATTAGAGGGTTCCTTACACTCCGCCCGGTATGATCGCTTCTTACTTATCTCGTCTTTTAATGAGGTACTTACATATCAGCGAGCTAACCATAGTCTCACATTTTAACATGCTTCACTAATAATTAATTGCTTTATCAAACAAACCGTCAAGAGAACATCACACAATATAAACACTAGAAAACAATATTAATAACAATATTTATAATCTGCATAAACACCTTACATTACCAATATTTTAAAACCATAACTACAGCATTACTTGACACAAAAGTTGGCAGCTACAATAGACATAGGGTGAATCGGATCGCGATTATTCGCTTTTCCCTTTGAAGTTGTTGCTCTGAAACTGTTTATTTCATAATTTTCTGATTGAAGACATTTTTTAGTTTAAGTGATTGGACGGCTGTCTCTTTCACTGAAGTACGTGAGATTTATTTATGGTGCAGTTAGTTAGAATTTAAAGGACTGAAATTCGAGCGACTATTGTCAGGAGAGTTACTGGCAAAAATCCGGCATGTGATATTTCTTAGAACCGATGCCACTTGCAGGGATATTAAACATTATTATTATTATTATTATTATTATTATTATTATTATTATTATTATTATTATTATTATTATTATTATTATTATTATTATTATTATTATTATTATTATTATTATTATGTCCGGCTCCATGGCTAAATGGTTAGCTTGCTGGCCTTTGGTCACAGAGGTCACGGGTTCGATTCCTGGCAGGGTCGGGAATTTTTACCTTAATTGGTTAAATTCGGTGGCACGGGGCCTGGGTGTATGTGTCATCTGCATCATCATTTCATCCTCATCAAGACGCGCAGGTCGCCTAAGGGAGTCAAAACAAAAGACCTGCATCTGGCGAGCCGAACTTTTCCTCGGACACTCCCGGCACTAAAAGCCATACATCATTTCATTTTTATTATTATTATTATTATTATTATTATTATTACAATATTGTGTCCAACTAAGGAGAGTGATTGAACTTATTTAGCAGATGAGTTTGCTTTCTTCTCTTCCCAAAATCTCTTCATTCTCTCACTGTGTTCTTACTTTCGTTCTTCCGTCATTCCAGTGGAGGTTCTCATATTGGATTTTTCAGCAAAACGGTGTTTGTTCACCAACGTTCTAAACGTAGACCTGTCACATATTATGATTTCACCTGTCATGTTGATTTCTTGAATGTGTTTTTCAATTTCGATAAAAATTAAATATATTTTTAATGTTTCACTGTCTATTCTTTGAATATGGCCACAAAACTTCAGTCTTTTCTAATAGTGTCTGATATTTCCTCAGAAGTCTGGTATAATTCAGGATACGACCTTTTCATCCAGACTGCTATGTATACTGGGCCAAAGGTTTTCTTAAGGATGATTATTATTGTCTCATACTAAAATTTTATACTACAGTAGTTATTGTCTAAAGTTCCCCATTTTAAATTTGGATGACTAATGGCATAGATATTTTGTTACTAGCCTCGCACACATGTGAAGCAGGTTCGATTTCCAGTCAATAAATTTGGGATTTTGAAAATGATAAGTCACGTCCCTGTAGTTCTGATTCCATGTACAACTGGAGATCCCGTGACTATGGTCGCGATATAAACAGCTACGTAAAAGGACAAAATAGCTTGATTGCTTGCTTTTTTCTTGAGAGCGACCACCCTCCTGTCATTGTTCCCTGTTGCTTGGGCCAGCAATCATAATCGCTACTTTAACGTCTACTAGACCTAGTACCGGGTTATGAATTATATATCGAGAATATCCAACTTTTACTCACGCATAACGTAGTCGGCCTGAAATCAGAGTTAATTTGGTCCATGAAATATTTTGTATGTACTGTACGTGGGTCTCGCTCTTTTTCATTAGATATTTCTGTCGTCAGAGCGATGGAAAAATAATACTAATACCATTTCAGTGTTGTAGCATGGATGTTGTGGTATTTACTCAGTACCTTGTGTTGATGTCACTCTTAAGAAAGTAGCGTAGCTCCAGCCGTTTCTTTTTAACGTTATGTTTTTTATATATTAATGTACCTTAGTGCCGGCCCCGTGGTGTAGGGGTAGCTTGCCTGCCTCTCGCCTGGAGGCCCCGGATTCGATTCCCGGCCAGGTCAGGGATTTTTCTCTCGACCTGAGGATTGGTTGGAGGTCCACTCAGCCTACGTGATTAGAACTGAGGAGCTATCTGACGGTGAGATGGCGGCCCCGGTCTCGAAAGCCCAGAATAACGGCCGAGAGGATGTGTCGTGATGTCCACACGGCCCCTCATAATCTTCAGGCCTTCGGGCTGAGCAGCGATCGCTGGGCAGGCCAGAGCTCTTTCCAGGGCTTAAGTGCCGTGGGGTTTGGTTTTTTGTATCTTAGTTTGTAAAACTAGATGTATTTACACTGGAACAAATGTTTAGCATTTTTTCTTGTTGTATTTTGAATAAAGTCCACTAAATCCTTGAACTGGATTCATTTTTGGTAAAAACTATACCATAATACCCATACTGCCGTATGGAATACAGCTGTTAACAACTTTCTTTTTACAATCTGTTTTACGACGCACCGGCACCGATAGGTATTATGGTGACGATGGAATAGGAAAGGGGTAGGAGTGGGAATGAAGCGACCGTGGTCTTAATTAAGGTACAGCCCCAGCATTTGTCTGGTGTGAAAATGGAAAATGCTGAGCGAGTTGGCCGTGCGGTTAAAGGCGCGAAACTGTGAGCTTCAATTGCGTTGATAGTGGGACCACTGTCGGCAGCCCTGAAGATGGTTTTCCGTGGTTTCCCATTTTCACACCAGACAAATGCTGGGATGTGCCTTAATTAAGACCACGGCCGCTTCCTTGCAATTCCTGGCCCTTTCCTATCCCATTGTCGCCGTAACATCTATCTGTGTCGGTGCGGCGTAAAGCCAATTGTAAATATAAAACAAATAAAAACGGGAACGAAATGGGAAATCACGGAAAACCATCTTCAGGGCTGCCGACAGTTAGGTTCGAACCCACTACCTTCTGAATGCAAGCTGGTAGCTATATGATCCGAACCGCACACCCGCTTGCTTGGTCTGATCACAACTTTTGATTCTATTCGACATATAATGCCACTATGTTGGGCAAATACGTATCCCAACTACCGGAAATGATCCACCAGTTCCGATTTTCTATCCTCTAACTGGCATTCAATAGACTACTCTTAGATTTAGTCCCAACTGGCATTACCTTTGACTTGGTAATACAAATGTTCATAGTTCAAATAAGTGTATGAAAACCTTTTGATAAGTAAATCATATTGTAGACCTATTTGTTGGGTAGACTATGAATGTGTAGTTCAAAAGCCTTCTTGAATTATATTTTCTGTCATGTACCCAGTATTTCCTGCTGAGCGGAAAGTGTTGTTACAGAAGTCAGCATAGCGGGTAATGTGAAACAAGCTCTCTACAGAACACTGATCCATGTAGTGCACAAAGTTAATTGAATAATTAGAACCGGTTTTTAATTCGTGTTGTCGAGTTGGCCATGGCAGTTCTACTTGGCAGCACAGCTATCAGCTTTGTTCTCCACCAGAATTATTCAGTTTGTAAACCATTATCTGTCGGCTTTATTTCCCGTTCCTCATTCCGAACGATGCCTTTGCTGGCGGGACCTAGTGTTTACAGTGCACTATGTCTTCTGGTATGGGCTAGAGCAATGTTGTTACTTTCATTGATCTGTCTCTGTCTTATTCTTGGCTTTGACAAAATGAAAGTGACTGAGGTATGAGCGGTGCTAGTAATGCCATTCCTTACGCAGCCAGTCCCTGCTATGAATGGTGTGAAAATATTGCTCATAGGGTTGGTTGGTGCATGCATTTCAGTGGGCTTGGCAGACTGATATGTAATAGCAACTTCTGGCTCAGTGAGGAAAGCAACGGGAAACTACCTCACTCCTCATTTCCCTAGTACGCCTCGTCAGTGATGCCTAGGCCATCTATGACAGCTCATGGCGGAACTGTTGAGGATCCAACCAGCCTTCGGGCTGACGACTAAACATACATACATACATTCCGAACGATGATGCATCCTTGCATCGAGATCAGAAGCAGACCTTAACGAAATACATCAACAGTTTTATGCTCTCTACTATCAACAATTATCGTCCAGTGATTTCTAACATTCTAAAAGAGGTAAGAAGTGCTAGAGCTATTGATGTCAAAATTAAATTGCAAAGTTCATTTTCTAGAACAAACAATACGTTTTTCAGAAGAAACGCATCTGTTAATAGCTTGGCATGCCTTCAGTCTATCTACTTCATTAGCGCAGTAAGTTGGTTGTTGTCCTTCTTTTCCTATGAGGACGAATTTGATCCGATACCGTGCAAATGGCTATCTGGTTTGATTCACGTAGCTATCAGCTTGCGTTCGGGAGATAGTGGGTTCGAACCCCACTGTCGGCGGCCCTGAAGAAGGTTTTCCATGGTGTTCCATTATCACGCCAGGCAAATACTGTACTGGGGCTGGGCCTTAAATAAACCCACCGTCGCTTCCTTCCCACTCCTAGCCCTTTCCTATCCCATCGTCACCGTAAGGCTGTGTTGGTGCGACGTAAAGCAAGTTGGAAAATATAATTTAATCCCAGTTGAAGTCATCTCTGGCCTGGCGGTCACGGTTCGATAACCGGTCAATGCACATAGGATTTTTGAAATGAAATTTTCTTCGAATCCACGAAATGCACTCTGTAAAATTGTTTATCTCAAATAACAAGGTACACTCTCGATATCAGGTACCTTCGAACGTTAGTAGATAGACGTATCGTAGAATAATTCATTCTGTTCGTGTGGTGTTCTGTGGATGTAAACAAACAGGGTCTGACCAACTGCGAACGTTAGTGTGCTTAAAGGTTTCGCTTTAATTGAAAGTGAGCTTCGCCGATCCACTCGAAATGCCTCATTGCTGTAATTAGAATTCCAAATAAGCTGGAACTCCAACAGCTATGATCATGATATCAACAAATCACGTATGGCTGACGTTGTGACGTTGGAAGTTACAATGAGACAATTCACTATCATTATTTTCCGACATGTCAAACAACTTCCGTGGGTCAAAAATGTGACACCGGGTGAGTTGGCCGTGCGGTTAGGAGCTCGCAGCTGTGAGCTTGCATCTTGGAGATAGTGGGTTCGAATCCCACTGTCGGCAGCCCTGAAGATGATTTTCGGTGGTTTCCCATTTTCACACCAGGCAAATGCTGGGGCTGCACCTTAATTAAGGCCACTGCCGCTTCCTTCCCATTCCTAGGCTTTTCCTATCCAATCGTCGCCATAAGACCTATCTGTGTCGGTGCGACGTAAAGCAAAATAGCAACAAAAAGAAAGTGACATCCCAACCTCTACTAAACATAGCAATTGGAGGAACGTTAAGTCAAATTACGTTAAGTCGACTACTGATGTAAGCAAGATGTATAAATTGAAGGTGAACAGCAAGAAAACCTCTCTGAACGAAATAGAAAATACTATAATCACCTTGGATGGAAAAGTAATATTGAAGAAGTACCACGGTTTCATTGAGATAACGTTTTATTGAAAACTAGCAATTGTACCCGTGCTTCGCTACGGTATTTCAGATTGTATACGGATATCGAAGTAAATTACTGTACGTGAAGTGATTAATAATTTTTAAATTGCATGCAAATTGGCGTTATCCAAGAAAAAGCATAGGGAGGTCCGCAGACGAAGTTTCCAATGTAAAGTGCGAGTTGTGGAGTTGTGATGATAATGAAAGGTGCACTTGTCTACCACAATTCATTATGTTTTAGAAACGTTGAATGGGGTGAAATTTGTGTAAGATTTTCACACAGTGAATTACGTTTCAGATACTTATGCGACAGCTTCAAACATAGAATTTGGCTCACATATGGCTACTGGGTGGGCCAATATTCGTGTAGAATTTGATGATCCCATCTTTCTTATAAGTGAATCAAACCATCAATTATATGTGTACAAAGTGAAAAATTTACTTAAATCCAGAAATAGAGAAAACATTAATGTATAAGGGATAGAGATACGACAAAAGGTCATAGGACCGAAGTTGTAGATCACTCCAAATTGAACGCAGATTGTGCCATCCGTTTTGTGATACGACTTACCGTTTAGCCACGAAATACATCGAAGGGAAGGACTGCGCCGTCATTAAAATTGCCTCCATATTTCGATATTTTTCGGGGGTAAAAATAAAAAAATTTAACATCTCGTAAATTTTCCGTCAGTTACATGCTAAAAGCTATAATTTTGCAAAATTTCAATTTTCTAACTCGTCTGGGAGATTGTGCTGTGATCTTGATATGGGAGAGTGGGTTAAAAATCAGGACTTTCAGGAAACTTTAAGCCCATGAAACCTGTAGGTTCTGCATAAATATCACCGACTGTGTTCTTACGCAGGTTTGAAACTCCCAACATGTACCCCTCAGAGAATTATGAGAATTTGAGATTTTTCTAGGGATCCTTGAAGTCATCAGCTTGTCTGGTACCAAGTTTTAAATTTCTAAGATGCCAAGAATGGTCTCACTAATTCACGTCTGTTTTCATTTTTATGCCTTAATTTATATATACAGTACATATATAGTACAGTGTATATAGATCGCGCCAAACAGACTTCCATTTATTAGTGTGGATTATATTTCACCCGCTTCCCTAGTGGTTCTAGGGGCGTCTTACTCCCACAGTACATTTTCCAGATAGTAAGTTATACTTGAAAGTCATACTGGAACACACACGTCCATTTCCTCAGTCATTTCTGACAATTTTTTTTTACCCTTTCTCACCCCCTATGCCAAAGAGGGGCTGAAGTTAGACTTTAAAAATCCGGAATGTTACTATTCATCTCAGCGACCCGGAAAACTATGGAATCGGCAGTATATTCGATTATTATTATATCTCACTCACCCCTCCCCCACCCTAAAGGGGGCTAAACTTTGAGTTTTAAAAAATCGGAATGTTACTATTTCATCTCAGCGACCCCAAAAAGTACGGATTCGACACTACTTTCGGCGATTTGTATATCACAGTCCCATTGAGCCCCCCCCCCGCCCCTAAGGGTTCCTGGGGTGTTTTACCCCCACGTGGTTTGTCTCCTGATATTAAAAATCCAGGGTATACAATTCACCTCGGCGACCCCCGAAAAGTATGTATTCGACATTATTTTCGTTTAATTTTATATATCACCCCCTCGCCCCCCATACGAAAGGGAGCTGAACTTTGACTTTTGAAAATTCGGGAGTGTCACCGTTCATCTCAGCGACCCCGAAAACTGTGGATTCGGCACTTTTTTCGATTATTTTTATATCTTGCCCCCCTGGCCCCCCACCCCTAAGGGAGCTACGGATAGCTTACCCCCACAGTGCTCGTCTCCAGACAGTAAGTCATAAGTGTACCAAGTTTGGATGAAATTGCTCCAGTGGCTTAGGAGGAGATGTGTCATTTACACACACACACACACACACACACACATACATGCATACATCCATTTTCATATATGGTAAGAAGAAGAAGATTATGTTTGCTTTATTATTACATGGAGAAATTTTATTTTGAACACTGCAGACATCTAAAATTCACTGTATATCCGAAGAAATTATTCGAATCCGAGGAATGAATATTACTTCGTTCGCGGCATGCCCAATCATGAGAATGGCTTCAATAATATTAGTCATCAGTTTCAGAGTCGTGTTCATTACAGAGGGCAGGATTCTTATTCTTAAGAAGGATAATTGGTGCCACAATCGTCCGCTCTAGGATGTTCGAGGGTACTCCAGGTGACTCCAAGTCTTTCGAATCTCTGCCGTGTAGTCGATAGACTTGTAACTGTGTAGAACATCGGGTAATTCCTGTAAAAGTTGCTTGTTGAAAGAAATGAATGACATGATATATGATAGCAAGAATGAAGAGGATGAAACCCGCCACCGGCACATAGACCACTCCTCTCGAATAGCTCAAGACTTAATGTTCTGATCCAACGGACGAATCATCATCAACACCGTCATATGCCCTCACACCATATAAGGCCAAAAAACAGCTTCCTACGCCCTGGACGTAAAATGGCTCCTTGAATATTGTGTTCTCTACCTATCTTATGTACGTTGCCTAGCGACAGCGACTCTATGCATTTAATCTTGGCGACAGCACGTTGGATTGTCATATCCCAATGCACGTTTTCTGATGGTTTTTCGTTCATAACTCATCAACGAAAGCGAAAATGAAAATTCCGGCTTCGAGGTGCATTCGGACCCCCTTCCATCTACCTCTGTTAAAAATTTCAGATCTCTGCGTGCTGTAGATTTTGCTGGGCATCGCGCACAGACACACAGACAGACTCACACACAGACAGACAGACAGACAGACAGAGAGGCAGACAGACAGAAAGGCAGACAGACAGACAGACACTTCCTTTTATAATTATAGAGATTGTGAATAAAAAAAATTTTCCTTGCAGGGGGTACTTTTCAGAAAATTTAATATTTTATACATCTATATATATAAAAGCAAGTCGGGCTGGAGCGATGTATATATAAATATTTAAAAATGAAAAAAGACGTGAATTAATGAGGCACTTCCAGAAATCTCAGAAATTTGAAACTTGGTACGAGGGAAACTGATGACCCCAGGATCCCTAGAAAAATCGGAAATTCTCAAAATTCCCTGAAGGGGGCACGCTGGGGGGGGCTCAAATTTTGGGCTCAGCATAAGAACACAGTCGTATAGTATATCCAAAACGATAACCTATAGGTTTCGTGGGCTTAAAAATTTTCGGGAATTTCCTCATTTTTATCCCCTATCCCCCCAAATCAAAATGGCGGCACTACCTGCCAGACGAGGTAGACAATTGAAATTTGGTGAAATTATAGCTTTTGGTCCCTAACCGACGGGAAAATTCCAAGATGTTCAAATTTTTCACTTTTTACCCCCAAAGATATCGAAATATGAAGGCAATTTTAATGACTGTGCAGACATTCCATTTGAGCTATTTTTTGGCTAAACGGTAAGTCGTATCACAAAACGGATGGCATAACGTCCCTTCAATTCGGAGTGATCTACAACTTTGGTCCTGTGACATTTTGTCGTATCTCTCTCCCTTATACGTTAAATTTGGCCGTATTTCTGGATTGTTCGTAAATTTGGTGATTATTACAAGTATATTTCATTGTTTGACTCACTTATAAGAATGATAGGATCATCGCGTTAGGTGCGCACATTGGCACGATTAAGGGACATATGTGTACCAAATTTCATGATTCTAGCTTATACATAAGTAGGCAAACCGTAATGTAAAATGTTAAAAATGCACCCAAATTTCACCCTATTCAAAATTTAAACTCAATTTACCCCCTTAATATGGGAGATACGAGGATATGGTTTAGAAACAAACATGTAGAGCGATAAATGAGGCGTCTGATGGCGCAAACCGTTTCTTAATATCATAAACCGTTTAGGAGATATGAATCTCGAAGTGGAAGTCTGCACTTTTCAACGTGCTCATGCTTATCCGTCATCTATATATATAAAAGCAAGTCGGGCTGGAGCGATGTATATATAAATATTTAAAAATGAAAAAAGACGTGAATTAATGAGGCACTTCAAGAAATCTCAGAAATTTGAAACTTGGTACGAGGGAAACTGATGACCCCAGGATCCCTAGAAAAATCGGAAATTCTCAAAATTCCCTGAAGGGGGCACGCTGGGGGGGGCTCAAATTTTGGGCTCAGCATAAGAACACAGTCGTATAGTATATCCAAAACGATAACCTATAGGTTTCGTGGGCTTAAAAATTTTCGGGAATTTCCTCATTTTTATCCCCTATCCCCCCAAATCAAGATGGCGGCACAACCTGCCAGACGAGGTAGACAATTGAAATTTGGTGAAATTATAGCTTTTGGTCCCTAACCGACGGGAAAATTCCAAGATGTTCAAATTTTTCACTTTTTACCCCCAAAGATATCGAAATATGAAGGCAATTTTAATGACTGTGCAGACATTCCATTTGAGCTATTTTTTGGCTAAACGGTAAGTCGTATCACAAAACGGATGGCATAACGTCGCTTCAATTCGGAGTGATCTACAACTTTGGTCCTGTGACATTTTGTCGTATCTCTCTCCCTTATACGTTAAATTTGGCCGTATTTCTGGATTGTTCGTAAATTTGGTGATTTTTACAAGTATATTTCATTGTTTGACTCACTTATAAGAATGATAGGATCATCGCGTTAGGTGCGCACATTGGCACGATTAAGGGACATATGTGTACCAAATTTCATGATTCTAGCTTATACATAAGTAGGCAAAACGTAATGTAAAATGTTAAAAATGCACCCAAATTTCACCCTATTCAAAATTTGAACTCAATTTACCCCCTTAATATGGGAGATACGAGGATATGGTTTAGAAACAAACATGTAGAGCGATAAATGAGGCGTCTGATGGCGCAAACCGTTTCTTAATATCATAAACCGTTTAGGAGATATGAATCTCGAAGTGGAAGTCTGCACTTTTCAACGTGCTCATGCTTATCCGTCATCTATATACGGTATATAAAAGCAAGTCGGGCTGGAGCGATGTATATATAAATATTTAAAAATGAAAAAAGACGTGAATTAATGAGGCACTTCCAGAAGTCTCAGAAATTTGAAACTTGGTACGAGGGAGACTGATGACCCCAGGATCCCTAGAAAAATCGGAAATTCTCAAAATTCCCTGAAGGGGGCACGCTGGGGGGGCTCAAATTTTGGGCTCAGCATAAGAACACAGTCGTATAGTATATCCAAAACGATAACCTATAGGTTTCGTGGGCTTAAAAATTTTCGGGAATTTCCTCATTTTTATCCCCTATCCCCCCAAATCAAAATGGCGGCACTACCTGCCAGACGAGGTAGACAATTGAAATTTGGTGAAATTATAGCTTTTGGTCCCTAACCGACGGGAAAATTCCAAGATGTTCAAATTTTTCACTTTTTACCCCCAAAGATATCGAAATATGAAGGCAATTTTAATGACTGTGCAGACATTCCTTTTGAGCTATTTTTTGCTAAACGGTAAGTCGTATCACAAAACGGATGGCACAATGTCACTTCAATTCGGAGTGATCTACAACTTTGGTCCTGTGACATTTTGTCGTATCTCTCTCCCTTATACGTTAAATTTGGCCGTATTTCTGGATTGTTCGTAAATTTGGTGATTTTTACAAGTATATTTCATTGTTTGACACACTTATAAGAATGATAGGATCATCGCGTTAGGTGCGCACATTGGCACGATTAAGGGACATATGTGTACCAAATTTCATGATTCTAGCTTATACATAAGTAGGCAAAACGTAATGTAAAATGTTAAAAATGCACCCAAATTTCACCCTATTCAAAATTTGAACTCAATTTACCCCCTTAATATGGGAGATACGAGGATATGGTTTAGAAACAAACATGTAGAGCGATAAATGAGGCGTCTGATGGCGCAAACCGTTTCTTAATATCATAAACCGTTTAGGAGATATGAATCTCGAAGTGGAAGTCTGCACTTTTCAACGTGCTCATGCTTATCCGTCATCTATATACGGTATATAAAAGCAAGTCGGGCTGGAGCGATGTATATATCAATATTTAAAAATGAAAAAAGACGTGAATTAATGAGGCACTTCAAGAAATCTCAGAAATTTGAAACTTGGTACGAGGGAAACTGATGACCCCAGGATCCCTAGAAAAATCGGAAATTCTCAAAATTCCCTGAAGGGGGCACGCCGGGGGGGCTCAAATTTTGGGCTCAGCATAAGAACACAGTCGTATAGTATATCCAAAACGATAACCTATAGGTTTCGTGGGCTTAAAAATTTTCGGGAATTTCCTCATTTTTATCCCCTATCCCCCCAAATCAAAATGGCGGCACTACCTGCCAGACGAGGTAGACAATTGAAATTTGGTGAAATTATAGCTTTTGGTCCCTAACCGACGGGAAAATTCCAAGATGTGTAATTTTTCACTTTTTACCCCCAAAGATATCGAAATATGAAGGCAATGTTAATGACTGTGCAGACATTCCTTTTGAGCTATTTTTTGGCTAAACGGTAGGTCGTATCACAAAACGGATGGCACAATGTCGCTTCAATTCGGAGTGATCTACAACTTTGGTCCTGTGACATTTTGTCGTATCTCTCTCCCTTATACGTTAAATTTGGCCGTATTTCTGGATTGTTCGTAAATTTGGTGATTTTTACAAGTATATTTCATTGTTTGACACACTTATAAGAATGATAGGATCATCGCGTTAGGTGCGCACATTGGCACGATTAAGGGACATATGTGTACCAAATTTCATGATTCTAGCTTATACATAAGTAGGCAAAACGTAATGTAAAATGTTAAAAATGCACCCAAATTTCACGCTATTCAAATTTTGTACTCAATTTACCCCCTTAATATGGGAGATACGAGGATATGGTTTAGAAACAAACATGTAGAGCGATAAATGAGGCGTCTGATGGCGCAAACCGTTTCTTAATATCATAAACCGTTTAGGAGATATGAATCTCGAAGTGGAAGTCTGCACTTTTCAACGTGCTCATGCTTATCCGTCATCTATATATATAAAAGCAAGTCGGGCTGGAGCGATGTATATATAAATATTTAAAAATGAAAAAAGACGTGAATTAATGAGGCACTTCCAGAAATCTCAGAAATTTGAAACTTGGTACGAGGGAAACTGATGACCCCAGGATCCCTAGAAAAATCGGAAATTCTCAAAATTCCCTGAAGGGGGCACGCTGGGGGGCTCAAATTTTGGGCTCAGCATAAGAACACAGTCGTATAGTATATCCAAAACGATAACCTATAGGTTTCGTGGGCTTAAAAATTTTCGGGAATTTCCTCATTTTTATCCCCTATCCCCCCAAATCAAGATGGCGGCACAACCTGCCAGACGAGGTAGACAATTGAAATTTGGTGAAATTATAGCTTTTGGTCCCTAACCGACGGGAAAATTCCAAGATGTTCAAATTTTTCACTTTTTACCCCCAAAGATATCGAAATATGAAGGCAATTTTAATGACTGTGCAGACATTCCATTTGAGCTATTTTTTGGCTAAACGGTAAGTCGTATCACAAAACGGATGGCATAACGTCGCTTCAATTCGGAGTGATCTACAACTTTGGTCCTGTGACATTTTGTCGTATCTCTCTCCCTTATACGTTAAATTTGGCCGTATTTCTGGATTGTTCGTAAATTTGGTGATTTTTACAAGTATATTTCATTGTTTGACTCACTTATAAGAATGATAGGATCATCGCGTTAGGTGCGCACATTGGCACGATTAAGGGACATATGTGTACCAAATTTCATGATTCTAGCTTATACATAAGTAGGCAAAACGTAATGTAAAATGTTAAAAATGCACCCAAATTTCACCCTATTCAAATTTTGTACTCAATTTACCCCCTTAATATGGGAGATACGAGGATATGGTTTAGAAACAAACATGTAGAGCGATAAATGAGGCGTCTGATGGCGCAAACCGTTTCTTAATATCATAAACCGTTTAGGAGATATGAATCTCGAAGTGGAAGTCTGCACTTTTCAACGTGCTCATGCTTATCCGTCATCTATATACGGTATATAAAAGCAAGTCGGGCTGGAGCGATGTATATATAAATATTTAAAAATGAAAAAAGACGTGAATTAATGAGGCACTTCCAGAAATCTCAGAAATTTGAAACTTGGTACGAGGGAAACTGATGACCCCAGGATCCCTAGAAAAATCGGAAATTCTCAAAATTCCCTGAAGGGGGCACGCTGGGGGGGGCTCAAATTTTGAGCTCAGCATAAGAACACAGTCGTATAGTATATCCTAAACGATAACCTATAGGTTTTGTGGGCTTAAAAATTTTCGGGAATTTCCTCATTTTTATCCCCTATCCCCCCAAATCAAGATGGCGGCACAACCTGCCAGACGAGGTAGACAATTGAAATTTGGTGAAATTATAGCTTTTGGTCCCTAACCGACGGGAAAATTCCAAGATGTTCAAATTTTTCACTTTTTACCCCCAAAGATATCGTAATATGAAGGCAATTTTAATGACTGTGCAGACATTTCTTTTGAGCTATTTTTTGGCTAAACGGTAAGTCGTATCACAAAACGGATGGCACAATGTCACTTCAAATCGGAGTGATCTACAACTTTGGTCCTGTGACATTTTGTCGTATCTCTCTCCCTTATACGTTAAATTTGGCCGTATTTCTGGATTGTTCGTAAATTTGGTGATTTTTACAAGTATATTTCATTGTTTGACACACTTATAAGAATGATAGGATCATCGCGTTAGGTGCGCACATTGGCACGATTAAGGGACATATGTGTACCAAATTTCATGATTCTAGCTTATACATAAGTAGGCAAAACGTAATGTAAAATGTTAAAAATGCACCCAAATTTCACCCTATTCAAAATTTGAACTTAATTTACTCCCTTAATATGGGAGATACGAGGATATGGTTTAGAAACAAACATATAGAGCGATGAATGAGGCGTCTGATGACGCAAACCGTTTCTTAATATCGTAAACCGTTTAGGAGATATGAATCTCGAAGTGGAAGTCTGCACTTTTCAACGTGCTCATGCTTATCCGTCATCTATATATATAAAAGCAAGTCGGGCTGGAGCGATGTATATATAAATATTTAAAAACGAAAAAAGACGTGAATTAATGAGGCACTTCCAGAAATCTCAGAAATTTGAAACTTGGTACGAGGGAAACTGATGACCCCAGGATCCCTAGAAAAATCGGAAATTCTCAAAATTCCCTGAAGGGGGCACGCTGGGGGGGGCTCAAATTTTGAGCTCAGCATAAGAACACAGTCGTATA
This sequence comes from Anabrus simplex, assembly GCF_040414725.1. Lineage (NCBI taxonomy): Eukaryota > Metazoa > Arthropoda > Insecta > Orthoptera > Tettigoniidae > Anabrus > Anabrus simplex. The sequence continues at coordinate 289,938,184 of NC_090267.1, forward strand.
GTATATCCTAAACGATAACCTATAGGTTTTGTGGGCTTAAAAATTTTCGGGAATTTCCTCATTTTTATCCCCTATCCCCCCAAATCAAGATGGCGGCACAACCTGCCAGACGAGGTAGACAATTGAAATTTGGTGAAATTATAGCTTTTGGTCCCTAACCGACGGGAAAATTCCAAGATGTTCAAATTTTTCACTTTTTACCCCCAAAGATATCGAAATATGAAGGCAATTTTAATGACTGTGCAGACATTCCTTTTGAGCTATTTTTTGGCTAAACGGTAAGTCGTATCACAAAACGGATGGCACAATGTCACTTCAATTCGGAGTGATCTACAACTTTGGTCCTGTGACATTTTGTCGTATCTCTCTCCCTTATACGTTAAATTTGGCCGTATTTCTGGATTGTTCGTAAATTTGGTGATTTTTACAAGTATATTTCATTGTTTGACACACTTATAAGAATGATAGGATCATCGCGTTAGGTGCGCACATTGGCACGATTAAGGGACATATGTGTACCAAATTTCATGATTCTAGCTTATACATAAGTAGGCAAAACGTAATGTAAAATGTTAAAAATGCACCCAAATTACACCCTATTCAAAATTTGAACTCAATTTACTCCCTTAATATGGGAGATACGAGGATATGGTTTAGAAACAAACATGTAGAGCGATGAATGAGGCGTCTGATGACGCAAACCGTTTCTTAATATCGTAAACCGTTTAGGAGATATGAATCTCGAAGTGGAAGTCTGCACTTTTCAACGTGCTCATGCTTATCCGTCATCTATATATATAAAAGCAAGTCGGGCTGGAGCGATGTATATATAAATATTTAAAAACGAAAAAAGACGTGAATTAATGAGGCACTTCCAGAAATCTCAGAAATTTGAAACTTGGTACGAGGGAAACTGATGACCCCAGGATCCCTAGAAAAATCGGAAATTCTCAAAATTCCCTGAAGGGGGCACGCTGGGGGGGCTCAAATTTTGGGCTCAGCATAAGAACACAGTCATATAGTATATTCAAAACGATAACCTATAGGTTTCGTGGGCTTAAAAATTTTCGGGAATTTCCTCATTTCTATCCCCTATCCCCCCAAATCAAGATGGCGGCACAACCTGCCAGACGAGGTAGACAATTGAAATTTGGTGAAATTATAGCTTTTGGTCCCTAGCCGACGGGAAAATTCCAAGATGTTCAAACTTTTCACTTTTTACCCCCAAAGATATCGAAATATGAAGGCAATTTTAATGATTGTGCAGACATTCCTTTTGAGCTATTTTTTGGCTAAACGGTAAGTCGTATCACAAAACGGATGGCATAACGTCGCTTCAATTCTGAGTGATCTACAACTTTGGTCCTGTGACATTTTGTCGTATCTCTCTCCCTTATACGTTAAATTTGGCCGTATTTCTGGATTGTTCGTAAATTTGGTGATTTTTACAAGTATATTTCATTGTTTGACTCACTTATAAGAATGATAGGATCATCGCGTTAGGTGCGCACATTGGCACGATTAAGGGACATATGTGTACCAAATTTCATGATTCTAGCTTATACATAAGTAGGCAAAACGTAATGTAAAATGTTAAAAATGCACCCAAATTTCACCCTATTCAAAATTTGAACTCAATTTACCCCCTTAATATGGGAGATACGAGGATATGGTTTAGAAACAAACATGTAGAGCGATAAATGAGGCGTCTGATGGCGCAAACCGTTTCTTAATATCGTAAACCGTTTAGGAGATATGAATCTCGAAGTGGAAGTCTGCACTTTTCAACGTTCTCATGCTTATCCGTCATCTATATATATAAAAGCAAGTCGGGCTGGAGCGATGTATATATAAATATTTAAAAATGAAAAAAGACGTGAATTAATGAGGCACTTCCAGAAATCTCAGAAATTTGAAACTTGGTACGACGGAAACTGATGACCCCAGGATCCCTAGAAAAATCGGAAATTCTCAAAATTCCCTGAAGGGGGCACGCTGGGGGGGGCTCAAATTTTGAGCTCAGCATAAGAACACAGTCGTATAGTATATCCTAAACGATAACCTATAGGTTTTGTGGGCTTAAAAATTTTCGGGAATTTCCTCATTTTTATCCCCTATCCCCCCAAATCAAGATGGCGGCACAACCTGCCAGACGAGGTAGACAATTGAAATTTGGTGAAATTATAGCTTTTGGTCCCTAACCGACGGGAAAATTCCAAGATGTTCAAATTTTTCACTTTTTACCCCCAAAGATATCGAAATATGAAGGCAATTTTAATGAATGTGCAGACATTCCTTTTGAGCTATTTTTTGGCTAAACGGTAAGTCGTATCACAAAACGGATGGCACAATGTCACTTCAATTCGGAGTGATCTACAACTTTGGTCCTGTGACATTTTGTCGTATCTCTCTCCCTTATACGTTAAATTTGGCCGTATTTCTGGATTGTTCGTAAATTTGGTGATTTTTACAAGTATATTTCATTGTTTGACTCACTTATAAGAATGATAGGATCATCGCGTTAGGTGCGCACATTGGCACGATTAAGGGACATATGTGTACCAAATTTCATGATTCTAGCTTATACATAAGTAGGCAAAACGTAATGTAAAATGTTAAAAATGCACCCAAATTTCACCCTATTCAAAATTTGAACTCAATTTACCCCCTTAATATGGGAGATACGAGGATATGGTTTAGAAACAAACATGTAGAGCGATAAATGAGGCGTCTGATGGCGCAAACCGTTTCTTAATATCATAAACCGTTTAGGAGATATGAATCTCGAAGTGGAAGTCTGCACTTTTCAACGTGCTCATGCTTATCCGTCATCTATATACGGTATATAAAAGCAAGTCGGGCTGGAGCGATGTATATATAAATATTTAAAAATGAAAAAAGACGTGAATTAATGAGGCACTTCCAGAAATCTCAGAAATTTGAAACTTGGTACGAGGGAGACTGATGACCCCAGGATCCCTAGAAAAATCGGAAATTCTCAAAATTCCCTGAAGGGGGCACGCTGGGGGGGCTCAAATTTTGGGCTCAGCATAAGAACACAGTCGTATAGTATATCCAAAACGATAACCTATAGGTTTCGTGGGCTTAAAAATTTTCGGGAATTTCCTCATTTTTATCCCCTATCCCCCCAAATCAAAATGGCGGCACTACCTGCCAGACGAGGTAGACAATTGAAATTTGGTGAAATTATAGCTTTTGGTCCCTAACCGACGGGAAAATTCCAAGATGTTCAAATTTTTCACTTTTTACCCCCAAAGATATCGAAATATGAAGGCAATTTTAATGACTGTGCAGACATTCCTTTTGAGCTATTTTTTGCTAAACGGTAAGTCGTATCACAAAACGGATGGCACAATGTCCCTTCAATTCGGAGTGATCTACAACTTTGGTCCTGTGACATTTTGTCGTATCTCTCTCCCTTATACGTTAAATTTGGCCGTATTTCTGGATTGTTCGTAAATTTGGTGATTTTTACAAGTATATTTCATTGTTTGACACACTTATAAGAATGATAGGATCATCGCGTTAGGTGCGCACATTGGCACGATTAAGGGACATATGTGTACCAAATTTCATGATTCTAGCTTATACATAAGTAGGCAAAACGTAATGTAAAATGTTAAAAATGCACCCAAATTTCACCCTATTCAAATTTTGAACTCAATTTACCCCCTTAATATGGGAGATACGAGGATATGGTTTAGAAACAAACATGTAGAGCGATAAATGAGGCGTCTGATGGCGCAAACCGTTTCTTAATGTCATAAACCGTTTAGGAGATATGAATCTCGAAGTGGAAGTCTGCACTTTTCAACGTGCTCATGCTTATCCGTCATCTATATATATAAAAGCAAGTCGGGCTGGAGCGATGTATATATAAATATTTAAAAATGAAAAAAGACGTGAATTAATGAGGCACTTCAAGAAATCTCAGAAATTTGAAACTTGGTACGAGGGAAACTGATGACCCCAGGATCCCTAGAAAAATCGGAAATTCTCAAAATTCCCTGAAGGGGGCACGCCGGGGGGGCTCAAATTTTGGGCTCAGCATAAGAACACAGTCGTATAGTATATCCAAAACGATAACCTATAGGTTTCGTGGGCTTAAAAATTTTTGGGAATTTCCTCATTTTTATCCCCTATCCCCCCAAATCAAAATGGCGGCACTACCTGCCAGACGAGGTAGACAATTGAAATTTGGTGAAATTATAGCTTTTGGTCCCTAACCGACGGGAAAATTCCAAGATGTGTAATTTTTCACTTTTTACCCCCAAAGATATCGAAATATGAAGGCAATTTTAATGACTGTGCAGACATTCCTTTTGAGCTATTTTTTGGCTAAACGGTAGGTCGTATCACAAAACGGATGGCACAATGTCGCTTCAATTCGGAGTGATCTACAACTTTGGTCCTGTGACATTTTGTCGTATCTCTCTCCCTTATACGTTAAATTTGGCCGTATTTCTGGATTGTTCTTAAATTTGGTGATTTTTACAAGTATATTTCATTGTTTGACACACTTATAAGAATGATAGGATCATCGCGTTAGGTGCGCACATTGGCACGATTAAGGGACATATGTGTACCAAATTTCATGATTCTAGCTTATACATAAGTAGGCAAAACGTAATGTAAAATGTTAAAAATGCACCCAAATTTCACCCTATTCAAATTTTGTACTCAATTTACCCCCTTAATATGGGAGATACGAGGATATGGTTTAGAAACAAACATGTAGAGCGATAAATGAGGCGTCTGATGGCGCAAACCGTTTCTTAATATCATAAACCGTTTAGGAGATATGAATCTCGAAGTGGAAGTCTGCACTTTTCAACGTGCTCATGCTTATCCGTCATCTATATATATAAAAGCAAGTCGGGCTGGAGCGATGTATATATAAATATTTAAAAATGAAAAAAGACGTGAATTAATGAGGCACTTCCAGAAATCTCAGAAATTTGAAACTTGGTACGAGGGAAACTGATGACCCCAGGATCCCTAGAAAAATCGGAAATTCTCAAAATTCCCTGAAGGGGGCACGCTGGTGGGGGGGCTCAAATTTTGAGCTCAGCATAAGAACACAGTCGTATAGTATATCCTAAACGATAACCTATAGGTTTTGTGGGCTTAAAAATTTTCGGGAATTTCCTCATTTTTATCCCCTATCCCCCCAAATCAAGATGGCGGCACAACCTGCCAGACGAGGTAGACAATTGAAATTTGGTGAAATTATAGCTTTTGGTCCCTAACCGACGGGAAAATTCCAAGATGTTCAAATTTTTCACTTTTTACCCCCAAAGATATCGTAATATGAAGGCAATTTTAATGACTGTGCAGACATTTCTTTTGAGCTATTTTTTGGCTAAACGGTAAGTCGTATCACAAAACGGATGGCACAATGTCACTTCAAATCGGAGTGATCTACAACTTTGGTCCTGTGACATTTTGTCCTATCTCTCTCCCTTATACGTTAAATTTGGCCGTATTTCTGGATTGTTCGTAAATTTGGTGATTTTTACAAGTATATTTCATTGTTTGACACACTTATAAGAATGATAGGATCATCGCGTTAGGTGCGCACATTGGCACGATTAAGGGACATATGTGTACCAAATTTCATGATTCTAGCTTATACATAAGTTGGCAAAACGTAATGTAAAATGTTAAAAATGCACCCAAATTTCACCCTATTCAAAATTTGAACTTAATTTACTCCCTTAATATGGGAGATACGAGGATATGGTTTAGAAACAAACATGTAGAGCGATGAATGAGGCGTCTGATGACGCAAACCGTTTCTTAATATCGTAAACCGTTTAGGAGATATGAATCTCGAAGTGGAAGTCTGCACTTTTCAACGTGCTCATGCTTATCCGTCATCTATATATATAAAAGCAAGTCGGGCTGGAGCGATGTATATATAAATATTTAAAAACGAAAAAAGACGTGAATTAATGAGGCACTTCCAGAAATCTCAGAAATTTGAAACTTGGTACGAGGGAAACTGATGACCCCAGGATCCCTAGAAAAATCGGAAATTCTCAAAATTCCCTGAAGGGGGCACGCTGGGGGGGCTCAAATTTTGGGCTCAGCATAAGAACACAGTCATATAGTATATTCAAAACGATAACCTATAGGTTTCGTGGGCTTAAAAATTTTCGGGAATTTCCTCATTTTTATCCCCTATCCCCCCAAATCAAGATGGCGGCATAACCTGCCAGACGAGGTAGACAATTGAAATTTGGTGCAATTATAGCTTTTGGTCCCTAGCCGACGGGAAAATTCCAAGATGTTCAAATTTTTCACTTTTTACCCCCAAAGATATCGAAATATGAAGGCAATTTTAATGATTGTGCAGACATTCCTTTTGAGCTATTTTTTGGCTAAACGGTAAGTCGTATCGCAAAACGGATGGCATAACGTCCCTTCAATTCTGAGTGATCTACAACTTTGGTCCTGTGACATTTTGTCGTATCTCTCTCCCTTATACGTTAAATTTGGCCGTATTTCTGGATTGTTCGTAAATTTGGTGATTTTTACAAGTATATTTCATTGTTTGACTCACTTATAAGAATGATAGGATCATCGCGTTAGGTGCGCACATTGGCACGATTAAGGGACATATGTGTACCAAATTTCATGATTCTAGCTTATACATAAATAGGCAAAACGTAATGTAAAATGTTAAAAATGCACCCAAATTTCACCCTATTCAAAATTTGAACTCAATTTACCCCCTTAATATGGGAGATACGAGGATATGGTTTAGAAACAAACATGTAGAGCGATAAATGAGGCGTCTGATGGCGCAAACCGTTTCTTAATATCATAAACCGTTTAGGAGATATGAATCTCGAAGTGGAAGTCTGCACTTTTCAACGTGCTCATGCTTATCCGTCATCTATATACGGTATATAAAAGCAAGTCGGGCTGGAGCGATGTATATATAAATATTTAAAAATGAAAAAAGACGTGAATTAATGAGGCACTTCCAGAAATCTCAGAAATTTGAAACTTGGTACGAGGGAAACTGATGACCCCAGGATCCCTAGAAAAATCGGAAATTCTCAAAATTCCCTGAAGGGGGCACGCTGGTGGGGGGGCTCAAATTTTGAGCTCAGCATAAGAACACAGTCGTATAGTATATCCTAAACGATAACCTATAGGTTTTGTGGGCTTAAAAATTTTCGGGAATTTCCTCATTTTTATCCCCTATCCCCCCAAATCAAGATGGCGGCACAACCTGCCAGACGAGGTAGACAATTGAAATTTGGTGAAATTATAGCTTTTGGTCCCTAACCGACGGGAAAATTCCAAGATGTTCAAATTTTTCACTTTTTACCCCCAAAGATATCGTAATATGAAGGCAATTTTAATGACTGTGCAGACATTTCTTTTGAGCTATTTTTTGGCTAAACGGTAAGTCGTATCACAAAACGGATGGCACAATGTCACTTCAAATCGGAGTGATCTACAACTTTGGTCCTGTGACATTTTGTCCTATCTCTCTCCCTTATACGTTAAATTTGGCCGTATTTCTGGATTGTTCGTAAATTTGGTGATTTTTACAAGTATATTTCATTGTTTGACACACTTATAAGAATGATAGGATCATCGCGTTAGGTGCGCACATTGGCACGATTAAGGGACATATGTGTACCAAATTTCATGATTCTAGCTTATACATAAGTAGGCAAAACGTAATGTAAAATGTTAAAAATGCACCCAAATTTCACCCTATTCAAAATTTGAACTTAATTTACTCCCTTAATATGGGAGATACGAGGATATGGTTTAGAAACAAACATGTAGAGCGATGAATGAGGCGTCTGATGACGCAAACCGTTTCTTAATATCGTAAACCGTTTAGGAGATATGAATCTCGAAGTGGAAGTCTGCACTTTTCAACGTGCTCATGCTTATCCGTCATCTATATATATAAAAGCAAGTCGGGCTGGAGCGATGTATATATAAATATTTAAAAACGAAAAAAGACGTGAATTAATGAGGCACTTCCAGAAATCTCAGAAATTTGAAACTTGGTACGAGGGAAACTGATGACCCCAGGATCCCTAGAAAAATCGGAAATTCTCAAAATTCCCTGAAGGGGGCACGCTGGGGGGGCTCAAATTTTGGGCTCAGCATAAGAACACAGTCATATAGTATATTCAAAACGATAACCTATAGGTTTCGTGGGCTTAAAAATTTTCGGGAATTTCCTCATTTTTATCCCCTATCCCCCCAAATCAAGATGGCGGCATAACCTGCCAGACGAGGTAGACAATTGAAATTTGGTGCAATTATAGCTTTTGGTCCCTAGCCGACGGGAAAATTCCAAGATGTTCAAATTTTTCACTTTTTACCCCCAAAGATATCGAAATATGAAGGCAATTTTAATGATTGTGCAGACATTCCTTTTGAGCTATTTTTTGGCTAAACGGTAAGTCGTATCACAAAACGGATGGCATAACGTCCCTTCAATTCTGAGTGATCTACAACTTTGGTCCTGTGACATTTTGTCGTATCTCTCTCCCTTATACGTTAAATTTGGCCGTATTTCTGGATTGTTCGTAAATTTGGTGATTTTTACAAGTATATTTCATTGTTTGACTCACTTATAAGAATGATAGGATCATCGCGTTAGGTGCGCACATTGGCACGATTAAGGGACATATGTGTACCAAATTTCATGATTCTAGCTTATACATAAATAGGCAAAACGTAATGTAAAATGTTAAAAATGCACCCAAATTTCACCCTATTCAAAATTTGAACTCAATTTACCCCCTTAATATGGGAGATACGAGGATATGGTTTAGAAACAAACATGTAGAGCGATAAATGAGGCGTCTGATGGCGCAAACCGTTTCTTAATATCGTAAACCGTTTAGGAGATATGAATCTCGAAGTGGAAGTCTGCACTTTTCAACGTGCTCATGCTTATCCGTCATCTATATATATAAAAGCAAGTCGGGCTGGAGCGATGTATATATAAATATTTAAAAACGAAAAAAGACGTGAATTAATGAGGCACTTCCAGAAATCTCAGAAATTTGAAACTTGGTACGAGGGAAACTGATGACCCCAGGATCCCTAGAAAAATCGGAAATTCTCAAAATTCCCTGAAGGGGGCACGCTGGGGGGGCTCAAATTTTGGGCTCAGCATAAGAACACAGTCATATAGTATATTCAAAACGATAACCTATAGGTTTCGTGGGCTTAAAAATTTTCGGGAATTTCCTCATTTCTATCCCCTATCCCCCCAAATCAAGATGGCGGCACAACCTGCCAGACGAGGTAGACAATTGAAATTTGGTGAAATTATAGCTTTTGGTCCCTAGCCGACGGGAAAATTCCAAGATGTTCAAATTTTTCACTTTTTACCCCCAAAGATATCGAAATATGAAGGCAATTTTAATGATTGTGCAGACATTCCTTTTGAGCTATTTTTTGGCTAAACGGTAAGTCGTATCACAAAACGGATGGCATAACGTCGCTTCAATTCTGAGTGATCTACAACTTTGGTCCTGTGACATTTTGTCGTATCTCTCTCCCTTATACGTTAAATTTGGCCGTATTTCTGGATTGTTCGTAAATTTGGTGATTTTTACAAGTATATTTCATTGTTTGACTCACTTATAAGAATGATAGGATCATCGCGTTAGGTGCGCACATTGGCACGATTAAGGGACATATGTGTACCAAATTTCATGATTCTAGCTTATACATAAATAGGCAAAACGTAATGTAAAATGTTAAAAATGCACCCAAATTTCACCCTATTCAAAATTTGAACTCAATTTACCCCCTTAATATGGGAGATACGAGGATATGGTTTAGAAACAAACATGTAGAGCGATAAATGAGGCGTCTGATGGCGCAAACCGTTTCTTAATATCGTAAACCGTTTAGGAGATATGAATCTCGAAGTGGAAGTCTGCACTTTTCAACGTGCTCATGCTTATCCGTCATCTATATATATAAAAGCAAGTCGGGCTGGAGCGATGTATATATAAATATTTAAAAATGAAAAAAGACGTGAATTAATGAGGCACTTCCAGAAATCTCAGAAATTTGAAACTTGGTACGAGGGAAACTGATGACCCCAGGATCCCTAGAAAAATCGGAAATTCTCAAAATTCCCTGAAGGGGGCACGCTGGGGGGGGCTCAAATTTTGAGCTCAGCATAAGAACACAGTCGTATAGTATATCCTAAACGATAACCTATAGGTTTTGTGGGCTTAAAAATTTTCGGGAATTTCCTCATTTTTATCCCCTATCCCCCCAAATCAAGATGGCGGCACAACCTGCCAGACGAGGTAGACAATTGAAATTTTGTGAAATTATAGCTTTTGGTCCCTAACCGACGGGAAAATTCCAAGATGTTCAAATTTTTCACTTTTTACCCCCAAAGATATCGAAATATGAAGGCAATTTTAATGAATGTGCAGACATTCCTTTTGAGCTATTTTTTGGCTAAACGGTAAGTCGTATCACAAAACGGATGGCACAATGTCACTTCAATTCGGAGTGATCTACAACTTTGGTCCTGTGACATTTTGTCGTATCTCTCTCCCTTATACGTTAAATTTGGCCGTATTTCTGGATTGTTCGTAAATTTGGTGATTTTTACAAGTATATTTCATTGTTTGACACACTTATAAGAATGATAGGATCATCGCGTTAGGTGCGCACATTGGCACGATTAAGGGACATATGTGTACCAAATTTCATGATTCTAGCTTATACATAAGTAGGCAAAACGTAATGTAAAATGTTAAAAATGCACCCAAATTTCACCCTATTCAAAATTTGAACTCAATTTACTCCCTTAATATGGGAGATACGAGGATATGGTTTAGAAACAAACATGTAGAGCGATGAATGAGGCGTCTGATGACGCAAACCGTTTCTTAATATCGTAAACCGTTTAGGAGATATGAATCTCGAAGTGGAAGTCTGCACTTTTCAACGTGCTCATGCTTATCCGTCATCTATATATATAAAAGCAAGTCGGGCTGGAGCGATGTATATATAAATATTTAAAAACGAAAAAAGACGTGAATTAATGAGGCACTTCCAGAAATCTCAGAAATTTGAAACTTGGTACGAGGGAAACTGATGACCCCAGGATCCCTAGAAAAATCGGAAATTCTCAAAATTCCCTGAAGGGGGCACGCTGGGGGGGCTCATATTTTGGGCTCAGCATAAGAACACAGTCATATAGTATATTCAAAACGATAACCTATAGGTTTCGTGGGCTTAAAAATTTTCGGGAATTTCCTCATTTTTATCCCCTATCCCCCCAAATCAAGATGGCGGCACAACCTGCCAGACGAGGTAGACAATTGAAATTTGGTGAAATTATAGCTTTTGGTCCCTAGCCGACGGGAAAATTCCAAGATGTTCAAATTTTTCACTTTTTACCCCCAAAGATATCGAAATATGAAGGCAATTTTAATGATTGTGCAGACATTCCTTTTGAGCTATTTTTTGGATAAACGGTAAGTCGTATCACAAAACGGATGGCACAATGTCTCTTCAATTCGGAGTGATCTACAACTTTGGTCCTGTGACATTTTGTCGTATCTCTCTCCCTTATACGTTAAATTTAGCCGTATTTCTGGATTGTTCGTAAATTTGGTGATTTTTACAAGTATATTTCATTGTTTGACACACTTATAAGAATGATAGGATCATCGCGTTAGGTGCGCATATTGGCACGATTAAGGGACATATGTGTACCAAATTTTATGATTCAAGCTTATACATAAGTAGGCAAAACGTAATGTAAAATGTTAAAAATGCACCCAAATTTCACCCTATTCAAAATTTGAACTCAATTTACTCCCTTAATATGGGAGATACGAGGATATGGTTTAGGAACAACCATGTAGAGCGATAAATGAGGCGTCTGATGGCGCAAACCGTTTCTTAATATCATAAACCGTTTAGGAGATATGAATATCGAAGTTGAAGTCTGCACTTTTCAACGTGCTCATGCTTATCCGTCATCTATATAAATAAAATCGTAACGACCGTGTGTCTGTACATTGATTATTTTGGCGAAATTTCTGTACAGGTATCCGTTTCAGGTGTAATAATGACCACCTGCATCATTTTTAGCTTTGGTGTCTGTTTGTCTGTTTGTTTGTCTGTTTGTCTGTTTGTCTGTCCTTCTATAACTTGAAAACTACTGGATATATTTCCACCGAACTTCATATTTAGAATCCACCTGTCCTTGGGTAGGTTTTAGCGCAAAAAATAAAATCGTAACGACTGTGTGTCCGTACATTGATTATTTTGGCGAAATTTCCGTACAGTTATCCGTTTCAGGTGTAATAATGACCATCTGCATCATTTTTAACTTTGGTGTCTGTTTGTCTGTTTGTCTGTCCTTCTATAACTTGAAAACTACTAAATATATATTTCCACCAAACTTCATATTTAGAATCCACCTCTCCTTGGATAGGTTTTAGCGCAAATATCGTTTCTAAATCCCTGAACTGAGTGGGGATTTTTACGAAACCGAAACCGTGATTTTGCACTCCCTCAAAGTATACACAAACGAACTTAATGAAAATCAACCTGCCTTAATGAAAATTAATTTCTAAACCTTTTTTCTCATGTGCATCATTTCGATAACAGGATTTAGTAAGGGAGATATCATTATCGGGCCGTTTTTCGGTACAAATCCCAGCGGACTTAACGCAAGAGCGGGTACGTGTAAAGCGTACTTCTTACAACTTGAAAACTAACAAGATATTTGAACCAAATTTTATATATAGCATCCATCTGTCCAAGGGTAGGTTTCCTTGGTGTCTGTTAGTTAGTTAATTTGTTTGTTTGTTTCTTTGTTTGTTTGTTTGTTTGTTTGGTCTGTTTGTCTTTCTCTAACTTGAAAACTACTGGATATATTTCCACCAAACTTCATATTTAGAATCCACCTATCCTTTGGGGAGGTTTTAGGGCAAATATTGTTTCTAAATCTCTGAACTAATTGGGGGTTTATACGAAACCGAAACCGTGATTTTGCACTCCCTCAAAATACACACAGCCAAACTTAATGGAAATCTACCTGCCTTAATGGAAATTAATTTCTAAACCTTTTCTTCTCATGTGCATCATTTCAATCACTTACAGGAAAGATAGTGTGATAAAACTCTACACGAACATTGGTTCACCCAGTACCCATATGTGAGCCAAATGCTATGTCACATAATTATCCGAAAAGTAATGCAATGTAAGATAATCTTACACAAATTTCAACCTATTCAACGTTTCTGATTCAATCTGACCCATGAATAGATTAGATGCGAGAAAATATCATAGGACCAGCCATTTAGATCGCTAAATACTGCGCCTTACGGTACAATCCTTTGTCGATATGACGTACCGTTTAGCAGCAGTTAATCTGTAAATGAAGGTCTGCAATATTGTAAACATTCATATACTTTCGTATGTCCATCTGTATATATTCATTGATGTCGATTTGTAGCGATCGAGAAAGGATGTGTCTGCTATTGTAAGCAGTACTCCCTACACCGACTTTGACTGCTGGCAGTAGGAATGGGGTCCTTCTCCAACTCCTGTGTAACTGGCATTAGTAAGGAGGGCCTACCATTTTAATGAATAATTCACTTTTCGATTTGTCTTGCAGAAGGCAAGGGATCATGCAGTTTTGTTCGAAAGTCCCCTACACTATTGTGTTTGGCTCTAGGCCAGGGTGCCCGCCATTTAAACAAATGTTCCAATCTAAAATTTGACTAGCATTAGGCATAGTGGCCTGCTATTTTTATGGAAACTCACTAATTCTGTGTGACTGGCAGTAAGCTGGCTAGCAGCAGTAAAAAGGGACTGTCATTATAATGATAACTGCACAACTCAATTTTGACTGGTGGTAGGGAAGTTGCCTGGTATTATAATAAAAACTCCTCAACTGTAACCTGTCTGAAAGTAGGAAATGGGTCTGCCATTGTAACTAAAACTCCCCAAATCGATTGTGACCGCGCAGTAGGCATTGGGGCCTGCAATTATAATGTAAACTTGCCAACTCGATTGTGAATGGCAGTAGGCAAATGAGCCTGGCGTTATCATCACAACTCCGCAACCCTCACTTTACATTGGAAACAACGTATGTGGACCTCCCCATGCTATTTCTCGGATAAGGCCAAGAGACATGCAATTTTAAAACAATCTCATTTGCTGCACGCACAGTATTTACGTCGATATCCGTATACAATGTAGAATACCGTAGCGAAGCACGGGTACATTTGCTAGTTATCTATATAAATAAAATTGTAGGGGGTCCGCTGTCTGTAATTTCTTTTGTTTTGCCAATTTTTCAGATATTTATCCGTTTTAGGTCAACTCAAGACCGAATCGGTGGTTTTTACGTTTCGTGTCTGTTTGTTTGTCTGTTTGTCTGTTTGTCTGTTTGTCTGTCTGTTTGTTTGTCTGTTCCACCATCACGTCGAAACGGCTGGATAGATCTCAACCAAACTTCATATTTAGAGTAAACTCATCCCGGGGATGGTTTCGATATGCATATCATTTTAAAATCTTTCAATACTCGGGGGGTTTATAGGAAAACCAGAATGGTTTTTCCACCATCACGTTGAAACGGCTGGATAGATCTCAACTAAACTTCATATCTAGAGTATACTCATCTCGGGGAAGGTTTCGATATGCATATTATTTTAAAATCTTTGAATAGACCGGGGGTTTATAGGAAAACCAGAATGGTTTTTCCACCATCACTTCGAAACGGCTGGATAGATCTCAACCAAACTTCATATTTAGAGTATACTCATCCCGGGAAAGGTTTCGATATGCATATCATTTTAAAATCTTTCAATAGACGGGGGTTTATAGGAAAACCTGAACGGTTTTTCCACCATCACTTCGAAACGGCTGGATAGATCTCAACCAAACTTCATATTTAGAGAATACTCATCTCGGGGAAGGTTTCTATATGCATATTATTTTACAATCGTCGAATAGACGGGTGGTTTATAGGAAAACCAGAATGGGTTTCCTCCATTTTCTCTTATACTATTGATTTTCTGTAAACTTCGTTTACCGTACGTGAAACGTCTCTTCATTATAAACAACTTTCGTTATGTTCATAATTTACCTTACTCTTCACATGACGGAGAAATTTACAATTTTCCGCTGGTATCATGCTCTGCATTGAGTGACCGACAGACCGACAACGAAACTACAGGTTACCATGGCAACGTCTCTGACTGCATGCCAGCAGGGAAGTAACGTATTGCCATTTTCCTCATCATGCTTTTAAATTCGTGGTTGTTCCTTGGGTAGAAGCAAGAGAGGCGTCAATCGGCCTATCTGCGGGATATTGGCGGAATATCGTTGGATATTATAACCGCCCTCGAATAGATTAAGTAATAACACCATTAGTCATCTTCTTATTATTTGTTTACCTAAGAATCACTGACCTAAATTTCTCCTCTGTTACCGCTTTATTATATCCATTACTCACACTAGCATAATTTATTGAGGGGCATTTGATTTTCCAACACATTCACTTGGCATTTACATATTTGTCGTTATCCGGCTGTCCGCAGTTATAATCCATTTTCTATTACTTTCAACTTTCTTAACTGTATTATTTCTTCCTTAATTACGCCGTATGTACGCGAGTGCTACAAACTACTGGATGTATTTCCACCAAGACTCATATTTAGAATACACCTGTCCTTGATAGGTTTTGGGCAAATATTGTTTCTAAATCCCTGAACTGACTGGGGGTTTATACGAAACCGAAACAGTGATTTTGCACTTCCACAAAATATACACAACCAAACTTAATGGAAATCTACCTACCTTGGTAGATAATAATTTCTAAACCTTTTTTCTCATGTGCATCATTTCGATACGAGGATTAATAAGGGAGATATCATTAACGGACCGTTTTTCTGTACAAGTCCCATCGGACTTAACTCCCGAGCGGGTGCGTGTAAAGCGTACTCCTTACAATTTGAAAACTACTGAAGACATTCGAACCAAAATTTATATTTAGCATCCACCTGTCCAAAGGTAGGTTTTAAACGTAAATAACATTTCATGTTCCGGAATGGACTGGCGGTTTATAGGGAACCGAAATGGTGATTTTACTCTTCCACAACATATACAGAACAAGACCAACCTGACTGGAAATCGACCAAACGTGATGGAATTCCACCTCTAAACCTTTTTTTCATGTGCATTCTTTCGTCAGGAGGATTACTAAGGGAGATATCATGAATGGTCACTTTTGCAGGTTAAGTCCAGCGGACATAGCCCAAAAGGTGTTTTACATGGAGCAGATTCCTTATCTATATAAATCAAATCGTAACGACTGTGTGCCTCTACACTGACTATTTTGGCGAAATTTTCGTACAGCTTTCCGTTTAAGGGGTAATAATGACCATCTCCATAATTTTTGGTTTAGTTTCCTGAAAGTACTAATTTTTACCCGCCTCGCCCAAAATCCAAATTGCGCCATAATCTGCCAGAAGAAAAAGAAGATAATTGAAATTTGACAAAATTATACGTTTAAGCCTGTAACGAACGGAAAACTTCCTAGATCATTAAATTTTTCACTTTGAATCCCCGAAGAATATCGAAATACGCAGGCAATTTTAATGATGGTGCAGACCTTCGGAAATTCCTATCCTATAACGGATTGCACAATCTCCGTTCAATTTGGAATGATCTACAACCGTGGTCTTATGACTTTTTGCCGTATCTGTATCCCTTTTACGTTTGATTTTTCTCTTTAATCGATGTTAAGTCAATTTGGAATTTTCACATGCATAATTCATACATTCAATTACTTATATGAAATACAGAATCATTAAACTCTTCACGAAAATTGGCCCACCCAGTAGCCATATGTGAGCCAAATGCTATGTATGTATCCGAAAAGTAATGTAATGTGAGATAATCTTACAAAACCTTTACCCTGTTCCACGTTTCTAATTCAATCTGACCCAAGAATAGATGACATATCATAGGACCAGCCATTTAGGCCACTAAATCCGGCGTGTCTTATGGTATAATCCTTTGTCGATATGACGTACGTTTAGTAGCAGTTAATCTGTAAATGAAGGTCTTCAATATTGTAAATACGCATATACTTTCGTATGTCGATCTATATATATTCACTGATGTCGATTTTTAGCGATCGAGAAAGGGTGGGTCTGCTATTGTAATAAGTACTCCCCACACCGACTTTGACTGGCAGTAGGAAAGGGTTCCTTCTCCAACTCCTGTGTAACTGTCATTTGTAAGGAAAGCCTACAATTATAATGAATAGTTCCCTTCTCGATTTGACTTGCAGAAGGCAAGTGAGCATGCAGTTTTGTTTAAAACTCCCCTACCCGATTGTGTTTGGCAGTAGGCAAGGGTGCCTATCATTATAAAGAAATGTCCTCATCTAAAATGTGACTGGCATTAGGCATAGTGGCCTGCTATTTTGATGGAAACTCACCAACTTGGTGTGACTGGCAGTAAGCTGGCTGGCAGTAGGAAAATGGGCCTGGCATTATAATGATAACTGCACAACTCAATTTCGAGTGATAGTAGGGTAATTGCCTGCCATTATAATAAAAACTCCTCAACTGAAATCTGTCTGGAAGTAGGAAGGGGGCTGCCATATTAACGAAAACTCCCCAAATCGATTTTGTCCGCGTAGTAGGCAATGGGGCCTGCAATTATTACGTAATCATCCCAACTCGATTGTGAATGGCAGTAGGCAAGTGAGTCTGCCGCTATATCACAAATCCGTAACAAACACTTTACATTGGAAACAACGTACGGGGAACTCCCCATGCTCTTTCTCGGATAACGCTAAGAGACATGCAATTTTAAAACAATCTTATTTACTGCATGTACACTATTTACTTCGATAACCGAATACAATGTAGAATACCGTAGCGAAGCACGGGTACATTCGCTAGTTTCTAATAACAATTCGTTTGCGTTTCGTGAAATTGCACATGTTAATGATGTTTTCTCACGGTATCTTAGGCTGGACACAGGAATACGTCCTCGTCCAAATGAAACGATTCACCTTAACCCCTCAGCCCTTCGCTCGGGACGTTCAACTTGGGAGCGTGGTTTGGCGTCAAAAGGTGTCTTATATGAGTCTTCGACTTGCTTCAATTTACACTTACTTGTGCTACGTCCCTCAGTTCAATCTTTTCTTTCCGATTTCCTTTCGTTAATTATTATTATCGTCCAACCGGGATGGTAAAATGTTCAGGGTGGTTTCATTTAGATGCCCCTCACCCCCACCACATTTTATACATAGGACGTAGTAGTCACATAGAAATGAAAAGATTAGCACATGACAAGGTGGCATGGAGCGCTGCACAAGAATTGTGCAAAGAAACAAATATTTATACAGTATACAGGGTTATTCACCTAACATGTTACACAGAAATAACTTCTAAACCATTAAAGATATCAGCATTCTTTTTTCATATTCGTAAATGGTACCCAAGGTCTTGTAAAATAACGTGCTACTTAGTCTCATGGGGTGATTAATAACCGAGATATTGATACTAACTCCATATTTTTAAATGGAATGACACAAATTCATACAGCTGGCCTAAAAGTTCAAATACGTACAAGATTAAATATGTAAGTATTTTCAAAATCGGACAATTACTTTTTGAGATATAAATAAGAACAGCATGCGCCGTTTTGCATGCCGCATCAGACGGCGTGAAGTCGGGCAAGGGCATATTGAGGCGTAAGCTGCTTCCTGGCCTTGATTCCAGCCATAGAAAGGATACCAGGCATGTACTGTAAACATAATGTAATTTACAGTACCGTAACATACCCTGGGTGTGCAGCGTTATTGTATGACTGGCGAACACACAACGGGAAGGAAGATTTAAGTTTTATTGTTTTGTTTTGACATGTAATAGGTTGCGCTCAGTTTAGCGATTTTTCTCACGGATGGCAATGGGAAAGATTTGGAAAGGAAGTCGGCCGTGGCCTATCACAAAGGTACCTATCCGGTATTTGCCTGGTGTTGGACATGGGACACCATGAAAATCGCTTTCATGTTGGGCGAGGCAGGACTCGAACCTACGCTCTCCCGAATGCACGGTACTACAGTCGCGCTGGAGCTCTGTGGAGATTAATGCGTGCAAAATAAAACATAAATAATAGTGTTGCTGCCATCCCACCATGATCAGCTCTGAACATTTCCTTTTCTAGAAGAAGCTCTTCCGGTGTTTTGTGTTATGTTTATTTCTCAACTCATAGGGTAGTATGAACAATACACTAAAACCAGTGACAATTATAACTTCGTTATGTTCCTTTCAAGACAAAGTACTTATTTTATTCCTTTTAAACATCATCCCTTTCTGTTCTGTAATGTGTTCGCCTGTCATACACACTTTGGAAACCCATCACATATGTACGAGGTGCTTACATGCCTGGTATCCATTCTGTGGCTGAACTCACTCCCAGGAAACTGCTCCTCAATATGTCCTTGCCCGACTTCACGCCGTCTGATGCAGCGTGCAAAACAGCGCATGCTGTTCTTACTTATATCTCAAAAAGTAATTGTCCTATTTTGAAAATACTTACATATTTGAACTTTTAAATCAGCTGTATGAATTTGTGCCTTTCTATGAAAAAATATGGAGTTAGTATGAATATCTTGGTTATTAATCACCCCATGAGACTAAGTAGCGCGTTATTTCACAAGACCCTGCGTACCATTTACGAATATGAAAACAGAATGCTGATATTTTTAATGGTTCAGAAGTTATTTCCGTGTAACATGTTAGGTGAATAACCCTGTATTTACTCTCGCAGCACTCTGTTATCTTCGAAAAGTCAAGCACGTATGGTAATACGGGGAAAAAGGGGATGCATGAGACAGCATTGAACAAGAATATACCCATGGAGCTGGTGTAGAAATTGATGTCGCTCAGCTGAATAAATTTTTCACCATCATAAAGAGCCAAATTAAAAAGAAAAGCGACATGAAGCGGACAGGAAGTAAATGCTGTCTTCAGCAAAGCACCAGGAAGTATTTCAATAAGTGCAAAAAGGATTCAGCAATCGAAGCTACCACTCTTGGCAATGAAAACGAAGGAGCAAACACCTGACAACAAATTGTCAGGGAAAACAACTTCAATTTCACAGGTTAGACGTGGCGTAAAAAAAGTTGATGTCGAAGGAAACAGAGAAAACCAGAGATCTGTCACTGTATCAGTTACAGAGGCTTGTATTGCACCAATAGATTTAACTAGAGAAGCTAGAAGCTACAAGAATATAAAGAGGCTTGAGAAGTTGAATTATACGGTAGTGGGCATCTCAACTAAAATATACGACGACCGATATTTACTATGTTATTATATCGCTTGTAGCTTACAGTATTTGTTGCTCAAATTACCATTGCGTTGTTCACTTTATATACTATTTCTCCCAATAAAATTATAAACAAAACTACATCACATAAGAAAAGAAAAAGGAAATCACCCTTTTTCTTGTCTGAAATAAAAATCAAGCAAAAATAGTGTAAAGCTGACGTAGGTACTATCGAAAGGCACCGCACAACGTGAGAGTGTACAACGAAGGACCTACTGCCATCTCATACAACTGCACACCTCCTGTTAAATGCTATCTGCTGCCACGGGTAAGTTACTGTACGTCATGAAATTGGAACGGTACCCTCTTTCAGTCTGTTTTCAATTTAAGTTTAATTTCTCCACTTCCTTTAGATAAGGACTTGGATTTTATTTGCGTTTCTTACTTTTGTTGTGCATGACATCTTAATTAGGTACTTTTTTCATAGGGAGTTTTACAATCATTTTAATTTTATTTTCTAAGAAAAAGCTGCATAACATTAAAATATAACTATCACTATATAAAACAACATAACAACCACACATCCTGACGTTTCTGTTCGTCACGTTGCTCTCGTCCTGTCCGCCAACAGGTTCTTCTTAGAAATCGGCAATCTTTTCCTATGTTGCTTTCTTGTCGTTACTGATAGTAGCTTGGCAATGATGCTGACTTAGCCGTGCACAGATGATTCTATTTTTTATCTATTTGTACACAGTCCATTGCACCTATGACCTATGACGGTAGGCAGACGAAAACGAGTTTTCTACTGTAATTTAACAGTGTTAATTTCCTGCATTGTACTAGAAAATGCCATTCAATCGTGAGTGTCAAGAACAAGATCTTTGACAAAAGTAACAGTAGCTTGCATTAAGGAGATAGTGGGTTGGAACCCCATTGTCGGCAGTCCTGAAATTCATTTTCCGTGGTTTTTCATTTTCATACTAAGCAAATGTTCGGGCGGTAACTTAATTTAAGGCCACGGCCGCTTCCTTCCCATTCCTATCCCAGTGGTATCCCATCGTCGCCGTAAGACCTACCAGTATCTGTGTCGGTGCGACGTAAAGCAACTTACATAAATTTTAAAAAGAGCAATTTTACGCACAGTTGTCCGATCAACTCGAAAGCCTCTGTTACTCCAGTCTTGAAGCCTGGATCACCCACACAACGACGAAATGAAATAAATAAACGTGTTATCTACAGCAACTTGAAAAAATGTTGGTGCATTGTCTGGTTATTGCTGATCACTGAGACAGAAGCACTGAATTCTGATTTTTTTTTTTAAATTTTCATCCAGGTTTTAAACAGATTTTCTTTTGCATTTCCCAGAAAATGTACTTAATGTGGAATACGCCCTTTAAAATAATCTAACGGGGTTACGCCAGCACGTTCTGACGTAAATAGGTACCACGTGGTAGATACTGTCGAAATAAATTGCCGTTTGGGTTTGAAATAATATCGTTCATGTTTTACTTTCTAATTACAAACAAATTTACACATTTTCAAGACCGTGAATTCCAAATCATTTCCCACCACTGCGGCAGCACATGTTCTCGGCTCGGGCTCCGTCTCACCGCGCTCGGCCGCCTTGACTTTGAGACGCTACCTATAAGTATTTTTAAGCTCGACATTGGTGATTTTGAATTTCTGGAATTATGATGAGTCACTCTATTCTGGAATTCGTTTTCTGTGATTTTGAAGCCATTTATTGTTCACAGGTCAATTCCTCCCAGGATATTTTTTTTTTCAAATTTTCTCTACTTGATTTATTTTTGACCATATGCTTGTAGAACTCACTGAGTCAAATCAAAAGACACTCACACGACGTGCTGGAATCCAGATCTTCACTGAATGTTAGCCGCGCAGCATGGCGACTTAGTACCTCAAGCTGCCAGCACTACTGCATCTGACGATTACGTATATAGAGGTCAGATTCTTTTTGCTAGATGCAATGGCCCTTCTTCTTTAAAATTAGATATCGAACACTATGGTTGTGCATATTGTCTAGAAATAACTTTGATTTCAAAATTGCCATGTTATTGTGTAAACGCTCAGCGGGCCAAGTAGGGATTCGAAACTAGACACGTATTTTACAAAATAAACCACTTTTGTCCTTGCGAAAATCAAATGATTGTAAATATGTCTCTCGGTCATGGCCGTCCATCAACCACTGCAAATTTCAGATCACCCCCAGCCATAAGACAGGTGGTGGTGGTGGTGGTGATTATTGTTCTAAGAGGAATCACAACTGGGCAATCATCCTCTAGAAAACACCAATCCTCCGAAAGCAGTCAATGTAGTTAATGGGACGTAAAGCAAATAGCATTATTATATCATTAATCAGAGACAGAAAAAATGGAAGGTGCCCCTTTTAGTCACTTCTTACGTAGCTATAAGACATATTTAAGTCAAAAAATTACAGCTATATATTGAAGTGAATGACAAGAAATATTTCGTTACAGGAGACCGTACGACGGGATGACGTATACACAATTTGACGCTGATTCTTCTCAGTTTTTGTGAGAGGAAGTGTACAAGTTTTGGAAGGAGTGAGCGCTGCTGAAAACACATTGTTACTATCTGTTATGTATTGATTTCCATCGAATACGTTTGCATTAATTCAGTTCGGTAGAATGGAAGCAATTAAAAACTACCAGCTGATGTAAATGAAGAGGAGAAATGTTATGTCCACCATCCCATACTACCATTTTATCATCCTTGCGGGGCACAATGTAGTGTTTTTGATCGAAGCTAAGGAAGTTGTAGAACCCCTATAAAATTTCGTCGGGAGAAATAGTTATATTATAGAAGTATCAATCTGCGTAGTCAGTTGAAAGTATATCAGGGCCCTTCAACGGTTGGAGTGTCTATTGATAGTATGAAAGGTAAACCTTAGAAAACCTGCTTTGTGTTGCAGAGTTAAATGGGGAGCTTGAATTGGTCGTGTGCTTCTCCCGTACCTCTCCGTCAACCTGCATCTTAGAGTTTAATCAGATTCAACCATTTACTTGCCATCCCTTACAAGTTCGCTTACTGTGGCGATACGCCCGTGCAATAAGGAGAGTCTTATACCCGATCTCGATTCTGTGTTTCTTGTGGCCACTTCATTGTCTAATACCTCCGGAGCCCTGTTGTAACTTAAGAACCGTCACGTGGGAGACGTGCAGAGTGTAGACATGTAGACCGTCAGTGACGATACACAATAACGAGGTCTGTAAGATCGAGGAATAATAATAATAATAATAATAATAATAATAATAATAATCATGCTGTTCTTGTTTGGGTCATCCGTCCATAGACTGGTGTGATGCAGTTCTTCATGCCACCTCACCCTGTGCTAATCTTTTCATTTCTACGTAACCACTACATCCTAGTGATGGGATATTCGATTCATTTGATTCCGTTCACGTTACTGAATCGATACAGTGATCCGATTCACGGCTCATTGGTCACCGCTCCTACTGCATCTGTGTAGTATGTGCTGGTAAGACAGCAGCAACAGCATTCAGTGCTCGCAGCTGCCATCTGGTCTTCATACTATGAACTCCTTTCTTAGAAAAAAATGCTAGTTATTCTAATACATCGAATGTTTCCGGCGACGCAGGGTGGGAAAGGTTAAGATTAGGAAGGTAGCAGCCATGGCCTTAATTAACGTGCAGTCCCAGCAATTCCTGGTGTGAAAACGGGGAAACTACGGAAAACCATCTTAACGGCTGTCGACGGTGGGATTCGAACCCACCATCCCCCGAATGCAAGCGCATAGCCACGCGATATTAACCGCACGACAACTCGCTCAGTCATTTTTGAAAATATGTATTTTTCTATCAGCTGAGGATTTTTTTAAATCGTCATATTTTGTATAGGCTACCCGAGATGTACAGTAGCCCGCTGGTTTTCTGATTCAACATACTGTTATTGCGTCTGTCCACATATGATTGAAGTCTTGTGCAACGATGTGACATATGAATTGAGAGAATACTGAGCCGTTCTTCCCAATATAAAACAGGTACTTTTGAGTGGTCATGAGCATGACTCATAGTCATAGGGCAGACTAGAGTCGAGTTTAACTGTCCAAAGTCAACTAAGTTATAATACTAAGATTCATTAAACTAATAAATAGTATAACCTAATAGCCGTGTGTATCATGTGTCTCACTGAGCCGCGCTCGTTCACGATTCTTTCGATGTGCCATGATTCACTGTCTCGCTGCAGCGGAAGCTCGGCTCCCCGTCAACGTCCAGTGAGTGCGCCACTCAGCACTGTCCGCTGGGAGTAAGCTGAATCGTGTGCCGTGAGCTCGCCGTTCCTGTGAATCGATTCACTCGGACACTTGAATGAATCGATACACTGCTTCGAATCATGCATTCAGTAGCCAACATTACTACATCCTACATCTGCTCTAATCTGTTTGTCATTTTGAAACCCTACCGTTCTTACCACCTACAATTTCCTCAAAAATCAAGCGAACAAATCCTGGCTGTCTTAAGTTGTGCCCTATCTTTTTTTTTCGCCAAATCGCACTCCTCTCACCAGTTCGATTCACTGTCTCTTCATTGGTGATTCAGTCTACCCATCTAACCTTCAGCATTCTTCTGTAAGCTTCTATTTTCTATCTTTCTAAGCAAGTTATCGGCCATGAAATGAAATGTCGTATGGCTTTTAGTGCCGGGATATCCCAGGAAGGGTTCGGCTCGCCAGATGCAGGTCTTTCTATTTGACACCCGTAGGTGACCTGCGCGTCGTGATGAGGATGAAATGATGATGAAGACAACACATACACCCAGCCCCCGTACCATTGGAATTAACCAATTAAGGTTAAAATCCCCGATCCATCGGACATGTTTTACTTCAACACAACGTCACGCTTCAGAAGAAAGTCTTCAAAAACATTTTTCTAGTTCCTATAACAATGTCCAAAGGGAGCAAATTTCTTATCTTTAGAAAGGCCTTTTTTGATGGTGCTAGTCTGCATTTTATGTCCTGTTTACTTCTGCCTTAGTTAATAATTCCACTACCGAAGTAGCAATATTTACCTACTTCCCTTAAGACCTCATTTCCTAATCTAATATTTCCTGCATCACCTAACTTACATTCCCTACTCGTAACCACCGATTTCGCTCAAATTTATAGAACATGCAGGGCTTGGCTAGAAATGAAAGTACCTGAAGTGGGAACTCTTACGTTAGTGCGCACGCCGAGCAGTTGTTGGCGTAGCGGTAAGAGCTTGGACTAGTAATTCGATGGTCGTGGGTTTTGATTTCCTCTCCTCGGATTGTGATCCCCTTTCCGAATTCCTCTTTGATTCCCTTTACCATCGGTTCTATACAAACACTGAAAAGAAGAGGGAACATACTGCAGTCTTGCCTCACTCCTTTCTGTACTGCTGCTTCCTTTTCATAGACCTCGATACTTACCAATGCAGGCTGTACAGATTGTAGATCATTCTTCTCTTTCGGTATCTGATCCCGATCACCTCCAGAATTTCAAATATCTTGGTACAATCAACATTATCGAATGCTTTTTCTAAATGTACGATTGCCACGTCAGTAGGCTTGTCCTCCTTAACTCGATCCTTTAATATCAGACGTAAAGTGAGGATTGCTTCACGAGTTTCTACATTTCTTCTTAAGCCAAAATGATCTTTTCCCAACTCAGTTTCAACTTGTCCTTCCATTATTCTGTAAATAATACGCGTTAAAATTTTTAAATCGTGAGATACTAATGGTGCGGTAGTTTTCACACTTTTCAGCACCTGCTTTCTTGGGAAAAGGTATAACAACATTCCGTCTAAAATCGGATGGCACTTTTCCTGTATCATTCATCCTACACACTAAATGGAGTAACCTTACCATGCTGGTTTCTCCTAAGGCTGTCAGTAATTCTGAGGTTATGTCATCAATTCCAGTTGCCTTGTTCCTAATTAGGTCTCTCAACGCTCTGTCGAATACTGACCTCAAAATTGGGTCTCCCATTTCATCAGCAGCAACAGACTCTTCTTGTTCCAGAAACTGATCATCTACTTCTTTCCCTTGATACAGTTGTTGGATATGTTCCTGCAATCTTTATGCCTTGTCTTCTTTCCCTAGAAGTTGTCTTCCATATGAGCTCTTAATATCCACGCAAATTTAATCTATTCATTTTACTTTTGAGATTCTCTAACCTACCAAAAGCATTCAAACTTCCGACATTCAATATTTCCACACGCTGAATGTGAGTATAATAATAATAATAATAATAATAATAATAATAATAATAATAATAATAATAATAATGGTCCGCCTCTGTGGTGTAGTGGTTAGCGTGATTAGCTGCCACCCCCGGAGGTCCGGGTTCGATTCCCGGCTCTGCCACGAAAATTTGAAAAGTGGTACGAGGGCTGGAACGGGGTCCACTCAGCCTCGGGAGGTCAATTGAGTAGAGGTGGGTTCGATTCCCACCTCAGCCATCCTCGAAGTGGTTTTCCGTGGTTTCCCACTTCTCCTCCAGGCGAATGCCGGGATGGTACCTAACTTAAGGCCACGGCCGCTTCCTTCCCTCTTCCTTGTCTATCCCTTCCAATCTTCCCATCCCTCCACAAGGCCCCTGTTCAGCATAGCAGGTGAGGCCGCCTGGGCGAAGTACTGGTCATACTCCCCAGTTGTATCCCCCGACCAAGAGTCTGAAGCTCCAGGACACTGCCCTTGAGGCGGTAGAGGTGGGATCCCTCGCTGAGTCCGAGGGAAAAGCCGACCCTGGAGGGTAAACAGATGATGATGATGATAATAATAATAATAACTAAAGAAATCTTTCACTTTTTTATTCAAACCCCAAAACCACAATTCCCTGGTTTAGAAATACCAAAGAAGACGTGCAAATGCTACATATCTCAGCTGAAGACGCCCTTAACAGAGATCTCTTCCGCAAGAAAATATTGACGAACGGGCTAAACCGAGACGAGCAACCGAAGAGAAGACACGGTGCCCCTTGGACAGAGGAGCGCAAGCAGGCCCACTCACAAAAAATGAGGGAAGTTTGGGCTCTAAAGAAGGCCAAGTTCAGTGTCAAATGCAACAAGACTTAACGTGGTCCTTGATGGCCCCAGCGAATTATATATATATATAAGAAGAAGAAGAAGAATACGTGTTTTACATCTCTTCACTGGCTGAGTGGCTCAAACGGTAGAGCGTTGTCTTTATGAGCCCAAGTTGGACGGTTCGATCCCGACTTGGTCCCATAGTATTTGAACGTGCTCAAATAGGCCAGGCGTGCGTCAGCAGATTTACCGGCATGTAAAATAACGTCTGCGGGTCGTTATTATTATTATTATTATTATTATTATTATTATTATTATTATTATTATTATTATTATCATCATCATTAACCTACTACTGTAGTTGCGAATAAGCCCATTTAGTAGTACGGAAAGTACTTAGAGGCGTCTATTTAGCTTTCCTCTGTGCCCATATTTTTTCAAATTTTTGCTGTGTCTTCTTCCCGCTCTTTTGTCCAAGTTGTTCCGGTCGTTTTCATCGATTTGTCCTCTTGGTTGGATTATTACTTGGAAATATATATATATAAAGATCTCCCTGTTTTCAATCTCTTCTCGCCGGGCTGAGTGGCTCAGACGGTTAAGGCGCTGGCTTTCTAACCCCAACTTGTCAGGTTCGATCCCGCCTCAGTCCGGTGGTATTTGAAGGTGCTCAAATACGACAGCCCCGTGTCGGTAGATTTATTGGCACGTAAAAGAACTCTTGCGGGACTAAATTCCGGCACCTCGGCGTCTCCGAAGACCGTAAAAGTAGTTAGTGGGACGTAAAGCAAATAACATTATTATTATGAATCTCTTCTTGTATATAATTCTCGCCATTTTATGCCCGTTGCAGATATCGCCGATGAATTTCAGTATACGGTATCTGTTTCGGCTTCACTCCGAATAAATTATTACAGTTTCTTCTTCTTCTTTTTCCCTATATTATTATTATTATTATTATTATTATTATTATTATTATTATTATTATTATATAGCTTCAATTTTTATATAACCTGAGACGCCAAAATGCCTGAAATTTGCCCTGATGATGGGTTCTTCAACATGCTAGTTAAGCAAATAACACGCTCGTCTTACATCTAGAAACTCTCAACGCAAACTTTTGGCATTTATGGGAAATAGGAATCAATGGAATGATGTCAATAGATTTGTTAACTTATTAAATAACCCATTTCCACGGTAAAAATTCACCCCCTATGGTGTTTTTTAAAATTCATAGCATCTTAAGTGACATTAAGGTCATGACATTATTATTATTATTATTATAAGAATATTCTAGTAAAAATGTGTTGTCATTAAATTGTCTAGAAATACTGAACAAATCCGCAAGTTAATCACTTACCTCTTTCAGGAATGCTAACGGACGAAATGATGAGGACAAATCTGTCTGGCAAGTATTCGTTTTCAGAAAAAGATATTTTTTTTTCACTTTTCAAGCCTGAAGTTGAGTAGTTGTAGTAGTAAATGTTGTTTAGTTGTTGTTGCTGTTGTTAGTTTTTTGTAGAAACATATTAAACTTTTTTGAAGAAGTCTTTTTTGATAATTTGATTTTTATAAATTTCTGTGTACTGCGTATCTGATAAGCTGTGTTGTTTTTGTATCTGTGATGCTGGAATACATTTAATGGTTATTCTCTAACATGAAGATGTCAGTGTTTTGATTTTTTATCCAGGTGATTACTTCATAACGCACTTTAAACCGCTTAGACGCCAATGGTTTCAAAAATACGCTCAGTAATGCAGTCCTGAGAGTATAACATATACTTAACAATGCACCGCTTAAACAAGGTGCTGTCGAGCCGAGACGGTCAAGCCACGCTTAATTCTCCAGAATTCGGATTTAGGAAAAGTCATTTCACTGAGACTCAACTTACAGATTCCAGCAAGATATGTATTTTAGATTCAGGAGGTCAAATGGAGTGTATTGCTATTGGGCTATCCAAGATTTTTGATAGGGTAGATCATCGGAGACTACTAGAAAAAATGAGGGAAATTGGACTAGACAAAAGAGAGTTTGAATGGGTGGCTGAATTTCTATAAAATAAACCCAGAGAATTAGAGTGGATGATCTTGTAATGATTCAGATGTGAGTTCCTTGAGGCAGTATTATTGGACCTTTATGCTTAACAATGCACCGCTTAAACAAGGTGCTGTCGAGCCGAGACGGTCAAGCCACGCTTAATTCTCCAGAATTCGCATTTAGGAAAAGTCATTTCACTGAGACTCAACTTATAGATTCCAGCAAGATATGTATTATTAAAAGCAATCAAAGGCATTTATGTTGACAATTGGGCTTCAGTGAGAATTGATGGCAGAATGAGTTCTTGGTTCAGGGTACTTACAGGGGTTAGACAAGGCTGTAATCTTTCACCTTTGCTGTTTGTAGTTTACATGGATCATCTGCTGAAAGGTATAAAATGGCAGGGAGGGATTCAGATAGGTGGAAATGTAGTAAGCAGTTTGGCCTATGCTGACGACTTGGTCTTAATGGCAGATTGTGCCGAAAGCCTACAGTCTAATATCGTGGAACTTGAAAATAGGTGCAATGAGTATGGTATGAAAATTAGCCTCTCGAAGACTAAATTGATGTCAGTAGGTAAGAAATTCAACAGAATTGAATGTCAGATTGATGATACAAAGCTAGAACAGGTCGATAATTTCAAGTATTTAGGTTGTGTGTTCTCCCAGGATGGTAATACAGTAAGTGAGATTGAATCAAGGTGCCGTAAAGCTAATGCAGTGAGCTCGCAGCTGCGATCGACTGTATTCTGTAAGAAGGAAGTCAGCTCCCAGACGAAACTATGTTTACATCGGTCTGTTTTCAGACCAACTTTGCTTTACGGGAGCGAAAGCTGGGTGGACTCAGGATATCTTATTGATAAGTTAGAAGTAACAGACATGAAAGTAGCAAGAATGATTGCTGGTACAAACAGGTGGGAACAATGGCAGGAGGGCACTCGGAATGAAGAAATAAAGGCTAATTTAGGAATGAACTCGATGGATGAAGCTGTACGCATAAACCGGCTTCGGTGGTGGGGTCATGTGAGGCGAATGGAGGAGGATAGGTTACCTAGGAGAATAATGGACTCTGCTATGGAGGGTAAGAGAAGTAGAGGTAGACCAAGACGACGATGGTTAGACTCGGTTTCTAACGATTTAAAGATAAGAGGTATAGAACTAAATGAGGCCACAACACTAGTTGCAAATCGAGGATTGTGGCGACGTTTAGTAAATTCACAGAGGCTTGCAGACTGAACGCTGAAAGGCATAACAGTCTATAATGATAATGTATGTATGTATGTATGTATGCTTAGTTGTACGTAAATGATGTGAGTAATGAACTGTAATCAGAGATCAGACATTTTGCGGATGACGTGATACTGCATAGAATAATAAATAAGTTACGTGATTGTGACTGCAATGAGACCTTGACAATGTTGTGAGGTGAACAGGATACAGTGGTATGATGATAACCGAGGTGAAAATTCAGGCTGTGAATTTAACCAAGAGGAAAAGTCCTTTGAGTTTTAATGACTGTATTGATGGGGTTGAAGTACCCCACGGGGATCACTGTATGTACCTACTTATTAAATAAGGAAAGATGTGCGTTGGAGTAAGCACATAAACGAGATTGTAAATAATAGTTCCAGATCTCTTCATATTGTTACGAGGATATTTAGAGGTTGTAGTAAGGATGTAAAGGAAATGGCAAATAAGTCACTGGTAAGACCACAGTTGGAGTATGGTTCAAGTGTATGAAACACTTAATTTGAGAACTGGAAAAATCTAATCAAGTAATCTCGAATTAAATATTCGTAGTGAGGGCATATACTTGAACCATACTCTTATTTGGGTCTTGACATTAATTTTCTCTGCTCACAACGTTCTTCACCTTGAAGGTTTGTAAAACATCCACAACATCTCTACATTTATGACTTCAGCCTTACATTTACCTGTTGTAACTCACAACGCTCTTTGTTACATACAGGTTCTACCTTCAATAAATAGTAATTTATTAACCAAAGTTTATTAATGCGTAAGACAAGAAATCGTATATTATAAAAGACGTTAGGATAGGACGAGGTGCACACAATTTGGCTTCACTCTTTCGTAGGCCTACAATGAGTCCGCTTTCTTCTTGTATCGGGAAGAGAACGAAGATTAAGGGGAGGTAAGGGTTAAAACGTTGAAGAATAAATAGACATTATGTACATGGCTTGTGTTGATATTTATTATTACAAAGCATCAACTTAAAGTACACTTAATACTGGGCGACTCTATGACACTATGTATAATATGTACACACAAATATCTCCTCTTAATATACATGATTTAAAATTTATTACAATGCAGTGAATATCTCTTTAAGGACGTACACTCCACCTGAGGTACACAACGAATATCTTAACATATTTTTCCACACTCAAATTGTAAGTTTATGGGAGAAGAGTATTGTATTTAATTATAAATGTATCGTGTTTGTTTCCGTTTTCTTTCACCTTCATCGTCTCGTGCAATTTTATAATTTTTTTTTGTTTGATACTACAGTCGAAAGCAAAATTAGATTTTAATTCAAAAAACTGGAAGGAATTCATTTTACAAACAGTCAACCATGACCTGTTCATTTCATGGACTTCTCTGACATATTTCTTTATTCGTAACTTTCGAGGTCGTATTCACAGCACAATTTTAAATGTTTTAATTTTTTCATGTTCATACACTACTCGTTTATGGTAAATGTCACCGGTATTACGGTTAGCTAAGCAAAGAACTTGAAAAAAGTCTTGAAAATGAAAAAAAGGAATATTCATTTTATAGGCCTATTCATTTTTCACTGTCTGAAGCTAACCGTCGAATTTTCCGACAGGGTACTACAGAGCAATCGAGACTGTCGAAAACATCGATCCTAGGCATTTATCGGATCAAAACAACAATGACCATGACTACCTCATAACTTCTATTGTTTTATGTAAATCTCGATTACAGAAGCATTGTGTGGGAAAGGAACTCCATACTCTCCATGAAAAACTCCTTACATTTTCGTACGGTATATCACTGCTCCACTGATTACTAGAAATAAAATTAATTTACTTCTTTGCATGTGACAGTCAATATTGCATTTAATTCAATGACATTTCAATTTCTTACACAGTGACAGACAACTAAAATAAGTAGTGAATAAATGAAACAACTTTCCATCTGTAACACATAGGAGAAACGACGTTTCCTTCATTTTTCACTTAAATACTTCTACTACAATAAATAGATATAAAACGGAACACTTCTCGATCATAAAGACCGTGAAGAATGACATATTTTTTAAAGAAATTTATTTCTATATAATGTGAGTAATGAACCAAACTAGCTTTTAGATATGATGACCTAGTTTCTTAACAATGATGACATTTTTTAAGACGTAGATATATTTTCTGCACACCATAGAAAGAAGAATAGGATTTCATTTGTGCATGTGAAGACATACGTAAAGTACAATCAAATGAACAAATCATGGCATGATTCCTTTCCACCGTCACATCTCCACATTGTGGAAAATAAGATAGAAAACAGAACACAGGACAATGCTACCGCATTGCGCAAGCGTGAGTGGACATCGCGCCATCAGCTTGATGCAAGAAGTTGTAAAAACTGAATCTTCTCTATATACTGTATTATGTACATTATATACAAATATTATTTGTTTCTTACTAACGTCGAGTATATTATATATAATACCTTCTCTGAACCACGTATCCATCACTTTTGTCCATGTTACACCGATGTCCTTCTATGAACAGCATCAAACCATATAGGCAGTCCTCTCATAGAGTAATTAACATTACATGAAAAATATAATCTCACACACTTCTTTCTTGTCTTCTCCATTTAATGGTAGCTGTGAAACGTTACTGTTTTTTCATGAACTAAATATTATTTTTGTTACTTCATTCGAATGTGAACAAAATAAAATATTAACCCAAAATTAATGATTCAGATCAGGCACAAGAAAGAGAGAAGTATTTAAAAAACTGTAACTATACTCTTATTTTAATGGATGATCTTCAAGAACATTTAAACTGGAGAGTCTAGTACATAACCCAATGTTTATGATAAAGCTATAGGTTAGCGATAAACGTCCTGTTTTCAAGATTCACATTTGTTCAGTACATAAAGGCTATTTTTGTTAATTCATATGAATGTGAACAAAATAAAAAAATTAACCAGAAATTAAGGATTCAGATCAGGCTCAAAAAAAGAGAAATGTATTTTAAAATAAACTGTAACTATATGTTAAGGAGCAAATGGGTCCTCATTAGCCGAGCGAACAAGCTACAACTGTGACTTGAAAAAATCAATGTCAAAGTTTACCGGAGTGGAGGAAGACTAACAACATTAATTCTCCTATTTGTACTCCTATTTACATTTAAATATATTTACTAGATATTGTTGTCTCGAACGGAAATACGAATCATAGGAATAGAAAACGTAGTAATTATTTTTCTTTATTTGTCCTACAAAATAATTAGAACATTCGTTATAATGTTAATGTCTTATTAAGTAACTCGTTGGGCTACTTAGGTGAATTGTCAGCTAATTGAGTTCAGAGGGTCGGGCAGGGGACTTTAGCCATATCTGATTGGATCCTCTGGCATGGGGTATTCAGCGTTTGTATTCATCATGATACACAATACTTCATATAGAGACAGCGCATCACACTATCAATAACCACAGAGACACGCAACAGTCAATACACCCCTCGTTAAATAAACAACATCCCTCCATATACGTTTTTGGCATCAGAAAGTGCTTTCGGCTATAAAACTGAGGCAAACCCACACGTAGTCCTGACTCTAAATAATTGGGAAAAGGTCAAGGAGAAGAAATAAGAATAAGTCGTTTACCAAGGGAGGAAGTTCCGATACCCCGGCGCTTACATAAAAGTGTCATCAGTCGAAGAGACACAGCATTATTATCATGACAGCAAAGATATAGATCATAATTACTCGA